>NW_027271231.1:1762500-2362500 GCF_040938485.1 Diadema antillarum
CGAAGCTGAGGGCATGGTTATGGTTTTCACATCACCGAGGGCCTACATAATTTTAACTGTATCCCGAATATCAAGCAGTCATTATTTGTTTTATATACCGAAAATATAGATTTCGAAATATAGTGTGGAGCCCCACAGAATTGCCCCCCCCCCCTATTTTTTTGTTGTTACTATTGTTTGTCCCCCTGTGTCCTAATGGCAATTGACCATGAAGGTAAAAAGCTATTTGTCCCTCAAAGTGAGATGCTGCCCCTCCCCATTTGGAGAATGGCCCAGCCCCTTTCTCGGAAGAGAGATAAGAAAAGCCCAACCAGCTTGGATGTTGGCTTGGTTCTTCACTCTGTTGTACCACGCATCCAAGCTTGACACAGTGTCTTATCTTCTCTTGTCTATTCAGGTAAGAAATACCTTTTTCATACTTTTAATAGTTATTCTCTCAGAATGATTATTGAACCAAACATGTTTCGAGAAATATAATGAGAACTATAACTGTATGAGATGCTTTTGTGATCAGAATGCAATGATTTTATGTTTAGTAAGAAACTTGAGTGAATGTAAACTCCATGTCACTCTCCATCTAAGTTTTCTACATGCTGGTGAAACAAGAACGTTCCACCTTAACCAGGATCATTTATCATAATATTCATCTGGCAAGAAAACCATGATAAGACTGAATGTGTTATAATATATACCTTTGCTAGTTACTTATCAATTGTGTATGTGTGACATGATAGATAATTGTATGGTGTCAGACACATGGAGTTGATGAATGAGTTGAAAAGGTATATCGGCAATGTACTATGTATATGGTGCGTGATCCAAAATAGTTTGATACACGTTGGGTCAGAAGCAATGCTGTTATGCATGCAGCACTAGAATTGTATATACCTTCCTTGAGTATGAACACACCCAGCACAGTGTAGTACATAGAGTATTGAAGGAGTGTAATGAAAAGAGTGCCAGCGCACCCCATGATTCACACTGGAACAAAGAACTGGCCAGAAAGCTTCAGGGGTGAGAAACAATGCTGGTAAGAAACTTTATGAGAACTTCTCCGAGTAAGAGAGTAGTCTCACAATCTAGACCCACTTGGAGTATTTCTATATGTGCAAAAGGTATGGTGATATAACATTGATGTGACTTACAGTTTTGAGGATGCATTTGGGGTTACCGTATGTTACCTTTTCATCTTTAAATTATTAGAAATGTAAATATAGTGTGTCATAGGGTGAACTCAATGCTTGGTGAATTTTCCGCAAAAAGGGTCTGAACATAGACTAGTGTAACTGCCTGCTTTAATTATCTCTCCCCTCTTTTGCTTTGTCTCTCTCTCTCTCTCTCTCTCTCTCTCTCCCTAACTCTGTCCCTCTACTCTATTCATTGAGAAAACGGTGCTGAACAGTCAGCCAGTCTCTTTGTTTTAGTTTGAGCTTTATGAGGAGATTTCCTCACTCTTCTCCTCACCTGAAAGAGAAGAGACTGCTTGATGTAGAGTATTACCAAGCCTTGAATAAAAGAAGCTGTTAGAGATGCTGTGTACAGTGCTGGGGCAGGAAGTTTGGGCAGTCTATGATTTGTTTAGTTCTAGGATTAAGCCCCCTACCAGAGTGTGGGAACGCTGTAGTGCTGTAGTTGGTTACATTGTGTATGTCTAGTTTATTGTCACCCTGTAGTGCTTGTATATATAAATGCTAGTGAATAGTGTATGTCTGGCCTCAGAAGGGCAAGGTTGATATAGATTTCATTTAAAGTTATGAGAGTTAAGAGTAATGGCAAGGTATATACCTTCGGCCATGTTATGTGAAGTTATCAGTGCTTCAAGAAAAATAGTATGAAGAAATGCATTTGCAGAGCAAATGATTATTTGTTGATCAAGTGAAGACTGAGGGTGGAATATTATTATTTCAAGGGTCTTGTGCGCACTAATGACCTGCAGTCTTAGAGATTAAAGATAGTGAATCATTGAGTAGAAATTATAGGGATGATTATGCTAACATTCTTGTAGTTATATTCATTGAATTGCTATAAGTAAAAAGAGAGTTAAAGATTGAAAGGAGAATATGTTTTAGTATATTATTTCATGACATCAGTTATGGTAAAATAGTATATGTTAGACATCGGTTTACACATGCAAGATAACGATGTTATTTTGAAAGCATGAATATAATGGCTGATTAATTAAGATGTTATAGACTCTATTTTGTGAATTTAATATTAGTTTTGTTATGTTTGCTTTTAAAGGCAAAATGATTACGGAGGTAATCGGAGAGCTAAGAATGAGTTTTGGTTGATAATTAGTTTCTAGAATTATGAAAAGCTCATTCCAAGGAATGATAGACTGACATATCGAAGGATTTTTAGATATGTTAATAGTGTTTTAAAGTATGAAGTGTTTCGGGTTATAAGGAGTGGTTATTGTTACTGTTGTCGTTATTATGGTATAATCGATACAATTCGTATCATGAAGCGTTACAAGTTATGATGAGACGTTCATCAGTACATGTTATAGTGTTTGTTCTGTAAAATATTCATTTGTAAATATATACATTTTCCATTTTGATATATGATTATTAGTTGTTGAAGTAGAGATATAGAATAAATTGACTCTGTTGTACCACGCATCCAAGCTTGACACAGTGTCTTATCTTCTCTTGTCTATTCAGACACGCCCCCCTCCCCGGGCGGGCGCTACAAATCTGGCGACCCTGCCAGGACGGCAAACTCAGAGAAGGAGCTCGAGATGCTGATTTGTCGTCCTTAACTACACGAATCTGGACCCAGGATGGATGAACTCTCGACAGAAATCCTCGCCACTCTGCCTACACTGACAGAAGAGCAGCTGAAGCAAGTTGCAACCGTGTGCGGCATCCCAGAAGAGAAGGTAACAGTAGTTGCTAAGAAAGGAAAATTGGGTGTGTTGCGTGTGGTCACTTCTTTTCTTTGCAGTGATGAGGTGGAGGGGAGGACGGATGGTGGGATGGAGTTGCTCCAGAGCATCGAGACGAGCATTAGGAAGATGACTGGAGGGAAAGCTCAAACACCGCCTGAGATGGAGACAGTCAAGGCCTCGCCTGAGGAGGAAAAGGTCAAGACCCTACCTGAGGTGGAGCTCCCCATCCCGACCAAGAAAGCATCAGTGATCCATGACCAGTTCCGACGAGAGTTTAAGATAAAAGGGCAGATAGGTGAGACTGGACAGAAGGATAAACTGTCCTTTTCCAGTCTCGTCCACCAAATAGACCGTGGACTGACTCGAGGGTATAAGGAAGAAGAGATTGTGGATGCAATCATAGGATCCATGGTTCCTGGTTTACCGCTCCGTGCCTACCTGGAGTCCAAACCAGATCTTGATCTACCAGTTCTAAGGCGACTGCTTCGCAGCCACTACAGAGAAAAAGAGGCAACAGAACTGTATCACGACTTAACAAGGGCGGTCCAAGGCCAGAAGGAGACGCCCCAAGAATTTCTCCTGAGGATGCTGGCACTGCGACAAAAGATTTTGTTTGCATCAAAAGAAGCAGACGCCACCTTCCGATATGACGGGACATTGGTACAAGGTATGTTTCTACACTCTCTTCTAACAGGAATCACTTGTGACGCCATCAAGAGTGACCTGAAACCTCTACTTCAAAATGTCAACACCAGCGACGAAGTCCTTTTGGAGCGACTGAACATTGCCGCAAACAATGAAATGGAGAGGCAGGAGAAGCAGAGCACAGCCAGGAGGGCCAAGGTCAGTGAAGTCTCCACCTCCCAAGTCGCCGCCAAAAAGCCCAAAGACCCACCCACCCAACCTACAACCACCTTCAACATTGACAGCCTAAAAGAGACTCTGCAGCAACTCATCAGAACAGAGATTGCTGCGATCACACCAGCAAGACCATCACAGCAGCTTCAGACTCCACCACCCCAGATGCAGCAGAGGCACCAGCGAAGGGAATGGGGATGCCAGAGCTGCAGAGCACAGGGCTGTGGAGACCAATGCCAACACTGTTTTCGCTGTGGGAGCAGTGAGCACTTCCAGCGTGGATGCCGGTATCGCCAGGGACAGCCGGGAAACGCCAACGGGGCATCCGGAAGGGGCAACGGGTTCCCCAGCAACAGCCCCAGCCAACAGCTACCACCGCCTCAATAAATAGTAAGTTTCAACAACGTCCAGTACCAAAATCACGTGCAGCCAAAGTTTCAAAGCTAGTGGGGCAAAGATGTACAATCAGATGTTTCCTAAGTGGCAGAGAAACTGAAGCTCTTTGGGATACTGGCGCCCAGGTGACGATTATTTCAGAAAGATGGAGGAACGACAACCTACCCCACCTGAAGCTTCATCCGGTGAGTGATCTGCTGGACCAAGGACTCAACCTGAAAGCAGCCAATGGTGTGGAAATTCCATTCACAGGTTGGATAAAGATGCACTTCAGCCTCATTGACTCAAGAGAGGACATCATCGAGGTGCCCACACTTGTTACTCCAGACCCCATCGAGACACCCATCATCGGATTCAATGTGATTGAAGAGGTTACGAGGGCAAATGCAGCAGACACACAAGGATTAAAGGTGTCTGCACTGTGTGCTTCCCTTGGAATGGAGCGACGTTCTGCCCAAGGTCTCCTCTCCCTACTCAATGACAGTGACGATGATGGGATAGCGTTCGTCAGGAATGGGAAAAGAAGCATAGTTGTCCCTCCAAAGGAAACGGTAGGTGTGGTCTGCCAAGTACATGTTCAAGTCCCTGACAAGCCCTTAGATGTTTTGTTCCAGGCATCGGACAGTGAGAGAATGGATGGATTGGAAGTTGAAGACTGCCTCCTAAGAATAAAGAAGGGGAAGTGTAGCAGAGTCATCCTTCCGATCAACAATCCCACAAAGCACAAGATAACACTTGGAGCACGAACAGTTCTAGGCAGACTGCACCAAGTCCAGTCCCTCTCCACTGATGTCCGACCCAACCAAGAGATGACAGACCCGAAAGAGCAAGCATCAACAGACCCAAATGATGACCTGTTCAACTCTATGGACCTGTCTGAGCTTTCCCCTGCCCAAAAGAAATATGTCCTTCAGATGTTACGGGAAGAAAGAGGAGCCTTCGCTAAGGATGACAAAGATGCAGGACTTGTGGAGGACCTCCAAATGAAGATCCCATTGAGGGATGACACCCCGGTGAACAGGACATATGTTTCCATTCCAAGACCACTCTACGCTGAGGTGAAGGAGTACCTTCGGGACTTGATCGAGAGGGGATGGATCACCAGGTCATCATCGTCATATGCGTCTCCCATCATCTGTGTCCGCAAGAAGGATGGTAGCCTGCGCCTCTGTATTGATTACAGAGGCCTGAACAAGAAAACCATCGACGATCGCCAACCGATCCCGAGGATACAGGATGTCTTGGATGGCCTTGGTGGGAGTGAGTGGTTCTCGGCCTTGGACCAAGGAAAGGCATACCACCAGGGTTTTGTTCATCCGGATAGCCAGCATGTCACCGCATTCGTAACACCCTGGGGTCTTTATGAATGGAAAAGGATACCCTTTGGCCTGAAAAATGCCCCCGCAGTGTACCAGCGCTACATGGAGAGATGCCTCGAGGGATTAGCGCATGAATGCTGTGTAGTCTATCTGGATGACATCCTGGTGTATAGCCGCACCTTTGAAGAGCATGTCGATCACATCCGCCAAGTCCTGAGAAGAGTGCAACAACATGGCATCAAATTGAAGCCCAGCAAATGCACCCTATTCCAGCGGAAAGTCAAGTACCTGGGTAGGATTGTATCTGCTGAAGGACACGCCCCTGACACAAAGGATACAGATGCCCTACAGGCCCTGGTAGAGAAAGTCCCAAGGACTGTAGGAGATGTTCGTCAAGTGCTCGGCCTCATCGGATACTTCAGGAAGTACATTCCAAGTTTCTCCCAGAGGGCCAAGCCACTCTACGAACTGCTCAAGGGTTCACCAGACACACCACCACAGAAAAAGTCTCACAAGCAAGGAAGGAAGGGAAACACCGTTCCCTCTACTCAACCAATCAAGTGGGAAGCAAGTCACCAGGAGGTACTGGAGGGACTGATCAACACCCTGTCCTCACCTGAGATAATGGCCTATCCAGACTTCAATGAGCCTTTCTGCCTATACACTGATGCTTCCCAAGACGGCCTAGGTGCGGTTCTCACTCAGATTCAGAGTGGCAAGGAGCGTGTTATAGGGTATGGCTCAAGGACACTCTCTCCAGCTGAGCAGAACTATCATCTCCACAGTGGTAAATTGGAGTTCTTGGCGCTGAAATGGGCTGTCACAGACCATTTCCGGGACTACTTGTCTTACGCCAAGCACTTCACCATCTTTACCGACAATAACCCACTCACATATGTCATGTCAACAGCCAAGCTGAACGCAACTGGACAGAGGTGGGTAGCTGAGTTAGCTGACTTCAGATTTACCATACGTTACCTACCTGGAAAGACCAATCGAGTTGCAGACACACTCTCTCGTATTCCCTCAAATCTGGAGCAGTACAGACAAGACTGCACTGAGGAGGTGAACCAACCATGCGTCCTAGCTATCAAGTCAGCCGTTTGCTCACAGAATGCTCACTGTAATGCAGCTTTCATTACGCTTGGTGTTGATGCAGTGAAACTGGTCGAGGATAGCGAGAGGGTGGCTGATGTGACAAGAAATTGGACTAAAGAAGACATCAAGAGGGCCCAGGAGGAAGACGAGGTGATATCCCCGATAAAAAGGAAGAAGGAAATGGGCGTCTTTCCCTCCCGAACCGAACGGTCAACCTTTAGTCAGGCTTCGAAGTCACTACTCCATGAGTGGAATCAACTCCAGATTGGGGAAGATGGCCTGTTGTACAGGAAGACCCGGACCTACACGCAACTGGTGCTGCCAGCCAAGTTTCATCAGTTTGTTCTAGAGCAGCTGCATGATGAAATGGGTCACCAGGGTGCAGAAAGGGTCACCAGCCTTGCTAGGGAGCGGTTCTACTGGCCACACATGCAGAGGGACATCGAGCGCTACACAACCTCGGTATGCCACTGTCTAAAACAACGGAAACCACCTCACAGAACAACAGCACCCCTGACCCCAATCATAACAACCCAACCGTTCGAGCTAGTATCACTAGACTTCCTCCATCTTGAACAGAGCGTAGGTGGACATGAGTACATTCTTGTGATCATGGATCACTACACAAGATTTGCTCAAGCCTACGCTACCAAAAATAAATCAGCCAAGACAGCAGCAGACTGCCTGTTTAATGATTTTATCCTTAGGTTTGGATATCCACAGAGGATACATCATGACCAGGGACGAGAATTTGAAAACAGGCTGTTCGAGAGGCTCTGTCAGCACAGCAGCATAGCCAGGTCTCATACAACCCCGTACCACCCTGAAGGAAATGGACAGGTGGAACGTTTCAACCGGACGCTGTTGGGAATGCTGAGGACCCTCACTACCGCACAGCGTTCTCGTTGGAAGGACCACCTGCCAAAAGTTGTGCATGCGTACAACTGCACAAAGCACGCTACTACAGGGTACTCGCCATTCTTCCTTCTATTCGGAAGATCGCCCCGACTGCCGGTTGATGTCGCTTTCGGCTTAGAGACAACGGAAGATGGAAAGCCTGCTGTGAGCCACCAAGAGTATGCAGAGAAGTGGCGTCAACAGATGGAACAAGCATACCGTTTGGCATCTTCCAAGATCGACCAAGCAGCTGACCGAAGGAAGAAATACTACGACCAAAGAGCCTGCAGTTCAGTTCTAAGGAAGGGAGACAGAGTGCTGGTTAGGAGCTTAGCACCACCAGGAGGACCTGGTAAGCTTCAGCCATACTGGGAGGATGATATTTACAAAGTCATCAAACAGAGTAATGATGCCATCCCAGTATACATTGTTGCACCAGAGAGTGGGAAGGGACGTACACGGACCCTCCATAGGAATCATCTGATGCCATGTGACTCCCTACCTGCAGCACCAGAGGTTCAGCATGAAGCTCGTCAGCCCAGACAGAGACCCCCTGTTAGGCGTAAGCAGCAACAGCTCCCTACTCCAATGACTGACCCATCAAGCTCCGATGAAGAAAGTTATTATTGGGCAGCAAGACACTACAGGGCACCCAACCTGGCAGATGAGCCTAACCAATCTAGTGATGACTCAGAGGTAGAAGGTGTAGAAGTCGTGGAAGATAATTCCAGCCAGTCACAAGAGAATTTGGGTACCCAAGATGTTGAAGTTGACTCGGCTGACCAAAATGATCTTGATGTGGGAGCTCCTCTGACGCAACACCAAGGTCAGGGTGATGCATCACCGGATGTGCAAGATATCACGGACCCGAAAAGTGAAGGGGCTGTTCTACGAAGGAGTTCAAGACGAAGGAGAACACCAACAACCTTCACCTACGATACTCTAGGTCAGCCGGTCATACATCCTGACGCAGAAAATCAGAATGTAGCCATGGTGACTGGTAACCAGGAGAAAAATGTGACGTCAAATACTCCATATCCTACAAACTGTACAAGCTTCTTCCCACCACTTCGGCCGCCGGTTCAACACTACCATTCAGCGCCGCCTCCGTTTCCACCCACTCCATACCCACCTCCGCAAATCCCCATCCATCAGTCACTGCAAACACCACCGCAACCATCCACGCAAGTACTTCTCCAACCATCGCTGCCATCTCAGCCACGACCACCTGCCCCACATCAGCAGCAGCAGACGTCACCCCAACACCAGCCGTGGATGCAAGGCTTACCGGTGTTCTACAGATCACCCTACCCTTGGCCACCATCGGGACCCGGAGATCTGCAGGACTTCCAGCCACATCACTTTCCCTGGGAGATGTCAGGACCTGCCATGCCAGTACACGCGTGATCAAACTGCATTTAGCGCTGGAGAAACTGTTAAGATTCATATTTCAAGGGATAGATTCAGCATGAAAGAAATGATAGTTTGAAATTGGTATGATATTGAATTTGAGGTAATACAGCAAAATGCACCAAAGACCAAATTAATGGTGCTTTGGTTATATAATTTTGGCACACTGTGAGGAAGAAAATTACATGATATCCTCTGAAAGTTAGTGTCGAGGAGCACAGCTAAAGAAAATTTTTCTTGGGAAGAGCGTTCTCGAACAGTTAAATATGAAGATACTGATATCCAGCATATTGCATCAGTTATTCAGTAATGATGCAATTATCATGATGCTGTAGAGTGTAATGCTATTATGTTATAAAGATAGGTAATGATGATAATCTATGTTGATCAGAGCAATGACGTTCACACATGCATCTCTTCGTTAATGCCCAAATTGTTTAGATGATTATCAAAAAGTTTAAAATGTCCAGAGGACATTTTGTTTTTGGAGGGGAAGGTGTGGAGCCCCACAGAATTGCCCCCCCCCCCTATTTTTTTGTTGTTACTATTGTTTGTCCCCCTGTGTCCTAATGGCAATTGACCATGAAGGTAAAAAGCTATTTGTCCCTCAAAGTGAGATGCTGCCCCTCCCCATTTGGAGAGTGGCCCAGCCCCTTTCTTGGAAGAGAGATAAGAAAAGCCCAACCAGCTTGGATGTTGGCTTGGTTCTTCACTCTGTTGTACCACGCATCCAAGCTTGACACAGTGTCTTATCTTCTCTTGTCTATTCAGGTAAGAAATATCTTTTTCATACTTTTAATAGTTATTCTCTCAGAATGATTATTGAACCAAACATGTTTCGAGAAATATACTGAGAACTATAACTGTATGAGATGTTTTTGTGAACAGAATGCAATGATTTTATGTTTAGTAAGAAACTTGAGTGAATGTAAACTCCATGTCACTCTCCATCTAAGTTTTCTACATGCTGGTGAAACAAGAACGTTCCATCTTAACCAGGATAATTTATCATAATATTCATCTGGCAAGAAAACTATGATAAGACTGAATGTGTTATAATATATACCTTTGCTAGTTACTTATCAATTGTGTATGTGTGACATGATAGATAATTGTATGGTGTCAGACACATGGAGTTGATGAATGAGTTGAAAAGGTATATCGGCAATGTACTATGTATATGGTGCGTGATCCAAAATAGTTTGATACACGTTGGGTCAGAAGCAATGCTGTTATGCATGCAGCACTAGAATTGTATATACCTTCCTTGAGTATGAACACACCCAGCACAGTGTAGTACATAGAGTATTGAAGGAGTGTAATGAAAAGAGTGCCAGCGCACCCCATGATTCACACTAGAACAAAGAACTGGCCAGAAAGCTTCAGGGGTGAGAAACAATGCTGGTAAGAAACTTTATGAGAACTTCTCCGAGTAAGAGAGTAGTCTCACAATCTAGACCCACTTGGAGTATTTCTATATGTGCAAAAGGTATGGTGATATAACATTGATGTGACTTACAGTTTTGAGGATGCATTTGGGGTTACCGTATGTTACCTTTTCATCTTTAAATTATTAGAAATGTAAATATAGTGTGTCATAGGGTGAACTCAATGCTTGGTGAATTTTCCGCAAAAAGGGTCTGAACATAGACTAGTGTAACTGCCTGCTTTAATTCTCTCTCCCCTCTTTTGCTTTCTTCTTCTCTCTCTCTCTCTCTCTCTCCCTAACTCTGTCCCTCTACTCTATTCATTGAGAAAACGGTGCTGAACAGTCAGCCAGTCTCTTTGTTTTAGTTTGAGCTTTATGAGGAGATTTCCTCACTCTTCTCCTCACCTGAAAGAGAAGAGACTGCTTGATGTAGAGTATTACCAAGCCTTGAATAAAAGAAGCTGTTAGAGATGCTGTGTACAGTGCTGGGGCAGGAAGTTTGGGCAGTCTATGATTTGTTTAGTTCTAGGATTAAGCCCCCTACCAGAGTGTGGGAACGCTGTAGTGCTGTAGTTGGTTACATTGTGTATGTCTAGTTTATTGTCACCCTGTAGTGCTTGTATATATAAATGCTAGTGAATAGTGTATGTCTGGCCTCAGAAGGGCAAGGTTGATATAGATTTCATTTAAAGTTATGAGAGTTAAGAGTAATGGCAAGGTATATACCTTCGGCCATGTTATGTGAAGTTATCAGTGCTTCAAGAAAAATATTATGAAGAAATGCATTTGCAGAGCAAATGATTATTTGTTGATCAAGTGAAGACTGAGGGTGGAATATTATTATTTCAAGGGTCTTGTGCGCACTAATGACCTGCAGTCTTAGAGATTAAAGATAGTGAATCATTGAGTAGAAATTATAGGGATGATTATGCTAACATTCTTGTAGTTATATTCATTGAATTGCTATAAGTAAAAAGAGAGTTAAAGATTGAAAGGAGAATATGTTTTAGTATATTATTTCATGACATCAGTTATGGTAAAATAGTATATGTTAGACATCGGTTTACACATGCAAGATAACGATGTTATTTTGAAAGCATGAATATAATGGCTGATTAATTAAGATGTTATAGACTCTATTTTGTGAATTTAATATTAGTTTTGTTATGTTTGCTTTTAAAGGCAAAATGATTACGGAGGTAATCGGAGAGCTAAGAATGAGTTTTGGTTGATAATTAGTTTCTAGAATTATGAAAAGCTCATTCCAAGGAATGATAGACTGACATATCGAAGGATTTTTAGATATGTTAATAGTGTTTTAAAGTATGAAGTGTTTGGGGTTATAAGGAGTGGTTATTGTTACTGTTGTCATTATTATGGTATAATTGATACAATTCGTATCATGAAGCGTTACAAGTTATGATGAGACGTTCATCAGTACATGTTATAGTGTTTGTTCTGTAAAATATTCATTTGTAAATATATACATTTTCCATTTTGATATATGATTATTAGTTGTTGAAGTAGAGATATAGAATAAATTGACTCTGTTGTACCACGCATCCAAGCTTGACACAGTGTCTTATCTTCTCTTGTCTATTCAGACACGCCCCCCTCCCCGGGCGGGCGCTACAATAGATACCGAAAATATAGATTCTAATCTCTTTTACAGCACTCGTAATCAGTGCTGATCGACAGCGCGGCGGTCGTATCATTGGTGCGTACACAGTGATCATCTATGTGTACACAGTGTACGTGTACTACCGTAACAAAGTAACGGGGTTGCGACTGTCTCCAAACCAGTCCGCTAGTCTCTTTTACAGCACGCTGATCGAATGCGCGGCGGTCGTATCATTGGTGCGTGCATAGAGCAATCTATGTGTACGGGGTCGCGACTGTCTCTAAAACCTATTTACTAACTGTGCCCGGGCCCCGGTCACAGTAACTCAAAAATAGGGCACAGTTATTTTCATGACTCCCCTTTTAACCAATCAGATGAGAGGATTCTGGAAATGAGGTATATAATACACCATCTCTACTACTTACCAGGACCAGCAGAGCTTGACTCTCCATGCACGCTCCGCAGCACCCGAGGAAACCCACTAGCATCATGAAACCTCCAATGCCGATGAGGACGTAGACTGCGATGTAGTAGATCTGAAGGTCGCCAGCGGTGGAGGCATACTCCCGCATGCTGGGGTCAAAGCAGAGCCAGAGCCCCACGCCAAGCAAGGCACAGCCACATAGCTGTTGGAGGGAGCAGAGAGAGAAGGGGAAGTGGAAGGGGTAATGGGATGGTAGAGGGGGTAAGAGAGATTGTTGGTAGGGTAGGGTATGGGGTGGTGGAGGGGGTAAGGGATAGTAGGAGCGGTAGGGTATGGGGTGGTGGGGGGGATAAGGGATGGTAGGAGGGGTGGGGTAGGGAGTGGTGGCAGGGGGTAGGTGTGGTGGCAGGGGGTAGGGGTGATGGGAGGGGATAGGGGTGGTGGGAGGGATAGAGGTGGTGGGGCATTAGGGGGAGGGAGAGATAGATGGAAGGAAAGGGAGAAAGATAAATAACATATTAATTATCATCATCAAGATGTGACTCAATTATAGTAATGCACAAAGAATATGACAGCAATTCTTAAAATAGTGAAATTATTCTTTCTCTTTAAATTTGATGCAGGCCTACCATACTCAACTTGCGATTGAGCAAATGCACTTTTTACATATCCCCTTTAATACTTGTCATAGTCCTTTATATAAAAACAAACACACAAACAACCCCCACTGCATGAAATAAAAGCAAATATGCCTTGGCTGACTCTGTACCCTGTGGCAATGGCTGTGTTTGTTGTAGTGCACCTTCCTGAACTAAATTCATGGATTCTTGCAATGAGAATGAATGTTAACTCAATCAAACTGTAACAATAATGTGTGTGTTTTCCTGTACCTACCATTTTGACTACTATGTACTGTGAATGCAATCTTAGCCCAGAAGCATTCCTGTTTCATCCTTGGCTATAGCCTCATGAAATTATAATAAAATGAAATGAAAAAAAAAACCATCAACACTGTACACAAGCTAGACATGCATGTTGAGTGTAATTTGGTACAATATCACTAATTTCATACATTTTTGGTATATTCATATGATAGCAAATGTGAAAGTAATATCGTAAACTGCAAAATGTGGTCCAGACTTGGCAGGAAGACTTGAACATTGTCAAGTGAAAAAAAAAGAAGAAAGCTTGACACTTTTTGTGTTCTTCCAAATAAACTGTTCTATATAGCATCAACTTTTTTTTTGTATGGGAACTGAGTGACAAATTGCCCTCTATCGATGTAATAATTACAAACAAACCAACAACTTGATGCAAGAATTATCAAGTTGAAGAAAATGCAGTATCCACTGCTATAAGGTATAAGAACCATCACTGGCTCATGAGGCAGAAACTCAGCAGTCGAGTGGATATGATGCCTGTCTAGCAATCAGGAGCTAGGTTGTGGGTTACAGTCCCACCAATATGCCCATGAGTTTTATCATGGCTATGCTCTAACGACCGAATAATCGGTACCTTTCAGGTATATTGTTGTCACTGCACATACATGGCAACTGTACAAATTTGTATGAAACACACCAGCCATGAAGAATTGAGGTATTCCCATGTCAGGACATTTGGGTACTTGACACTACCAGCAAAGTTTTCAATTGCTGGTTTTGGATTTCAAAAACCCTTGCAGGTTGAAAAGGAGCAGGGATACTAACATTCATGTATTCAAAACTAGGAAGATCCCAAGACCAACTAGAACCGGAATTTGTCAACACTGACAAATTAGGTGATCCGATCTCTTCGAAAATCAATGATTTGAGTCCTGATCCAAATATTCATGACCATACAGGTTTCATCTGTGCTGACGGGACATTGGCCGTGTGATGTTTGGATTCTCATTTAGAAAAGGGAGTGAGACCTGCCATCTTTGGTACCGAATTCCGTATACACTAACGGAAATACAGAATGAAGTATATTTGACCTTTGACCTCACTTTGCACACCCAAGATGGCGTGTAAGCAAAAAGTGATTATTTTATGAAATGATTCTTGTAACATGGTCTTTGCGTGTGCAAAACATGGGAAAGATAGGACATGTATTCATCAAGATACAGGATGAAACATTTATGACCTTTGACCCTAATTTGCATACCCAAGATGGTGTCCGATCAAGTAGTTGTTATTTTATGAAATAATGTACGTGACATGTACTAAACATGTGCAAAATATGGGATTGATAGCCATTGTTGTTGTTCATCTATTGCACAGAAAGTAGTAGAAAGAAAGAAAAATAACGAAAAAATTATGTTATTTTATAGACATTTGAAGGAGAAGCATAAAAAAATCAGAAAAAGATAAAGTAAGGAAAGGGAGATTAAGATTAACTAAAGAAAAAGAAGAAAAAAGTGTTTAAAAATATTTAACAAGGAAAAGTAGAAATTACGCGGTGCGTAATATATGTCCCCGCCGGAAGTAGCATTTAGTAGCAAAATGTACAATATAGGTAAAAAGATGAAGGTCAAAGGTCAAAGAAGTCAAAGGTCAAAATTCTATGTAGAAGTTTTGAAGCCCTCACCTAGTGCCATCACATAAAGCAAACGGAATCGAAATCGGGTTAGAAATGGCGAAGGAGTAGCATTTTGTAGCCAATGTACAATATAGGTAAAAAAATCAAGGTCAAAGGTCAAAGAAGTCAAAGGTCAAAATTCTGTGTAGAAGTTTTGAAGCCCTCACCTAGTGCCATCACATAAAGCAAACGGAATCGAGATCGGGTTAGAAATGGCGAAGGAGTAGCATTTGGTAGCAAAATGTACAATACAGGTCAAAAATCAAGGTCAAAGGTCAAAGAAGTCAAAGGTCAAAATTCTGTGTAGAAGTTTTGAAGCCCTCACCTAGTGCCATCACATAAAGCAAACGGAATTGAAATCGGGTTACAAATGGCGAAGGAGTAGCATTTTGTAGCAAAATGTACAATATAGGTCAAAAATCAAGGTCAAAGGTCAAAGAAGTCAAAGGTCAAAATTCTGTGTAGAAGTTTTGAAGCCCTCACCTAGTGCCATCACATAAAGCAAACCGAATCAAAATCGGGTTAGAAATGGCGAAGGAGTAGCATTTTGTAGGCAATGTACAATATAGGTCAAAAATCAAGGTCAAAGGTCAAAGAAGTCAAAGGTCAAAATTCTGTGTAGAAGTCTTGAAGCCCTCACCTAGCGCCATCATATAAAGCAAACGGAATCAAAATCGGGTTAGAAATGGCGAAGGAGTAGTATTTTGAAGCAAAATGTACAATATAGGTCAAAGGTCAAGGTCAAAGGTCACAACTGCAATTCTGTATAGAAGTTTCAAAGCTCTCATGTAGTGCTATCATATAAAGCAAACAGAATCAAAATCGGGTTAGAAATGGCGAAGGAGTAGCATTTTGAACATTTTGATCACACACGGACGCACACACGGACGCACACACGGACGGACGGACGGACGGACGGACACACGGACACACACACGTACGGAGCCCGTTTCATAGTCCCCTGCTCGAACTCGTTCGGCGGGGACAAAAAAATATTGGCAGGGGTGAGCCTCGAACCAGGGACCTTAGGATTACGAGTCGGATGCGCTACGCAATGACCTATTTCATTCTCCATAGGCCCTGTGTATTAAGCAAAATGACGCTGCATCGAAGCCTCGTGCCATTTTCAACCAAGTTTTTCGACGTGATGCCGACATCGTATGAAAAAATGGAGGGCACACTTACGATAGCGCAAAGTCTCAGCTACAACATACTAAAATCTGGGAGAAATTCACCAAAGCATAAGTGAGCTAGTGCTCGATAAAGATAGTCATGTCAATTTTCACTGCCAGAAAAACTGCTCTCCCATAGAGATAACACGTAAACTGGTCAAATTTGACAATATTACTTTCAATCCATTTTTACGAGGTGATGCCGTCATCCAATCAAAATGTTGTAATTATATTAATGAAAGATCATTTAATAAGCTACAACATACTGAAATCTAGGTATAAATTGGCAAAGGATTAGTGAGATACGCTCGAGTGAACTTGAAATTCGATGACGTCATTTTGAAAATCTACTTTTTTTACTTTATTAAGAAATTTGATATCTTTTAATCATTTTTCGAGCATCGCCAACCCATGAAATAACATGTCCAACTCATCAGCTTTTAGAATATGTAAAGAAAATGGGGGGTTACCGTCCATCCTGACGAGTAAAATCGGATTTAAAATTGGCGTTTTTTTGGCATCGTTGCACTGTATATCGCCATTGACGCGCGCGCGGAATTTCAACTTTGACGGGCCCGTATGACGTCATATTGAGTCGGATTGACTTAAAACTTGGTAGAAATATTCCTTGACATTTTAGGCATCCGATAAGTGTAAAAAAACGGGAAATTTCCATTGCATATGAGCTGTGTGTGCGAATATGTGCGCGCGCGTACGCGTCCGTCCAATTTTTTCAATTTTTCAAAAAATGCTCCAAATGGTCTGAAACGTGTGCAAAAAAAAAATTGAGCTCGATTTGAGCATACAAATATTTCAACGCGCGCATACGCGCACGTTTTAAGAGAAAATATGAATTTTGAGAATATGAGTAGAATCCGCATAACTTGAAATATATGTGACGTAAATTTCATTGAAAAATTCCATTCCATTGATGAGATATGATTGAGAATGTGTTTTCATATAATGACGTCATAGTGACGTCACGGTCGACTGATCACTATGATTTTATTAGACCCGTCGTCTTTGGGACATGATACATATATGGTATAATTTTGACATTGATAGGAAGAATACTTTCTGAGCTAATCGATACACAAAATTTGTCCAGAAATAAAGAAAGAAGAAGAAGAAGAACCACCAACAAAGAATCCGTACAGATACAGAAGGTGATCCGAGAGGATACTCTGATCACCTAAAAAGCAATCAGGGAGATAATTGTGCATTACATGTTCCTCATATGTACGCAAAAAAAAAAAAAAAATAGTGCCCCATAGATGTGGAGGATAGTTTAATAGTGTATTTGACCATTCTGTTCAGGCCTTTGTTACATCACAATGACTGTCACAGTTGCAGAATCTAGCCTCAAGTGCCATAACTTCAGATTTTTTTCATTGCAGTGTGCAAAGGAAGCTTGAGTATCATGATTTTTCATGCTCAGACATTTCCTAGTGAGATTGGGTCTTTGCGTTGAAGATAAGTTCTCAGGGTATTGACATATCCATGTCATATCGTATCACATGATAAATTGTGTTGTCTGGAATACAAAACTGCCTGACCTTTGGATTTGAAATGCTATCTGAGGAAAGATATAGTCCTCTACAAAAGAGGCATTTCAGATCCTTTGAATAAAACATTCTTTATATTCCCACCCAACTAGTCATAAATTGTAAAATATTTCCCTTCAAGTGCATGATAGTATAGGGCTTAACTACTAGTACCTATTACAATCCAAAATAAAAGCAGCACAAAATAGAAAATATTGAAACATTTCTTTCTGACAAATATATAAGCTTTAATGAATAACTCCAATATAAGTAATTCTATACAATTTTAACTTTAAATTGTACCTTGGATGAGGGCTTTGAGTTAAATGTCAAAGGTCAAGCTTATCTTTCCTGTCATTTTTTTTCTACATATCAAGCCTGAACTCCTTGAACTGTATCTTGTACACATGAGGTCAGTCTTGCTATATTCTAACTTAATTAAAGGCACTATTTCACAATGTTTCCACTTAAAGGCACTATTTCACAATGCTTCCACTTTAAAGGCACTATTTCACAATGTTTCCACTTTAAAGGCACTATTTCACAATGTTTCCACTTTAAAGGCACTATTTCACAATGTTTCCACTTTAAAGGCACTATTTCACAATGCTTCCACTTTAAAGGGAAGATAAACCCCAAGAGCAATGTGGATTGAGTGAAAGCAGCAACATTAGTAGAACACAAAGATGAAAGTTTGAGGAAAATCGGACAATCGATGCAAAAGTTATGAATTTTTAAAGTTTTGATGTTGGAACCGCTGGATGAGGAGACTACTAGAGGTTATGACATATGAGTGGACAACAATACCAAGAAAATATAAAGACAATTCTGCAAAAATCCATTTTTCATGAAAATTATACATTCCATCAGCTAGATATTGACATATGTTAAGGGTAGCAATTATTCCTCCTGCTTTCGGAATGCGGTTGGTCCATTGCTCTTTCATAATTCTAGAAAAGTGAAGTTTTGTTGAATTTCCTTTATATTTTCTTTGTATTGTTGTCCACTCATACGTCATATCCTCTAGTAGTCTCCTCATCCAGCGGTTCCAACACCAAAACTGTAAAAATTCATAACTTTTGCATCGATTGTCCGATTTTCCTCAAACTTTCACTGATGTGTTCTACTAATGTTGCTGCTTCCACTCAATCCACATTGTTCTTTGGGTTTATCTTCCCTTTAAAGGCACTACATTTCACAATGTTTCCACTTTAAAGGCACTATTTCACAATGCTTCCACTTTAAAGGCACTACTGTATTTCACAATGTTTCCACTTTAAAAATCTGGGCTAAAATGGTTCTACATGGTAAAAGAGTCTCTGATATTAGCCACATTCACACATACAACATAGCGGGTCACTGAGCGCATTCCAAAACTCTTGAGTTTTTTGCAACTGTTCACATGCTCCAAAGATTAGCGGGATAGCAATCAAGCTCATAAACTTGAGCTTTTTTGCAACCATTTACACTAGGCCTACAGAAATAAACTGCTACTTGTTGATAAATAAAACAATAAAACTATTCTTGTGCAGCACAGTGGTGTGGAGTACACACTGTTGTGACATGTGCTTTGAATAATTTGATACAAAAAATTGATCGACCATTCACTCATCACCATGGGGCAAATTAGGGTGCTGATTCAGATATAAAAGCAAGATTTCTTGATTCATGAAATTCTTCCGTCGAGGTGTTTTCATTGCAACTGATTGACAAATTGCCCTACATTGATGTATCCACGTATCAATATTTACGTCGATGCACTACATCGACGTATTGACGTATCGACATTTACGTCGATGTAGGGCAATTTGTCAATCAGTTGCAAAGATTTCTTGAGTTTATATCTTGCTGCTGTTGGTGCTAACTTGTGGGATTTTTGTGTCCACACATGCAAACAAACTTGAGTTCCCTAGAGGGTTACAAATCTTGAGGTTTGTAACCCACTAATTTGTGTACATGTGAATCCCCTACTTTGAAGCTATGAAAGGAAAAATAGTGTTAAAATGCTTAAAAGAGTTGAACAGCTGAAACAATGTCGTAATAGAAATTTGAAGTGCACAATGAAGGGGAAACACTGTACATCAATTTCCTTCAGCTATCGGAATGGCGACACACAAAATATTTCATGAGCCAAGAGGCAGAGGGTGACTATGTTAATAAAATCATAAATTTCTATTCTTTGTGGGGATTTTCCAGTTGACTATGCTGCAAGCCCAGCCAAATCCAGGTAACCTGTTTGTCTGACATTAACTTTGACATAATGTTATATGCTTGTAGGAGTAGCTGTTTGATGAGTGGGGATTTCCACAACTTAATCACATACTTTAAAATAAAAAGACATGCACAGCTTCGCATGACAGATGACTGGCCTTGATTCTTACATGTTCCACGTCCATAAAAGCTGAGTTGTAACCATGATTCAAGGGAAAGTTCAGGTGATTTTCATAATTTCACATCATGTAGTACATAAATCAGACAGCTCCCTGTTTAGATTTGTGGAATTAATTGTAGTCCTTGAGCAGAGAAACCAATAATCTGATAAACCCAAAACAATACACTGAACAAGGATGGTGACATACAGCTTCACCATAAGAATGCACAACTGGGGCTCACCAGGAGAATGCATGAGTAGGAGGCTAACATATTCATACATGTAGCAATGTAATTTCATTACAATTACTACTTGCTGAACGAGGTCACCTGATATGTAGAATTTATGCATGCTTTTTTTTCTTTTGTTCTACTTCCTTAACGGTTAGCTGCCATGTCATCTTCCTTGTTCATTGTGATTTACCACGAATTTTGAATACAGTCTATTTCCTCAACTCAACCACTATAAATTCAGAAACTTTGTTCCCAGTATAACACTCTATAACTGTTCAAATGTAAAAGTCTGAAAATCATCTGGAGTTCTCCTTTAAAAGGGTGAAGGGCTTGTATTGGCAATGCAATCACACGGAACCAGGTACATAGAGAGAATTGGCATTTTCTCAAGGAATGCATTATACTAGAGTTTATGAATGCAGTGAAATAATTTTAGGTCCTACAGTGTATATGTAGTCCAGTTTATTCTGAAATTATATTGTCATGTTTATAACTGTAAATCTTATAATCATCCTTATGGACTCACTTTGGGGGGCTTGTCAAGTTTGTTTCATATTCCAGTATAAAAACAACATAGCAAACAAACTTGAAGCAAAAGTTTATGTCCTCAAAGATTCCAAAGAGATAAAGTAGGACCACAATTATCCAGCCACATCGGGACCAGTGGGCCTCCGGATCATCGATTTGGCCGGGTAAGGGAGCTATGCTCAAATACAGCACTTTCTAGCATGCTAGGGGTATACACAAGTTATTACCAACTTACTATTATAAATATTATGAATGTTTGCATGGCATTGTTTCATACTTCATGATATGGAAATAAAATGAAATATAAATATCCCTTCGACATGTCCCTTTATGTATTATTTGTTTGATTGATATTGACTTATGAGATCAATATTGCGACTCGTCGAATACTGTCGCTGCATTGTACTGTAACCACTGCTGTGCACTCAGTGCAAGTGACAAGCGCAGTACCAGTCATTAACATAATTATCGTCTCACAAACTGCCTTAAAACAATGAGATCACAGTGTTGATTGAAATGTGTCCCGATGTGTATTGGATGTAATGGTTGGATGTGCGTTTGTTTTGAGTGAGATTAGGCACTGAAAATACATGAAAACATTTATTTAAAAGTCAGCCAGTCAATGTCGAGATAACAGAGAATCCGGATAATTGATGGCCAGACAATCAAGTTCCTACTATTGTATTACACAGATATTCTTTGTTTCACATGCATATCAATAGGTAATGTTCATCCCTAACTCATGAAGGCTTTAATATATTCTTCTGTCAAGACTTGAAGAAATATAATTTCTCAGGTAGCCTCCCACAGAGTACAGAAGACATGGCAGGTCTAGAGAACCCATTCTATCCAAATTAATGGAGTATTTAAATTCAATACTGACAGCAATGTGGTCATTACTGTGTTGATATTTGCCACTTTTTGCCCAAACTTTCTCTCACATGATCTACATGTATCATTGTCAAACAGCATTTATGCAAATCACATCTCTATTCGGCTTCGGGTATAAAAAAATACTCCTTTGAAATTACATACATGTTATAAAAACCTCAGGAAACACTACAATCATCCCTCCTCATGTACATTCTCTTTCTTCTACTCAGTCAGTGTGTTTACAAAATTTTTCATCAGTGTGTATGTATATAGACAATAGGGTCTGAATGCAAAGACTACTGGGCATCTGTAAAGTACATCATTATGTTATCACAATTTCATGCTCATCTGTGATGGATAGTCTAAAGATGAAGAGAGAATGGTAGACAAGAAGACAGAGGATAGACAAGAGAGGAAGGGGAGATGAATTCCGATGGAGGCAGTGTTTGAATGAGACACAAACAACACAGGCGACTGTCGGTATAATGAAGTCCTCAGGACAGGCAGTTTTCTTTCGTTACATCAAAACTTTACTATAACTTAATAAATGATTTACATATTTGTCCGAAACCATTTATGAAGAAGACATGTGATGAATTGAAAATTTCATGCAAGTATTGAAAGTTGTTGGCTGCTAAAAGTGCATTACAATCCCTTCATTTCATTTGAAGTATATAAAGGTATATAGATAATGGACCTGAATTTTTACTTCATTGTAATATGACTTTTGCTATAACCGTGTTCATTCTAAAGGGAGTGCACCGAGTGTACATCCATCATGCATGCACATCATGGAGTATTTTGTGTATATAAGGAGTAGGAAGTGCATTGGATGTCTGTCAGTGGAGAGTGTAGTTTCAGTGGCGGATCGGGGGGGGGGGGGGGGGGGGGGGGGCGCACCGGGCGCACATCCCCCCTTTATTTTTGTTTATTTGTTTGTTTGTTTTTAATTAATAAAAAGAAAAAAATGGGGGAGGGGGCACGTGCGCCCCCACTTTAAGTTAGTAAAGGCGCCTCCCCTTTACGGAATTCCTGGATCCGCCCCTCAGTTTCACTCAGAAATGACTTTCAAAATCTTTGCCCACAGCACATTATATATCATGATGAAACCTACAAGAAATTATCAAAATTAATGGTACTCTCACAGCAATAACAAGAGACCCGCGGGTCTAGCGCTCACCTGAGTATCGCAAGTTCACCTTTCACGCAGTCACTAATCTAAATTATTCACAGCTCTACCAAAATTTGACCAGGCATTCTCAAGTAGAAGATGAAAATGTACAATAAGGGCCCAATTTTTTTAAGATTCCTTAATTTGGGGGGATTGGGGCCCCCTGGGGCCCTCTGGGTGGGGCATGGTGCCCATTTTGATAAATTGAGATCCTGACCACCTAGGGATGCTACCTGCCAAGTTTGACAAAAATCCATCATGAGGTTTTCAGGAAGAAGATGAAAATGTACAATTCAGGCCCCCATTTGGACCCTTCCAACCACCACCCCCCCCCCCCCTACCCAAGAGGGGCACCCCTGGATCTCCTATGAACAAACTTGAAACTACAGTCATTAATGTACTCACTCATAGTATTATCTCAGCTCTATATATAACTTCTGATTCTAGAGAAGATTTATAAAGATTCCTTCATTTGGGGGATTTGGGACCCCTGGGGGCCCCCTGGGTGGGGCATGGTGCCCATTTTAACAAATTGAGATCCTAACCCCCTAGGGATGCTACCTGCCAAGTTTGGTGAAAATAGGTCATGGGGTTCTCAAGAAGAAGATAAAAATGTACAATTTAGGCCCCATTAGGACCCCTCCTCACCCCCTCCCTCCCCTGGGTCCCAAGGGGGGCACCCCTGATTCTGCCATGAACAAACTTGAAACTACAGTCATCAATGTACTAACTCATAGTATTAACTTAGCTCTATCACTTCTGGTTCTAGAGAAGAAGATTTTTGCGGATATTCCTTAATTTTTTTGGGGGGGTTGGGCCCCCTGGGGGCCCCCTGGGTGGGGCATGGTGCCCATTTTCACAATTGATTTCCTAACCCCCTAGGGATGCTACCTGCCAAGTTTGGTGAAAATGGGTCATGGGGTTCTCAAGAAGACGATGAAAATGTACAATTTAGGCCCCATTAGAACCCTTCCCCACCCCCCTCCCCTGGGTCCCAAGGGGGGCACCCCTGATTCTGCCATGAACAAACTTGAAACTACAGTCATCAATGTACTAACTCATAGTATTAACTTAGCTCTATCACTTCTGGTTCTAGAGAAGAAGATTTTTACAGATTCCTTAATTTTGGGGGGTTTGGGCCCCCCTGGGGGCCCCCTGGGTGGGGCATGGTGCCCATTTTAACAAATTGAGTTCCTAACCCCCTAGGGATGCTACCTGCCAAGTTTGATGAAAATCGGTCTTGGGGTTTTCAAGAAGAAGATGAAAATGTAAAAAGTTTACGCACGACGCACGACGCACGACGGACGACGCACGACGGACGACGCACGACGCACGACGGACGCCGGACGAAGGGCGATCGCAATAGCTCACTTGAGCCTTTGGCTCAGGTGAGCTAAAAAGTTTATGATACCACCAGTAGCCAGGACCTTTTAATTACAGGCATATAGCTTTACACTGTTATCAAATATCTCATTCGCCACCACAGATGCCACCACATTATCAAGACTGATAGACCAAGAACAATAATTTAACAGGAAAAGAACACAGTAGCATTTCCAAGACACACTTTTACATAAAAAATTTTGCCATCAAAACTGACAGAAAAACTTGTCTGTGATGAAAGCAAGAAGGTAGTAAAAAGCTAGGCTAGCTCTTTCATGGGATGCAAGTGTGTGCCTCATGAAGGGATGGCATAGTTTTGATTGACATGAGGGATTCAGATTTTGACTTTTTTTGTGAGATAATTAGAAATCACTCTTATGAAATATCATTATTAGAGCATAAGAGGTATTAAAAGTTAATATGATGAAAATTGGCTTTGAAATGGCTGAGATATCCAAAATAAGGCTAAATAAAGTGTTTCTAATAAAAGGGGGAAGGTCCCACCTTTTATTACAATCATTTTGTTTTGGGGTTTCTCAGCCATTTCAAAACAAATTTTTACCAAATATACTGTTGAATTCCTCGTTCTTTTTGTATGCTGTTACGTATTCCATTAGAGCTTTTTTTTTTCTAATTACTTCACAAAAAGTTGGAAACCTGAAGCCCAACCCAACCAAAATCATGCCACCCTTTAATGGTGTACCAAGTGGGTTTGTGTTGTTAACAGATGGCTCAATTTCTTTTTGCTGAACCCTTTTTGTGCCAGTGACTTTGGACATTTTATAAAATGTGCTAGGGTCTTCTGAGTCAAAAAATATAAAGGGTTAAATGATAAAAGTCCAAATCTGGAGCAATTCTAATGAAGGGGTGATGACTGCATGCCTTACTGCATCGCTGGATGGGATAATGATATATTAAAGAGAAATTCCATTCTGACATCGTGCTGCTTTGTATGAAAACAGAGATGTAAAATCAGTGAAGATTTTGGGAACAAAAAACAGATACGTCAAAAAAAAAATCATGAACTGTAGAAGTTTTGAGAGTAAGACAAATTGGCTACTCTTTGCACTATAATATAATGTTGAGTAACTCTCTGTTTGCTTTCAAGAAATTTACTAATTTAATATATTCTCAAATATTTGGGCACTCTCACAACTAATCCGCTGAAAAAAATATTGTGCCAAAATATATTACTCTATTACACTTCACTCCCGTTATAACAGTTCGTCGGCTGAGAATGATAAGGGCGTTAAGTTGTCACTAAACCCATAGTGTTCAAGACAACTTAACGCCCTTCTCATTCTCAACAGACGAGTTACGGTTATAACAAATTCTGGTCACAACGAAGTAAAAATTCAGACCGCACCACTATCTACTCTATGTTTTTTATTGAGCACTTATTTGTTCAGTTATAACGAAATTTCGACATTACAAAAGAAAACTGCCAGTCCAAATGACTTCACTATAACGGGAGTCCATAGTATATACTAAAACACGTCTGAAGAAAATTTCTCAAGAGGAAAAATTAATAACTGGAACTAAATTTTTTGCGTGCAAACCAAATGGATAGCTTCTCAATACTCACATCACTCAGAGTTGCCAATTTGTTGTACTCTAAAGAATTTTCATTCATAATTTTTTTTTCTGATTTCTCCTCCATTTTTTAAAACTAATTTGTTACATTTCTCTGATTTTATTTTTGTTCATAACTTTTTTTTTCTGATTTTTCCTTCATTTTTTTTTCTGATTTCTTAGATTTCTCTGAATTTATTATTTTTTTTCAGACAAGGTAAAAATAACCCAGATGGAACATCCCTTTAACGAACAGCCCTGAAGAAAGGCTACCACCTTCATCGATTGTCATCCTCGTGAAACATGCAGGATGCAATCATCGCCCCGCAGAAAACAATATTCCTCGCCAGCACGCTGTGAGATGTCGGTATGCGACCCATGTGAACACAGCAGACAACGTTTTAATTACGGATGCGAGTCTGATGAGAATCGCTGTAAGAGGAATCAGCGACTATAGGAATGACGTTCCTTCATTTTGATGGAGGCCTGACCTGGTGAACACATATGCATCAAACCTACCAAACATATGGAATGCATAATGGAATATATGTTTAGTGTTGAGGCTCGAGAGTTGTAAACATAACAAATTTATGCTATTTACTATGACAGCTCTGGAACAAATACATTATCTCACAGACAAAGAAGTGTACATTATGTCATAACTTATGAAACATAAATTAAAGCAGAGATACCTGCTTGACATTAATACTGCAATCCCAGTGCAATGCCAGCCACTATGCTCACCACAATTGCCCAATAATGTAAAACGAGGATTGTTCACATGCGGTTTATTTTCGTGAATTTGTGAGAGCCAAGATTCACGAACTTAAAATACACGTATAAGTTCTTGTCTACAATATGCACTGAATGCAAACACTTGGCAATTCTGCTTCAATTTGCAAAAATTTCACGCCGCGAATATATTTTAAAGTGGTGGTTGACTGTGGAATATTTTGCTTTAATGTGTATCACAATTTGTGCCACCATTAACATCATGGTCTTGATCATAAAGTAACCATGGGGATCTTATCCGATCTTATCAGAACTCGCCAGATCTCTAGCTCAATTGTGGCAATCATATCAATCATAGACAATTTTTGGACCATCCTAAACTCTTCTTTAGTCAATGCCATTGCCATGACTTACCTCAAGATATGATGAGATCACCACAATTACTCCATGATTAACATCACGATTTCAATCATGGCACAAATTGTGATAGACATAAACAAGAATTCCATGCATAATTACTGCATAAGCCCAATATTTCCTGAGTTTTTAATCTTCTCAAATATCACAAGGTGGGTACTATTCATGAATTTAAAAACACGCAAAAATTTGAATTGTGATCCTGACATAATTGCAACATGTACGCATGCATTTCTCTGTTCAGTACTGTACTCGACAATGGCTGTTTAACCACTCGCAAAATTGTCGGGAAGTCCCGATTCACGAAAATTTAGATTCGCTAAATATAATGGTGTATGCAGTAAGAGATCACATGGTGGTGAGAACATAGCATTCGAGTCAACAAGTACATTATATGGAGCTTGCATCATAAACAGCTGCTACCAATATAGACAGCACACAACAATAACACTCATTATGCACCAGAAATATACACACGCACAATTGAATAAAAGAAGAGAGTCTTGTAATAATAAAATTTCATTTTTTTCTATTAAAGAAAATGAGTGACAGCAATGACAGCCACACAACCATGACTGTGATCATATCAGTGCCTCGCATCTTTCATATTGGTTTGAATATCAAAATACTTTATAATTTTTTGTTATTTATTCATTCGATATCAAGAGCCCCACTTTGGTGAACAAAAAACAAAAATATTGAATCACATCAGCTCCAGAATGCTCAACTATGAATAGTGTAATTACTTATTATTGAATTCATTAAAAACAAAGCAAGTGATTGTTTACAATCCACAATGATAGTTGAGAGAAGGCTATATCATTGCTCTCTTTAAAGGTCTGCATGATTGTAACAGATACATATTACAGTTTTAAGACAATGTAAAATTGCCAATAAGTCTAAATTCGATATAATTTTCCTTAAGTTTGTTGATTTTATTTTCTTCTATTTCAAAGTATATTTGTTCATGGAGTGGACATTCACTGTAGGTTCTCATAGACTTCTCATTGCAGACCTCTTTCCCATTTTCACTGTCTCAGCATGCCTCCAGCAGATCAGTTAGAATACCTGTTATGCAAACTTTATTGAGTCTAGTTTGAAGGACTACTCCTCTTCTTGTGATACCAATACATGGCAGGCTCATTAGACTACATGGATTAATTGATGAATTCTAAGTGAGAGTGACTGTAAGAGACCTACTCAAGTTACCTTTTCTCAAAAACAAAACACAACACAAAAACAAAGCAAGAAAAACTCATTAGTTTCAATAACACTGTGAGAGGTAATAATAACCTATGCTTACATTTCACAGTGTTATACGACTAATGAGGCCTTGGTGCTATAAGGTCATTAGTTAGGAGCCTATATAATTTATAGACAACTCTCTGTAAAATGCATGTAGATGATTATTGCACTGCTTTACAATGAGTTTGCTGGTTTGTTTCATATTCCATCTGAGAAGATGGCTGGATAGCCCATATTCAGGTGTAATAGTTGGTCTTCCATAGGGTCCAGTTGAATGCAAGGCGGGACCACTTCACTGGGTTACGCAACCTGCTCTTTGCAATAAATTAATGGAGCGGGATTTCTTACGTGCATGAGTTGTGACTCTCTCACAAATGCAGAGACTCCAACTCTCCCGTTTTCGATGGGAGATCTCCCGCCGAAAGCCCATTTTTGCAAAATCTCCCGTTCTCCCGTTTGAGATTTGATTTCTCCCGCCCTGGCTCTGTGTCTCCCGGTGGAAAGGATTTCTTACTTATTGCTATCATATGTTGAAAAAATTAGCCTTGATAGCACCAGAGAACATCTAGAACCCTAGGAACTTCGCGCTTCGCACACATCAACTTGGAGTCTCCCGTTTGCTAGGAGTTTCGGGCGGGAGAATCTCCAGATCAGAAGGTGCTTGGGGTTGGAGTCTCTGCAAATGGGACCTCCATTTTCAAAAACCTTTTCTCAAAAACGAAACACAAAACAAAAACAAAGCAAGAAAAACTCATTAGTTTCAATAACACTGTGAGGGGTAATTATAACCTATGCTTACATTTCACAGTGTTATATGACTAATGAGGCCTTGGGTGCTATAAGGTCATTAGTTAGGAGCCTATATAATTCATAGACAACTCTCTGTAAATTGCATGTAGATGATTATTGCACTGCTTTACAATGAGTTTGCTGGTTTGTTTCATATTCCATCTGAGAAGATGACTGGATAGCCCATATTCAGGTGTAATAGTTGGTCTTCCATGGGGTCCAGTTGGATGCAATTTGGGACCACTTCACTGGGTTATGCAACCTGCTCTTTGCAATAAATTAATGGAGCAGATCGATATCTCTCATGTGCATGAGTTGTGACTCTCTCACAGATGGGACCTCCATTTTATGTCTTATCCAAGGGACAGAGTATTTTACCTCTTACAAGAGGGGACCGTGAATCCAGTCCTTTGGATCTGGACACAGACGAGATTCTGACTCAGACAAATAATGCCCCAATATAAAGGCAATGATGTAAATTACCACGCGCAATTCTATTGTCTCATACACCACAATATTATACTATATGTAGTCTCTAAAAAAAATTGAGTGAAAATATTCACTCTTAAAAGAGTGAAATTAGAGTGAAATTGGAGTGAATTTTGAGTGAAAATGTTCATTTTCACTCATTTTGGAGTGACCTCAGGGATCACTCGAAGATTTGGAGTGATCCCTGAGGTCACTCTAAAACGAGTGAATATGAACATTTTCACTCAAAATTCACTCCAATTTCACTCTAATTTCACTCTTTTTTGTATTCACTCTAGGAGTGAATATTTTCACTCGATTTTTTTAGAGAGTTGTAAAAGCATTTTGTATGTGCAGACAGTACACAGATATATTCTTTACTTCTACTGTGTGAGCTCCAATTGAGTACTCAGAGATGAACAATAGAACTGAAAACTGCTATAAACATAAAATAGAGATAAATGGGACATAAAGTTTTGATGACAACCTTTTTGTTTTCAGGAAAGCATGATGAATTTGTTCTGAACAATTCATTACATGCTATTCTTTAAGATTGGCTCAGCTTAAGCCAGAGGTTGCAAAATGAATTCAGCAATGGGAAAAGTTGTCTGCTTTTTGTTTTTGTTTTTTTTTCTCCTGAGAATATGATGTCATATTCAAAATTTGAGTATTGCTTTCTCACATGACATATAGTGCCTTTTATCATGGTGATCATCAAAAAAGTACAGTAGCACATGAAAATGATGCAGAAATATTATTTTGATTTATTCCAGATGTGATAAGGACAACCAATCACCTTCTTGACTGATGTTGTTGATTTCTTCATAGAAATGTCTGACATTATAATTGTATCACAGTGTTATTCAACTAATAAGAAACTACACATTTTATAAGGGCCATTCCCGCTGACTGAAAATTGCCATTATGGTGAAAATTACTACAAGCAATTATAACTGCGACATAAAAATCACTGTTACAAACTTCTACAGAAACATCACACATTCAGAATTGTTGTGTTTTTCCTCCATTTTTTTTTTTGCAGGGGGGGGGATCTTGTTTTAATTTGCATGAAATTTTTAGTGGAAATTCATAGCATGAGCCCCTACTCAGACAAGTATATTATTTCTGCCATGTGCCTCCACTGATCACTCCCTAAAACCACTACTGTGAAATCAAAAATATTCGCGACATGAAATTTTCACGAACTGGAGCCAACAGGCTATTTTTGCAGCATGAAATTTTTTTCGAATTGCTACTAGCATACATTGCATGAGTGTATTATACATGAGAAATTTCACATGAATTTTAATTTTGCAACTCTTGGCTTCTAACAAAATTTGCAAAAAATCGTTACACACAAAAATTTCTGATTTTGCAGTAATGAAATGTTCATTAAACCGGACAGGATTGTGTTCAGTGTATATGCACACAGTACACTCCTGAGTGAATTTTGCATGCCCATAGTAAGATGAAAAGAAAACTCACAATTTGTATTCAGTGTCATAACAGACTGACTTGTTGTGGCAATATTAATGTAAAGGCCAAAAACATATCACAAATGTCTACATCATACTATTCCCTCATGAGGATGTTGCCTTCCAGTAAAATCTGCTCCGGTAACCATGGCAACCCTGAGGTGAGATCTTCATTAGTAAAGAAGAAATGGTGAAAATGACCAACATGACACTGAAACTCAGCACTTTAAATTCCAGTATTTAAAAAAGAAAATGATTCAAATCTCACCTTTCGGGAGCTTTATTTCAATTTTATTTCACTTTGTCTCAATTTATTCCACTGATTTCCCTTCAAACAACCTATAGCTCCATGAAAATCTATCAGGCTTTTTTGAGTCTTTGGACCTGCCAAATTGGCCTCAATGGGAATGGTCATAAAAAATTACCAACAACACTGGTGAGAACAATGTTTAGATGGCCTCATTCATGTTTGTGTGTGTGTGTGTGTGTGTGTGTGTGTGTGTGAAGAGTAAAGAAAATATATAGACATGCTGGTAGACATGTTTAAACAAGAGACCCGCGGGTCTAGCGCTCACCTGAGTATCGCAAGTTCACCTTTCACGCAGTCACTAATCTAAATTAAAATTTGACCAGGCATTCTCAAGTAGAAGATGAAAATGTACAATAAGGGCCCAATTTTTTAAAGATTCCTTAATTTGGGGGGATTGGGGCCCCCTGGGGCCCTCTGGGTGGGGCATGGTGCCCATTTTGATGAATTGAGATCCTGACCCCCTAGGGATGCTACCTGCCAAGTTTGACAAAAATCCATCATGAGGTTTTCAGGAAGAAGATGAAAATGTACAATTCAGGCCCCCATTTGGACCCTTCCAACCCCCCCCCCCCCCCCCTCCTACCCAAAAGGGGCACCCCTGGATCTCCTATGAACAAACTTCAAACTACAGTCATTAATGTACTCACTCATAATATTATCTCAGCTCTATAACTTCTGATTCTAGAGAAGATTTATAAAGATTCCTTCATTTGGGGGGTTTGGGACCCCTGGGGGCCCCCTGGGTTGGGCATGGTGCCCATTTTAACAAATTGAGATCCTAACCCCCTAGGGATGCTACCTGCCAAGTTTGGTGAAAATGGGTCATGGGGTTTTCAAGAATAAGATAAAAATGTACAATTTAGGCCCCATTAGGACCCCTCCTCACTCCCTCCCCTGGGTCCCAAGGGGGGCATCCCTGATTCTGCCATGAACAAACTTGAAACTACAGTCATCAATGTACTAACTCATAGTATTAACTTAGCTCTATCACTTCTGGTTCTAGAGAAGAAGATTTTTGCAGATTCCTTAATTTTGGGGGGTTTGGGCCCCCTGGGGGCCCCCTAGGTGGGGCATGGTGCCCATTTTAACAAATTGAGTTCCTAACCCCCTAGGGATGCTACCTGCCAAGTTTGGTGAAAATGGGTCATGGGGTTCTCAAGAAGAAGATGAAAATGTACAATTTAGGCCCCATTAGAACCCTTCCCCACCCCCCTCCCCTGGGTCCCAAGGGGGGCACCCCTGATTCTGCCATGAACAAACTTGAAACTACAGTCATCAATGTACTAACTCATAGTATTAACTTAGCTCTATCACTTCTGGTTCTAGAGAAGAAGATTTTTACAGATTCCTTAATTTTGGGGGGTTTGGGCCCCCCTGGGGGCCCCCTGGGTGGGGCATGGTGCCCATTTTAACAAATTGAGTTCCTAACCCCCTAGGGATGCTACCTGCCAAGTTTGATGAAAATCGGTCTTGGGGTTTTCAAGAAGAAGATGAAAATGTAAAAAGTTTACGCACGACGCACGACGGACGACGGACGACGGACGACGGACGACGGACGACGGACGACGGACGACGCACGACGCACGACGCACGACGGACGCCGGACGAAGGGCGATCGCAATAGCTCACTTGAGCCTTTGGCTCAGGTGAGCTAAAAATGGAATCTTTACATGGCACCAGTACCTCATGTATGTCCTTGGTTTCAACAGGAAGGAGGAGAGGCTGATCGAGGTATCCATAGCGCTCATACAATAATAATAATAAACAAGGTGCAGGACTGCTGTGGAAAGAGTGAGAAGTCACCACACCTATAATGGCTGATGTCATGACTGGAAAGCAGGGAAACAACAACAACAAAAACTTGCCCAAGGATGAGCATGACGTAATTACGAAGAAGATGAGACTGCCAGTGGTAACAAACAGGCAAACTGCATACAACACACCTCAAACATGCAAGTGTGTGCAACAGAGTATAATGGCTATTATTTTCTCAAACCCACTCATTTCCACTCCCACTCAATTTGTCTTGCTATATCAACGTGCTGTCTTTCCCATAAATCAAATTTCAAAAAGCTTTTTCTCGCAACAAGTTCCATTTTGTATAATATGATACAATGTACCTCTATCATGTAAATTCCTGCTGCATACAATAATTGATCACAAAAATAGCCGATGCATATCGTATTCTCAACAAATTTTTTCACTTTTAGGCCAAACCCCTCCCCCCCCCCCCCCGCCAAAACAAACAAACAAACAAACAAACAAACAAACAAACAAACAAACAAACAAACAAACAAAGAAGCTAGCCAGAGTACCATCAGGTCTGAGATTATAGGAGTGGTATTGCTGTATGGTAACATATGCAGGCCAATATTTCTCGCTAGGTCAGTGTTATCCAGCATATAATGGCCTATGTATTCTGATTCAGTGTCGTCTAAAGTAATACTACTATGCAGGCATTCTCATGGCAATAACAACCAATGACACCTTCCTTTGGGGTTATGTTAGTTGAGATTCTGGAGGTCATTGCAAATCCATGCACTTTTCAGATATTCCAACTATAACCCCATCTCCAATCCCTCCCCCCCCCCCCCCCCCATGATATTAGTCTCATTTCCAGACATGTGTTTTCCTCTTGTGCCAATGAGGCATACTGTAAAACCAGAAATGTTCACATGCATGAAGCTTTTTTGAAGTAAAATGCACACGAAAGTTCACATATACACAATCCAGAACAAGTAATATACTCCTAATTTTTTCAAGGTCAGCAATTTGTGAATGTTTCATGCCACGAAAAACGTCTTTCGCTCCAATTTACGAAAGTTTCTATGCCGCAAATGTTTCTGGTTTTACAGAGTTGCGAAGTGACAGCACCAGAGTGATTCCTGCCACAGCATCCTGGGGGATGAAGGACGCCAAAGCAGCATCAGAATAAGGATGGTTTTAATAGTTTACAGTGGGTTTGGAAGTTAGAGATCTGTAGCAAGGGAATTCATGAGTGGCCCGATTCATTCGCTGCCCACCAGGTACATTAAAAAAAAACGCAAATACAGTCAAACTCGGATACCTCGACGTCGGATAAGCCGAATATCACTTACCTCGGGGGCAAAATGAAAGTCCTGATTGTTCCTATGGAGTTTCCGTGTATTAAAATTCGCGTAGCTCGAAAAAGATAACTCGAAGTTCGGTTACCTCGAAGGGAAATCTAATGTCCCGATCTTAATTAACTTATTGTTTTTCCCAGCATGTTGCTCGAATCGAAATTGCAAACATCACTCAGCATCTCCGATTAAGCGCGCGTGGACAGCGAAGACATGACCAAATGTTTTCACACTCGATTGTAAATATTCTGAGACCAGAACAATCGCGCGCCCAAGAAGAAATACCCGATACACAGCTGACAAGGAAAATCCCCAACACCTACCAACACACGTACATGGTATGCACATAGCACCCGTGCCAATGGAGTGCTTTACGATAGCACTACGCGCTGCCTCATCATTTGCTTTTCTTTAACCACTGTGTTTTGATTTTTGATCGAGACAGTCATACCGTGCGCATAGATTTCTCAACCGTCGGGGCGCACCTGCTTACGTTGACAGTTATATCTTTGCCATTAATCACGCTCCACTGTCAAAACATCAATCTCCCTCGTAGTGCCTTTTCTTAAACTATTTTTTTTTTGCCTTTCACGAAGTTTACTTCCCCGAGAACGCAAGTACAGAAACTTTTTTTTCCAGCAATGCGATTATGAAAATCTGGAAGTATAGGCCGATCACAATGAAGAATAGGATACACAGGGCTCCGCACTAAGTTTTATCGGGCCACCAATATCATTGATCTTTACTTTCTGGTGGTCAAATCTGGTGCCTAAAAAAAAAAATCAGGAAAAACATTAGAAAAACTAAATCGGTCCTACTAAATATAGACAAATTAATATTAAGCATTATTGAAGTGATACAGATGCCCATGTCTAAAACAAATGAATAGAAAATTCAATCATCTTACTCTGTGTTTAAAGATTTGACAAATAGGTGTAGAGATTATTATAAAAGTTGATGCCCATATATTGAGGAGGTCAAAACTTACGTTTGAAATGAGAAAATGGGAGGATTTGCTGACATTTGTTAGCATCCGACATTTGTTTTAGCATTGTAAAAAGCCGAAAGTTACCATTATTCATTTTTAAATGTAAAAGCAAACAACCGACATTCATTTTAGAATCTTATGGAGCTGAATACTATCCTAATCCATTTCCAAATGTGAAAGCAAACATCCGCAATTTGTTTTAGCATCTAACTGAGCGGATTAATACCATTAATCATTTCCAAATGATAAAGCAACAATCTGTTATTTATTTTTGCATCGTACGGAGCAGAATATTACCGTTATTCATTTCAAACATCCGACATTTAATCGAACGGAGCCGAATGTTACTGCTGTCCACTTCCGAAAGTGAAATGAATCATCTGACAGTGTTATCATCGCACGGAGCCGAATGTTACTGTTTTTCATTTTTGAACGTCAAGGCAGACATCAGACATTTTGGACCATGAAACGTATAGCTGAATGTTAGTGATATTTATTTCGAAATGTACCGTAGCAAATATCCAATATTTTTTTATCATCGTATGGGGCAGAATGTTACTGCTGTTCACTTCCAAATATGCCAAACGTAAAAGCAATCATTCGACATGTATTTTAGCATCTTCCAGAGCTGAATGCTATTGACATTTACTTTCGAACGTAAAAGCACACATCCGGCATTTATTTTATCAGCGTATACGGAGTTGAATATTATTGTTATTCACTTCAGAACATCAAAGCAAACATTCAACATTTATTTTAGCATCTTCCGGAGCTAAATGTTATTGCAATTTAGTTTCGAGCGTAAAAGCAAACATCCAGCATTTATTTCATCATTGTCAGGAGTTGAGTATTATTGTTACTCTTTTCCGAACGTCAAAGCAAACATCAAACATTAATTTTACCATTAAACGCAGCTGAATGTTACTGTTATTCATTTCGAAATTTAAAAGCAAACATCATACAGTTATTTTAGCATCATATGGCCATGATGGAGCAGAATATTACTGCTATTTTCTTCCGAACATAAAAACGATCATCTGACATCTATTTTAGCATCTTCCGGAGCCGAATGCTATTGCTATTTACTTTCGAAAGTATAAGGAAACATCCGACATTTATTTAACCATCGTACGGAGTTGAGTGTTATTGTTTTTCATTTCCGAACGTCATAGCAAACATTCGACATTTATTTCAGCGTCTTCCGGAGCCGAATGTTATCCTTATTCATTTCCGAACGCAAAACCAAATATCTAACATTAGTTTTAGCATCATACGGAGCTGAGTCTTATCGTTATTCATTTCCAAAAGTATGAGCAAACATCCGACATTTATTTTAGTATCATACCGAGTCGAATATTACCGTCATTCATTTCCACAATTAAACGCAAACCTCTGACCTTTATTTTAGCATCTTACCGCTGTTCATTTTCAAAAGTAAAGGCAAACATCCGACTTTTTTTTTCTTTTTTTGGTGGCGCGATCGGGCCACCAAAATCTTTATTTCTGAAATTTTGATTTCATTTCCGATTTTCACTCAATTCATTCATATAAAAGTTGATTCAATTCAAATTGACAAGCATGCAAATAATTAATAGGCACTATAACAGACACCATGTTGAACACCAATAAACGTCGAACATCGATAAACATTGGATAAGTCGAAGAAAATTCGACGTACGCGTACCTCGAAATTCGCGTACCTCGAACCATTTTCTTCAGTCCCGACGAATTCGAGGTATCCGAGTTTGACTGTAGCAACGATCAGCGAATATGTGCATCGAAGCATCCACTCATCGGTTACAGTTGACTCCAGTTGAGATTCTAAAAAACTGTGCCTGAACTTAGTACAGATCAGTGATAAAGCTGTAGGCCTCAATCCGTTATGGGGATTCTAAAATATAGGCCTATCCCAACCAGGCCAGCCTTCACACTCCATGAATCCCACACAACTGAGTCGTTAACCCTATAAAGCCCAAGCTATTTTGACCCCTTCCAGGCCAAAGGTGGGGGGGGGGGGGGCACATTGTGCCCCCTATACAACTTCTTTATTATTATGATGTATGACTGTCATATTTGGCACATGGGTAGAGCAACTCACACTCTACATGACCCAACATTTGAAATTTCTCAAGGTCATCCACAGTGGGCGCTATTCATCAAAATATACAGAAATACATAGGAAATATGCTAAAATCATGGTTTTTCTTTTTATTACTTTACCCCGGTATATATGTTTCTATTCTATATCAATCATTTTCATATTTACCATAAAGGAAATGCAAGTCAACCTTCACTATTTGTTCAGTTGAAATTTCTCAAGATCAACAAGTAGGGGCGCTATTCATTACAATATAAAAGAATTATATGAAACCTATGTTGTATTGCTTGGAATGGGTACATATATTGGTATCGCATTTCATATTTCCAAAATATTGAAATTTTGAGTTTGCAGATTGATGATAAAGATAAACAAATTATATTACAGGCAAAGCTTGTGTGAAAATAACACAAAATAAAAGGGTAGTCTTTGAAAAATGCTGTATTTTCTTTTATTTCTATTATATCTATTTTTTAATGCCTATGTCATATTAAAATAAAGGAAATAATAAGAGGAGCATTTGAGGGTAATTCACAACCATAATTACTTCACATTTTGGTTCTTCAGCAAATTACAGCTAAGAAAAACCCCCATTTCATTCATTATTATACTGTTAACTGAAATTGGAACAGAAAATCATGCAAAATCTGACAAATATGGTTGTCAGTTTACGGTTGCCATGGCAACCAGCAATATCAGACATAGCTAAATTACATATCAAAATGTTTGCTATAAGATTCTAGGAAAAGTCACCAAATTTGGTTGAAATCGAGTAAAGGGTGTTGGAGTGGCAAATGAAAATATGGTGGGGGCACAATGTGCCCCCCCCCCCCCTTGGGCTTTATAGGGTCAAAGGTCCTGTTTACCTTTGGGAGCAGTGATTTTAAAAATTTTCAAGACATGACTTTTGATGCATGTGTAGGTCAGTTGTATCACAAAACATCCTACCATATAAAATTTGGGCAATAAAGCCTAAAATATATGGCGATATCACTATTTTCCTCATTAAACATAACTGTAGGTGGTTTAGCCTGGAAACATTTTTATTATAGGCCTAACTATTGTTCACATTTTGTATATTTAACAATACTTAACATCAATTAATTATACTGGTTCAAATTTTTACATTGCTTGTTTCTATCCGTAACTGACATTTTAGAACTATTTTGAAACACTAATGCTGGGTTTTTGTTTCATTTGCAAATGGTAAATTATGCCTTTAAAGGGTAAACACCATTCCATTTTCAAGTTGATGACTCCACATAAATCTGGTAATATTGAATCAAACAAAACTGTGAAGGCTGAAACCTGAGAAAATCACAATATTATAATAGTTCACCCTGTCATCAAAACAGGAAGTAAAGTAACAAACATTTGTGCAAATGAGATGAGATGATAATTAATTTGTACATATGAATATACATTCTAAAAATTAGTGTTTGTGAGTTTCATAATTCAGCTAGAATAATACCCCCTATGTTTTGAGTCTCATCATTGCAAAGTAATTTCCACACTGCAATACATTGATGGCATGCATAACGCTAGTAAAGACGCAATTTCATTTCAACTTCATTTGGAAAGAAAAGTACTTCGTGAACATTTGTGCAGTAATCAATAGGAAACTTTCATATGCCGTTAAATCATCAACTCATCCTGCTTATAATTAGTATGTGGTTGAGACAGAAACACAATCCTTTCTCATTGAAAGCTAACATTATGGATGTGGTTGAGACAAATAAAAGCATGTCAACAAAAACATGCAAAACTTCACAATTCCACAATGTTTGCATTTTATGTCCACTTCTAGGTTAGATGGATGATTAGATAGAACTGGTGTAGGCCTATTTGCTATAAGGGGAAGTTAAGAAAAATATAGGGCCTACATGTGGATTGAGTAAATGTAACATTACTAGAATATATATCTGCAGCATTCAGAAGAAAATCTGTTCAATATTATGAATTGTTAAAGTTTTAGTGCCACCATTGCTGGCTGAGAAGACTACAGCAGCTTGCAACATCCCTGTAGTAAAATGCCATAAAGAGAATTCCACAAAATTCCACTTTTTAATGAAAAGTACACAATCCTTTGATTTGTTACTGACATATGTAAAGGGTAATATCATTTCCCCTGCTTTCTGAAAGAGGTTAAGTAATTGCTCTTTCATTACATGAAAGAAAAATGAAATTCTCCTTATATTTTCTGTATTATTAATTGTATGATGACACCATACATTTCAGCAAACAAAAAAAAGTTGTGAGGGTATTTTGTTATGTCAGCTTTTTTCCCTTTTTTTCCGCTTCATGTATCACGCTAGAATAAAATAATAGTCCTGTTGTACAGACAAGCAAACCACTGTGACAAAGGGGAAGTGAATTGGGAAGACTGTACAACACTCCCATCCCTGTGACATTGGTGTCAGACTGCAATATTCTATGTCTCTATTCAGGTTCATGAACAAGATATGAGACTGTTGATTAGTGGCTGTTGTTAGGGGGTTGTTTTGTTTTGTTTTGTTTGTTTGGTTGGGTGTTTGTTTTTTTTGCAATAAGAAACAAATCAGATTGATTTACCCACGTGAACACTACGAGTATCAAATTTCCTTCTCATATTCATTTTCCTCCTTGTCTGTACACATCTCTTTCTAATCTCTATCAAAGTTAGAGGCCTTGCAATTGTTTAACTCACTGTAGTCTAGTCCCCAGCATTCGGTGGGAGGTATTGTGTCAATGTTTTTCATAGCAGAATCAGCTCACCCTGAATGGGTTAACCCATTGAGAACCAGTCCCGAGTATACTCGGGCAGGTGTCTATGAGATATGCATGTTGTAGCAAAATCAAACCGTCCTCAACGGGTTAATAAAGCTTGACTGTCCTGGGGCAACAGAGGAGTATGGCTAGTATCCAAAGCAACCCTGCCGGCTATTTGGTACAATCCATACCGCTATATTCATTTGCCGGTCTCATTTCACAGGACACTGACATCGTGTTTGACGAAGGGGAATGAATTGGGGGCTCCATGCATGCAGCGAGATGCGAGGGAACGTCAAAATTGGGGCATACCTCAGTCATTAGGGTGCAAATGCAGAAATGTACGAAGGCACTGCACCTCGGGAGTAGGGGGTACAGAATCAAAGATAGGTCCTATCTTTTCAGATTACAGAAACATGACTTATGCAAATAAGGCTGCATTTATTACTATCTTTCTTATGTTTCAAACAAGTTTCAGTACCCACTATCAAAACACCATTTGCAAATGCCTTTCGGATTATGTTTCTTGAGTTGTTGTGTTTATTATCTCTATCATGAGTTGAGAGGGAGGCCTTTGTCCCTGCACAGCTCCTTTAAATTGTGCAGTTTGACCTGAGGAGCAGAGATGTGTAGTTGGCTGTGGTTGGCATGGGCAAGTCTGTCCAGCTATAAATGCATTTCAACATGATCATCTCTAGTGAAATGCATTTCTGGCCCAAATGTGTTTGTGATTGCATTTTCGCAGGGGCATTTGAGTAAGGCATTTCTAACCAAATGATCAAAACAGCTTTGCATTAATCAACTGCTCAAATCTTCCTAAAAGTTGTTTAGAAATCTCAATTCTATGCCAGAAGTGAGTTGATAAATGCAACCTACATCTGGTCAAAAGGTAGTTGTAAATCTGGTATGCATCTTGTGTTTTCTCCATGTAGGTCTGTGTGTATGTGGCGTGGGTGGGCATCCCTCCCACACAGAAGCAGTGTCATCAGAAAAACTCCAAGTCATCCTATCAGTAGGCACTCGTATGGGAGGTGCACAGATTTCCACAGTTTACACAAACACAATCTCTTTGTTCTGGCCCACATTATTTGGATGCAGATATATGTAATTTTCCCACACATAAATGACAGGAGAATTACAGAAAATCCTGATCCATTTGAATTCAACGCGACAAACACAAATAGCTGTCATCATCAGATATTTCTGCACCAGAATTTCTCAGAGGTTCATCCTAAAAACCTAAGATTTAGCTCTTCATAACAAACAAGATGAGAAATGTGTAATATATACTCATCTGACATTCCACTATTAAAAGAGACTGTGTTAGAAAGCCTCCTGCAGATGTGTTTGCTTGACCTGGAGTTAGTTGTGTTATATTTATACAATATGAAAAAGAAATGCAGAAATTAGATCAATCATTCAATTAATTTGCTTAGTTTTGCTAGCCAATTTTCATATGACTCTCTGTAAGCAGAATAAAAGTGATATTTTTCAACTTCAAATACATTCTTGATTTTTAAAATACACAGCACTGAGGTATTCACACATAAGACATGTATAGCAAGCTTCACGGCTTGATCTCACACAGGTGCAAAGACAATGTCGCCTAGAAAGCATCTAATCTGTGGTAACGGAAACAGAAAGTTGTCAGAAAGGATATCCACCCATGGCAACTCAAACAGGACAACAACAGGCAAAAAACAGACTGAGAGACTGACAGTTTGATAGACGGACAGGAAGGGAAATAGAAAAAGAAAAGAGAAAGATATGTCATGCAGATCTCTGCTTCATATGTATTGTACTTGTGAAATGTTGGTGAAAATATAAGGGAAGGTGTAAATATGGATGTGAATATAGTGCAACTAAGAATGAGCATAAGAAAAATTGATAAAATGATGAGACTGAGATTAATAAGAAAATTAAGAATATAGATACAGAGATGATGAGAAAGTGAAAGTAAATGTGAATTTTTAGTGTTTTCTCCACTTTTCTCTGAACCTGTCCCAAATTTATCTTTCATTGTTCTGACAAGCATATGTTTGTGTTACAAGAACATTTGCCAGTCATTTTGACTGTTTCTTAACATTTCATTATTTGCATATCCCCTGTAATTTGTATTCTGTTGGAAAAAAGACATGAATTTTGAATTGAATTTTAATGATTGTGTGTTGAATTGAAATGAATTGTAAATTTGAATTTGAGTGAGTGTGATGGTGTGTGTGAGTGTGTGTGAGTTGTGCATGTGAGTCAGTATGTACATAATAACTGTGAGTGGGAACAGAATGAAATATGAACATGAATTTGAATACAACACTGGCAAACACACACACACACACACACAAAAGAAGAAAGATGGTACTGAAAATCTACACTAATGTTTTCCAAGTCATTTTCACTTCTTCACTGTGCAGAAGGTAACAGTCACATCAACATCCTTCTCCGCCCATTTTGCTCTTGTCTGTGGGCATATGTTAGTCCCATCTATGCCATTCCATGTGGGACTGAGTGGCGAATCAATTACAGTGAATTTGGCTGCACAGATGGGCTCATTTATACTGAAGCAGAAGATTCCTCCACACATGATCACCTCGAATTCCCATTACTCTCAAACTAATCACACTGACAGATTTAGGGTTGACACCTGACAGCTTGTAAAACTACATGTAGGCCTATCCGTACCAGCTCTACTTGTATGTACTTTACATTTTCAAAACCAGCATAGAGAAAAGGGAAGGACTGGGTATAATTCTCATGGAGCAAATGGTCCTTTGTTGCTTTACTGACAATGTACAAAAAGGACATTCAGTGCTCAATAAATATGGAATTCATGGTCAAACCCTGTTTTTGATTTCCTATGCCCAATATTCCTCCATGAATAGAGGATCATACATTCAAAAAGGAACATTGATTAAATGATACAACTTTTTTTTCACAGTCTAGCTGTCACCTAGCTCGCTGGTTAATGTAGCTCATACTTATCAGATACAGCAGTAGGGGCGTTCACATTTGAATTACCATGGTAATGAATACCTTGGTAACTTTTAGGCACCATAATCCCTTCGGTGAAATTCCATTGAAGGGCAAGTCCAAGATAATGTCCCCTGAGATGCTCAAAATTCATCTTGATTTAATCAAAAAATTATTCATATCATTTTGTATATTGTAAATTGTATATTTCCAGCAAAGAAAATATTGAATTATGCAAAGTTATGCAAGAAATACTGCCTTAATTTGCATAAATCAAAAACAAACCTTGCGTATGGGACAAATGAAAAATCGAAGTGCTTCCTTCTTTTGCAGTGAAACTTTGCTGAAAGATACTTCAGTATTGTACCTTTCTCCACTTCTAAATAGACCTTGATCTGTAAGGTACTCTCAGAGAATTTTCAATTCAAACAATCCAGTTTTTCTCTGGTCCCATATGTAAGTTGCCATATTTTTCTTGATAAAATACTTAACCCAAGGTCAAATGACATCAAACTTAAGCACAATATTCTTCTCAGGGATACCAGTCCTACTGATGATAATCAGTAAAATCCAAGTGCTCCTTCATTACTTTTCATGAGGTTTGAAATCTCTGAATGTCCCATACGTAAGGTGCGCAATATGTTGGACTCGCCCTGTAATAGATACGTACAACAGTGAGTCACTTGGTATCATTCTCATTCCTAAAAATATCATGTGATATACTTCACATCACACAATCATGAATACCGTGTGGGGAGAAGAAATGAAGTGTGTCAGGTCATGCATAATTTGCTGGTATATCGTGACAGGATTCACCTCCACATCTCGCATGCATATTTCATGTGAATTTGGAGTTATCACCCTAATATCACAGTATTAGGAAATGTGTTTTTTATGATGCATTTCACATTTCAAATTACTGCAGTATTTCATCGCAAATGTGAATAATTAATGTACCTTCTGGTGTATCTGACAATCTGTGTGCCCTTTCTAGATGAAATTAGGAGCAACTATCATGGGGCACGTAAAAGAGACTAATACTGGGAAGCTACATCTATGATTACGCACCCACAAAGACCAGGACCTATTCCAGCTATTAGAATATCCAGGAACATACTTCAACTTCAAGCTAGTTTTAATCTATAGGTGCCTACATGTAGAGTGCTTTGCCAAATTGTTGGTTCCCCTCAGGAAATAAACTGTTTGGATTAGCTCTGGCAAACTGCTGACTGGGAATTGAGTCAACTTTGTGTTCAAATCCCTCTTTGAATAGTCCCAGGCCTATAGCACAGTGCTTCCTTGCCCCATTCCCCTTTAAAGGCATAATATACCATTTGCAGATGAAACAAAAACTCAGCATTAGTGCTTTTAAATAATTCTAAAATGTGAGTTAGGGATAGAAACAACCGTTGAAAATTTGAACCTGTAAAATCGATGTTGAAATCGAGGGTTGAGTATTGTTAGAAGTATATACAAAATGTGAACAATAGTTTAATAAAAATGGTTACAGACTAAACCGACTACAGTTATGGTTTATTGAGAAAAATACAGATATCTCCTTATATTTTAGGCTTTATTGCAAAAATTTTATAGGGTAGGATGTTTTGTAGTACAACAGACCTACACATATGCATGAAAGGCGATATCTTGAAAATTTTGTAAATCACTGCTGCCACAGGTAAACAGGACATTTAAGTGCCAGAGAACTACATTTCTTTGGTTTGGTGCACCATCTTTTTTTTTTTATTTCTACTCTTCAACATTACTATTTCACAAGGCAGAATATGAGTTTGTTTGTTTGTTTGTTTGTGTGTTTGCTTGTTTTTTTATCTCACTGGATGATGCATCCTGCTCCTTGCAATTAATAAACAAAGCCGGATTTTACTTTGTGTGTGTGTGTGTGTGTGTGTGTGTGTGAGTTGTGGACTCTCTCACATACAAGATCTCAATTCATGTCCTATCCTAAGGAGAGAATGTTTTGTCTCTACTAGTAGGGACAGCAGGATAATACACAATATTGCTCAGGAAGACTCACTGGGATTGGAACCCATGCTCAAACCTGAGCCATTCGATTGCAGGGCAGACACACTCACTACCAACTGAGCCACCTCAATGAAAGCATTTGGTCTTGATAATATCAAAACATCAAGTAATGATGTAGAGGTGAAGACCTCAAAATGGGAAGCTTGATTATACAACAAAAAGGTAGCATGATACTTTATGAACAAACCAAACATACCAGTTCCAAACTGATTAATCCATTAGGCCTATGTGATTTCATTTTATGTGGTTAATGATTGCTATTACAGAAAAATGGTGTAAAAAATTAAACATTTTACATTCATTTCTATATTTGGTCTGACTTTAGACAAACTGTCATAACATTGATCCATTTTAATCTTCTTTAGTCAACATGAATACAGAGTGGGGATCTCCTTTAACATGCTGCTGGGGTCTAGCTGGGGTCTAGCCCCTTCAACATGCTGCTGGGGTCTAGCTGGGGTCTAGCTGGGGTCTAGCCCCTTTCACATGCCGCTGGGGTCTAGCTGGGGTCTAGCTGGGCAGCAACGAAATACTTTGTAGGCTAAGTCAACATTGAACCTGTCTACCACTGCAGATTGATCACCCACAAACCATGACCTCTGGCGTACCAGGGACATTTCAGATTCACCCAGGATCCTCTCTCTACTGATTTGGTGCATCTGTATGTCACATGTGATTGATTGAGACAAAAACATTGTGCGGGCTGGTAACCATCATACAGGGCATTCAGACGCAAAAAAAAATCATACTAGAACGGTATAGCTATACCAAAACAGTACAGCTATACGATAAATTTATTTGTCTGAATGCTGACTAACGAAACGACGTATAACGAAACGACGTATAGCAAAACGACGGTCAGAGCATCGTTTCGAACTAGAACTCGATAACGAATCAGCAGTCAGTGTGCGTCTGAACATATGGCGACCATAGAACGGTATAACTGGGCGGGGCTTAATGGGAGCGCGCACGAAAGGTGACCCCACAGCTGTCACTCACGACTATAACAGCATGTGCAGTGGGAAACTGCACATCTATACATTTCCCAGAATGGTCGAAATTAGTGTCTGAACGGTCTGTCGGCAGTACGACGATTCTTTATACGTCGTTTCATTATCGAGTTTTGGTATAAAATGGCATGCGTCTGAAAAGGGGGATAGACCCACAAGAAAAAAAAAAACACCAACAATGAATGACTGATTTTCCAGCAGAAAATAACTGGTTGCACAAAACACTAATGAGCTGTCATTTGACGTAATCAAAGTACCACAGAATCATATGAAGAGTTTGATCGCAAAAACAACTTAACTCCATTTGTGTTTAATAATTTGAGATATTTGCATTTCAACCTGCGAAAAAAAATGATAATAATTTAAAAATGCGGGATTTTTTTAAACCATAACTTCAAGAATATTACTCGTTATGTAACAAGTGAGGAATCACTGGTAAGGTTTCATTTTGCTTTATCTGATGGACCTACGTCAAAAATGTTTACAGATGGTACTTAACCTATTGTATGATTAAAGGGGCTGTACAGTACTGGTTGAGGTGGGAATTCATGTTTTGCACATTCTAAAGTGAGATAATGAGAAACCTCTTATGAAATATGAAAGAGCATGTAATTCTAAGAAGGATTCAACATTTATATGATGAAAATTGGTTTTCAAATGGCTGAGATATCCCAAAAAGTGAAAATAATAAAAGGCGACATGCCACAATTTTATTAGGATCTCTTTGTTTCACGTTGTTTTTGGATATCTCAGCCATTTCAAAACCAATTATCATCAAATAAACTTTTGATACCCCTTAGAATTACATTCGCTTTGACATCTCATAGAGGGGTTTCTGAATATCTCGCAAAACTTAAAAAGCTAAATTCTCACCTTGACCAGAACTGTACACACCCTTTAAACTCTTTGAACATAATAAGCATTGGGGGCGGGGGTGATTGTCTAGAGCTGCAAATACAATCTCATTGCACGGTGTATCAAAAAGAACTTGACAGTTTTTTGCCTCATGAAGACTTCACCAAAAATCCTGGGCTAGACAAACAACACTGAATCTTTGAACTATCCACACACACACACACACACACACAAATCCCTATGAACATCTAAAAACTAAAAACAAAACTAAAGAAACCATTCACAGCCACAAAAGCCATTTAACAAACTAAAAACTGACATATTTGACAGATCTGACGGACAGGAAAACACCCACCCAAAAAGAAAAAAAAATCAGATGACTGAACCACGAGGTACCAAAACCACACAATGCAAATGTAAAGTGGTCTCACTGTCTTTCCTAAAAAAAAAAAGTGACATCCTTTCTCCCATATTTGGTGTATTATACGGCTTGTTCACACCCACATAAAATAATGATAGATTTGTAAAACGTGATGCACGAACTGAAATTTCTTGACCCACAGCAAAAAAAAAGAAAAAAAAATTTAGGGGCAATCATCAGGCAATGATTAAATACATCCCAGAAATGCATTTGGATTGAATTAACGCATTTTTAGCGCGTGATACCAAAACAAAAATAAAACAAAACAAACTATACGCGCCTGGACCATAGGGACCAGTGCGCACTTAATCATATCCATTATTACGTATATCGGGCAATGATTAAACCGTTGGACAATGCATTTAACCAACGGTTTAATCATTGCCCGATATACGTAATAATGGATATGATTAAGTGCGCACTGGTCCCTATGGTCCAGGCGCATATAGTTTGTTTTGTTTTATTTTTGTTTTGGTTTCACGCGCTAAAAATGCGTTAATTCAATCCAAATGCATTTCTGGGATGTATTTAATCATTGCCTGATGATTGCCCCTAAATGAAGGTGGCATGAAACTCCGAGTAGCGATAAAATACGGATGAACCTGATGTCAACCGAGTGAACTTGTTGCAATACTTCTGTCTAAAGCTCTTCCTTTGAGGATATCGAGCACTCTTCATAGAAGGATAGAATCACCAAGTGTATATATATATATATATATATATATATATATCACATTGTGATGCAAAAAATCAGGCTGTCTTGAATTTTTTAATTCTTTGCACAGTATGTGTGCACTACACATGAATTTGAAGAACAAAAAATGAAGTCCCATGATCCAACTCACAATATTGAGTCTATAGGGTAAGGGTGCCCAGGATCACAGGCAGGTGATAACTTCCTAATAGGCATGAGCAGCTTGAAGATTTTAAGTTCTTCACCTAGAGCCAAGTAAGTTTGTTTGTTTAGTTGATTTTTTTGTCATAAATAAATGTATAAAATCATTTATTTTTTGCACCTGCAATACAAAAGCAAGATTTTTTTGTGTGTGAACGGGAGCCTTTTGATGCAAATTCCCCTGCCTTGTTCCCACATATGGGGTGATAGGAAAATCAAGACTAAAAGGGAGTGGGTGAAAAACAGGATATCCTGCTTGGTATGATGACGCAGACCAATGCAACTCATAGTCTCTATCTCAGTCTCTACCAGATTGCATTTCACATATTTGACTGGTCCTAGTGATGCAGTCCATATTTGGTTTCTGGTGCTACACCACACGATGATCAAGCTAGTTCTATATCTAAAATATAATAATAATAATAACAATAATTCTAAACAGATAGGATCAGACACACAGAATGGTTCAGGTTTTAACAAAAGCGGAATAGAATGAATAAGTTATGTAATTTTTAAGTTACCTAATCTTCCATCAAATGGCAATAACAGCAGTAGCAACATCCTGATTTTACATACTTTTACGTTTTTTTTTATACCAAGTCTTCTTCTGGCCAACACATAAATCATTTCATTTTCATATAGCAAATGATTTTTCAAAGTGGAAAAGGTTTGTACATGTAGGCCAAGTTGTTAATAATAGAGAAAAACATATACTTCATATTTTCACATACAAACCAGATTGTTATTAGGCAACACATCCCCTCAGCTATTTGCATGGTGAAATGGTTGAGACAAAAAAGTAGTGAGTAAAAAAAAAATGAGTACCATCTGTATCCAGGTAGGTTTACAAGAGACTAGTCTGTGTTCAGTATTTGCCTTCTGAAATACGTTACCTTACTTTGGGAATTCTCTCTTGTTCTCATTCTATAGGAGGATATTGTTTCAATAAATCTACATGATGTTATTCTTTTTCCTTTTTTTGTGGGTTAATCTTACTTGCAAAAGTCTTGCAAAAGTTACAATGTACAAAGGGAACAAAATGCAGCAAAATGAAAACAAACAGACAAACCCTTGCATAATGAGAACAGTATTTCATATTGGGGTTTTCTCTCTCTCTCTCTAGTCATCAAATTTGTGTGTAAATACTTCACAAACTCTGCAATATTTAAAGTCCATCAAGGATATGAAGGGAAAAAACAGGTATAAAATAGCACAACCTACTAAGCCTGTCTGACAAACTACACTTAAGCAGGTACAGCGGATGTCAAGTGCTTGAGGTTATGGTATTGTTCTACATACTTCCTCCTTCCTCCCCTGTCTGAAATTCATGCTGTCTTTGTTTAACAAATCGAAAAATATCATCACATGAATCATGTCAGGTTACATTAACCCGTTGAGGACAAGTCCCGAGCATACTCAAGCAGGTTTCTATGGGAAATGCGTGTTGTAGCAAAATCAGTCCGTCCTCAACGGGTTTTAAAAAGTAAGGTAGTGTAACCCTTCACTATATGTTATCATAGGCAATGTAGCACCTACAAAAAAAAAAAATGTTTATCATTGGTGCTAGGTATTTAATGCCACATACAAACTGAACGAAATGAACTACAAATGAATACTGCAAATGATGCTGAATATTTTGTGCAGCTTTTATTTTCACAAACATTAAACAAAACTTAAATTTGCTTTGAGTAGTCAGATAAAGAGATGAAATGAAAAGAATGTATCAATATGATTCCAAAGCAAGTTCAAATTTTAAAAGACTATTAAACATCTATGTACAGAAATTTGTTCTTGAATTGCAGTCAACAGTCTTTTTTGTGGCATGAAATTTTTGTGAATTGTCACTGATATTCAATGCATACACTGTAGACAAGAAATTTTGTGAATCTTGGCTCTCACGAAATATGCGAGATTAAACTGCACATTTCTGGTTTTACAGTATGCCTGAACAGTAGGACCTACGCCTTTCACTTTCGTTACTTAACCAACCATTGTATTGTATCCTTACTGTAAGTTTTTAAAGGAGACCTCTGGATGATTTTCAGATTTTTATATTTAAACAACTATGAAATAATCATACTGAGGACAGAGTTTCAGAATTTATGATAATTAGGATGAAGAATAAGAATATTTTCAAAATTTAGAACAAATTGCAATGAACAAGGATGATGACATGGCAGAGTTACCATAAGAATGTATGAGTTAGGGCTCAAGGAAGCAGAACAAAAGAAGAAGGCATGCATAGATTATACACAGGTGAACTCGCAAGCAAGTGGTATTGTAATGGAATTACGCTGCTACGTTTTTGAAATATGTGAGCCTCTATGTCATCATCCTTGTTCAGTGTAATTTGTTTAAGGTTTTTCAAAGTATTGTTTCTCTGCTCAAGAACCACAATAAATTCCACAAATCTATACATGAAGTTGCTGATTTATGTACTAAATGATGTAAAATTATGAAAATCGTCTGGAACGTCCCTTTAATTCTTTGTATAAATTTACATGCATCATTTTTGTCACTGAAGAAAGTGAGATTTATGTTATAAATATATTATTTCATTGTGAAAAACAAGGAATAAATTTGAACTGAACTGAACTGAACGATGACCGGAGCATTGCCCTGGGCACCATACCCTGTGTGGTGGGTTGCATCGAAAAAAAAAAAAAAAAATGATGGAATCTGTGAGTGCCATTCAAATATGCCAAGCATGGCAAATTATCTAGTTTCAACGAAATCAAGCAGGATTGATTTTTGCATTGCAATGCGTACTGCACAAGTTAATTTTTTTTTTTTTGCGTCCACTCACAAGAATAATGGTTTTCATGAAGCAGGTTGACAAAGGGAAGAAAACAGTTGTACAAACAAGCAAAATACAGATTGCATGAATGGTAGGCACTTGAGTTGTTGAGCATTAAAAACTATCAAACCAGTATTTTGAGAAAATAGTTGCATCAGATGCATTTTTCTCAGTTCATGGTTAGATCCATCATATCACAGTTTATGAAAACACCATACTTAGTTTGAAAAGTATCATTGCATTACGTACAGCCATGAAAAATTGCTGTCGTGACTTATGGGACATCTGAGGACCACCGTTTTTCACATGGGAAAGTAAGTTCTGAAATATTCTTACACACAGAGTCTCAGCAAAGATATTTTCTTTCCTGAATGTAGCAAAGGGTTGGTGCTAACCCTGAGCCAAGTGGTATGAATATCTACTCATTGGTACAGTAGCAGGATAGGGAAAACCAGTGTGACTGATGGGACACAAAAACGTGACTTATGGGATGCTATCAACTACCACATTTTGAGATTGAGTGAATGATATTTACTGATGCCAGAACAAGTTCTAGAACATCATAAAACCAATCTATGACCAAAGAACATTCAGAAAATAAGCCATTTGAGAATTACACAAGCTTGAAGCAAATGCAATGTGTCACTTATACTCTTTGCATTGGTAAACTGATTCAGTTTCCTTCTCTATCTTACAGATGTATAAAGACATGCAAAATATTAATATTGGCTGTTTATTTCTTGACATTAGCCATCCTTAGAGTCCTCCGATAAACATAAGATATTTTTCTTTTTCTGTTTATGGCAGAGGGGCCTGCTGTTTGCTAATGGCACATTCAAAGACAGATTGGATTTCACAGAAATTGGATAGCACCCCAGCTGAGCACCAAGCCAGCTACCTTTAAAGCCCCACAATATTTTGGTGTAATACAGACGTTTAATGCAAAAACAGTATACTGTAAAACATGATATATTCGCGGCATGAATTTTTCGTGAATTGGAGCCGATGGCCTTTTTTTGCGGCATGAAATTTTCGCGAACTGCCACTGGCATTCAGTGCATATAGTGTACAAAAGAACTTTCGCGTACGTATTAATTTCGCGAATCTTCACGCCCGCGAAATTAAAATGCATGCGAACATTTCTCATTTTACAGTATTCATTTTCATCAGATTGAGATATTTCAGATGTAGTATGCAGAAAAACACAAAAATCAATTAAAACATACTAAGTGATAATTTCAATCATATCTTCAAAAATATTTTGGTACATTATGAATGAAGTCTCTTTGAAAATATTCTATATTTCTCTATAAGATAGTGACCTTGCTTTACAAAAAAAGAAAGAAAAGAAACTGGCATTTATCTGTCCTTGCATCCAAACTTTACAGGCCTACATATAATGCAGTGCATCTCTTCTGGCACTCTTTGTTCAGAAGAGGGTATTCATGTCAATCCTACATATTCATCTTTTTCTGCCAATAGAAGTTGCACTACCAATGACTCATGAGGGAACAGTTCACATGAGATACATTCAACAGGTTTTCCCCTTGACCTGCTGGGTTTTTTATTTTCTTTTTTTTTTGGGGGGGGGGGGGGGGGGGGAGGGTGGGTAGGGGAGCAAACTTTTTAAAGGCAAGCTCCCCTATGGGTTTATGTTGATGGTAATAACAGGAGCAAAGTCGAACAAATTAACCAGGAAAAAGTTTCATTCACATGTCTATTAACTCTCATTTTTGTTTTTAATCATGAAAGTTTATTTGATGAAATTTTTTTTTGAGATGGCTGAGATATCCCACGACAAAATAAAAACAAAGTGATCCTAATGAAAGGTGAGTCCTACCTTTTATTAGGATCGCTTTGTTTTGGATATATCAGCCAATTCAAAACCAATTTTCATCAAATAAACTTTAAATTCCTCTTAAAATGATGTGTCTTTTTATATTTCATAGGAGGTTTCTCATTTGCTCAAAAAAAATCATGAAAAAAAAGTTGAAAACCTCAAGCCCCATCTGAAATAAAACTGTACCATCCCTTTAAGAAGCCACAAACCATGCCTATCATTGACCTCTGACCTTGGCACTTTGGACCTAACTCGGAGGAGAGCAGGAGTGGTAACAGGAGATTAAATCATAGCCTCTCTAATCTGGGATCGTATTGCAATGACCTCTACGATCTGTTGAAAAGAAGATTTATGAGACATACACATTGCAAGGACAATCACAGCCAACAAATCCTTATTGATCTATTTTTATGATTTTTTTATGCTGTAAATCTGTTAAGACTCTAATAAATGAAAATTGCTGGTAAGCAAAAAATAATTTAGCCTTAACAAGCTTGATGTTTAGTGTATTGTTTGCCCTTGGTTTAATTCATACCCCAAAGAATATGTAAAAATGTAATTCTTCCTCCTTTTTCTCATTTTTCCTTCTTTTTCAGTGAGTGCTGGTAGCAGTTTGTGCAACACATGAAATATTCACTCAAAGTTTCTTTTTTTTTTGGTATCAGTAATCAAATAAAGGCATGAACATCACTCTTTCACTTTCTCTGTTTTCTGTCCTTCTACTGTTTTTTAACTGAGAAGATCCATGATATATAAAGTTTCTCAAATTCCATGCAGCTTTGTGCAAATAATCTCTCACACAGTAATAGATCAGCAAATCATTTCGAATATATTAATCTGTTTGTAACAAATGCAATTGTTCCTGTCGAACATGCTCATAGTATGATCTTAAAGCATTAAGTCACTCATCCCCTAGCCCTTTCTAAAATATCTATTCAACAATTAAACAAGTGAAATAATTATTCTGACTAATATATGGTAATAACTAATATATGGTAAAAATTGATAAATGGCTAAATTATTTACATAAATCATTTTTATTGTGATTAGGTAAAACTGTAATGATGTTATGTTGACATAAAAAATACAAGTGGGCAACAGCGAGCACATTACAGTTTGTAAGTACGTAAACAACATGAAATGGAGCTAATCGTGGGATGAACTTCTAAAAGTTACGGAAGTGCATGACCTTCTCAAAGTTTCAGAAGTGCATGTGCGTGACCACACTGCACAAAACTATGCGTAGTTTCACGAGAAGTGATAAACTTTCAAATTGCATGTGCAAAGTTTCACTAGTAACAACTCGAAATGTTTGTGGTCAGGCTGCCCACACTAAGTGGGGAAAAATAATGAGCAGTGAAACTATCACGCTTGTTTTATGTAGTTTCATGTAGTGTGACTGTGGCTTATAATAGACAGCATGTACACAGATTCCTATGAAGCTTTGAATAAATCCTCGTTATTTACAGATACCACTTCTTCAACATCATCTTCTGTGATGAGTGGCATTATGGGATATTAAAAATCAAGCAAGTCTCCGTGTGCCATTCACACACAGGGCAAATTATTGCAAAAGTAATTAAAAAAATCAACAGGACTGATTTTTGCATCACACTGCCAATGGCAAGAGTTTAGGCCTACCCCCTTTTTTTTTGGGGGGGGGGGGAACGCATGCACACAAATTAATGATTTTTGCATCATGTTGTAAAAATCGCTTTTCAAAAACCATTAAAGGTATTGTTTACCATTGGGAGCAATGATTTAAAAAATCTTTCGAGTTATTGCATGTGATACATATGTTTAGGTTAGTTGTATCACAAAACATCCTACCATATAAGATTTTGCAATAAAGCTCAAAATATAAGGACTACTTTCTTCAATAAACCATAACTGTAGTTGTGTCTGTACATGGTTCATTCTAGAAACACTTTTATCATAACTATTGTTTACATTTTGTATATCTAACAATACTTAACATGGATTACACTGATCAACATTTCTACATTGGTTGTTTCTATCCCTAACTCACATCATAGAACTATTTTGAAGCACTAAAGCTGGGGTATTGTTTCATCTGCAAATGGTAAATGATGCCTTTAATTTTGGATGTGTGTGAATGCAGCTTGGGCCAGTGTACCATGTGACAGCTGTTGAAGGTTTCAGCTTTAGAAATTATAGATCTCAACGAAAGTAGCAGCCAGATTGCTACTCTGGGAAAAATTAGTGAGTGAAGCCGCCAGAACAAGTGTGCTCTTAAAGGGAAACTTTGCTCCTCGTTCAAGATTAATTCCTTTCACTGCTTCTTTTTAAAGGGAAGTTTGGGTTTTTCTTAAATAATAATAATGATAATGATAATAATAATTATAATGATAATAATAATAATAATAATAATTATTATTATTATTATTATTATTACTATTACTATTATCATTATTATTATTATCATTATTATTATTATTATTATTATTATTATTATTATTATTATTATTATTATTATATCTTATACTGTGCATAGGCCTATAATGCAAAAAAAAAAAAATGTGCATTGACAAAAACTGTTTACACCATAGATTTTACTCAGTTTTTCATATTCCATAACATTTACATGTCAACTGACATGTGCAAAAGGAGTATTATGCCAGTATTGCCTCCTGTAATATAAACTCTGTGCATTTCTTCCCTAAATGAGAATTCACTTCCATTTCCATTTCACATGTATTTTCATATTACTAATTTATGTATTAGTGACTGGTATTTTTCATTTGTACAATGGATTGATTGTCTGTATATACAATTATCAGACAATAAAGAAGCTTGAGTTTTGAATCTTGAATCATATAGGCCCTATCTCTTTCTGTAACTTCTTCAATAGATTTTTACCACTTGCAATTTGGACTTAAAAGTCTCTTTTCTTGAATATCATTCCCATAAAATATAAGCATATAGGCCTACAGTAAATAAATATATATAGCACAGAAGATATACACAAACAGACCCAGTAAAGAGAAGCCCTTTACTTTAATTTAATCCATTGGCAACCAGACTAAAAACCCTGAATACTTTGTAACAGGGCCCCATCAGTTCCTACAGTCAATGCCTTAATAATGTAAAAGCCTTACCTCAATGGCCTCAGAGAGAGATACTCAAGAAGGTATTAAGTTTGATGATTACTTTTATTCCCTGTTCAAAGACCTCTTGCTATTAAATACACCTTATAAGGTAAAATAAAATGTTGCTGGTACGTATACTATACATGCAGCTTACGGTAGTTGCACCATATAGAACAACACCTGCACAATTATTTCCTTGTACATCCCCCATTCGCATAGCAGGCCCTGTATACCGGTACATTATTATCTTTTACTGATTGTACAGGGCTCCACATTAGCAATGGCCTGGTGGCCCGGGGCCACTATAAATTGGTATAAGGCATCCAAATCTATGTTTTAGTGGCCCGATTTAGATTGTTACTTTCAATGTTATTTTGAGCCAATATGTAGGCCTACAGTCTGACCTCAATTATCCTGCACCACCTTATCTGGACTTCTCTATTACCAAGACGTCTCCACGCAGTGAAGACAAAATGAAAAGAAAAGAGAGTGATTCCTATATGCCCCCATGATACACACTATGTGGGTGGGGTATAATAAGGTGATTTAAAACACAGGGTCTAATTAAATCTATAACAAAACTCACACAATTTACCCACAATATTCCCTACTGAAACATGTTATGATTATTACTATGACATTGTTCAATTTCATGACAAAAGATTTTATTAAGTAGGCGAGCATAAAGTACACAACTGTTGCAGTGTACACTGCATAGCTACCACAGGGTCAGGAGCTTACTTGTACTCACATGTACATAGGCCTAAACATTGCTTCTCCCATATCCAGCAAAATGGCTTATCTGGATGGGTGCTGGTCCTGACATGGCTGGATATAAGAGGTCAGACTGTATCTTTTTCAGGCTACCAAAAATTTCAGATTTGAAGATTTTAGTGGCCCAAGCAGGCCACCAATCCAAAAGGTTAGTGTCAAGCTGTGGATCTAGTTTACAGACATCTGGGTAATTGGCAAAGAAAGGACCTCAGCATGCCTACCAAATGGTGTTCAACACGCTGTAGGGCTAAAGTAGATACAAGCTGCAGTGCGTTATGTATGTTTAAAAAGTGCTATAACACTGTAAACATGCTCACTTACCTGTTTTGTGGATGGTGCAGTTCAGATGTCAATGTCGATGACAATATGGTGGATGAAGCGGGTTTGTATGGTGGGGGAATAAAAGAAAGGAGAAGGAAAACATTATGAACTTATTTCACAAAATATCATGAGATTGATTCACACACACAAAATCACAGCAAATATACAGTGAATTCAAGCACAATGAATAAAAAACTTAACAAATTTTACAGATGGTATGGAAATATCACATTATAGAAGCAGGAATGGACAGTCAAAAGAGAGCCAGAAACTCAGAACAAAATCACAGAGATATTAAAAAACTCGCCATTTAATGCACACAAGAATTGAAAAGAGAAAATTCAGAGAAAACCTTTTCTTCCAGTAATGGTGACTTCACTTGACAAAAAAAAAAGAATTCCTTACAGTGAGTGAAATCTCAGTGATATCACATTTCTCTGGGTACAATATTTCTATTTTTCACCCAAAAAATCACAGAAATCATATCATTATTAATCGCAAGAGACACAGAAATTTTGTTCTATCATGCAACTTCATGAGAAATCACCATTCAGGTGTGGAGTTGATGAGAACATCTATGCATGCAACTTGACACGAACATGGCGGATACAGGTATTCAGAGTCTCCCATGAGATGTCAAGTTAGAAGTCTCGGTGACATTGAAACCACCTAATTCTCTTTATACTCATCTCAAATGTCCAAACCTTTCCCCAATCGTTGTATTAATTTCATGCATGCCATTCAAACAAAGCCTCTCTGTGAGGTAAGTACTGCATACAGCCTGTATATGCCATAGGGCCTATACATTTCATGAGTATGACATCTCGCGAATTGGGACTTGCAAAACAAATGGTTGAATTTGTGATTTAGAATCACAGTATATGGAACAAGAAAAAAGTAGGGCCCTATCATTTCTTTTTCAGGAGAAAAGTTAGCATTTTCCCACCATGGAAACTATGGAGCCTTCACAAATGCGTTTGTGTTATACAAAGCAATGTTCTTGTGAGCAGTTGATTTCAAGAAAACAATTTCACTCACAAAATTTAAGAAAACTTTATAGACACTGTAAAATACACAATGTGTACAGCAAATCCTTAGGCCTACATCAATCGATATGGAAGATCTGGACTCTAAAAGTTCATGAAAGATGTTAGGATAGTAACTCTTGCTGGAATGGAAACTTCCTATAGCAACAGCCAATCAGGAAGCTGGATTCTTGTCATTTCAATGACAATTGCCATTCCAGCAAGAGTTGCTATCATATCAATTTTTTAATGAAATGGGGACCCGGTCTTTGATTCTGACTGAAGTTAATAACAGAATGCAAAAAAAAAAATGGTGTTTGCTTGGTAATGCTGTCATCACCAAAGTGAAAATCCACTTTATGTTCAAGACATCTTTATTCAAGAGTAATATAAAAGAGATAAAACAGTCAGAGTTTTATCAAAATCATACCAAAAAAAATTATAAAGGAGTGGTTAAGGAACCATGAGTCTAATCTTACAAGTGCTTCATGATGTATGGGGAATGGAATCATATCACTTTCACTTTGCTGATAACATGCCTCCTGATTGACCCCATCAAAGGTGTGTCTGCATAAATCCATCCCCAACCCCCTTTAAACTAGCATTCCCTTCTCTGACCCCCATGCCCCCCCCCCCCCACACACACACCATGCTCCCATTTCTAACCCACATCCCCCTTTTTTTCTGGCCCCACCCTTCATTCTTACCTTCTTTCCGCCTTATCTCCTTACCTAACCCCCTACCATTTTCTGGTCTCTGCACCTCTTCTTCTTTAACCCCTCTTCTTTCTACCTCCTCCTCCTCCTCCTTCCCCCTTACCCCAGGGAGGGCAGCTCTACCTCTCCTCCTAAAACCTGATTATAAGGTTAATGTTGACATGTCTGAGGGCTGTCAGACTGGAATGCCAAGGTGACACGACCCCAGTGACCCCTGGATTAGTCTCTGATAAAGGCTCTCCATTGATTCCTACTTTTTTTTTCTTTCATGTGATGCCTACTGAGCAAATGGATCAATAAAAGGGGGAAAAGAAGTAGAGCTATAAGGAAGAACTTACTAAGCCAAATGAATCAAATGACGCAAAATTCATCATCAAAACCAATACACTTTCTATCATAGGATAGGCTGGGTTTGCAGATCTTCTTAAAGCCATAAAGGCTATTACATGAAATATCTCACACAACAATCATAATCCATCAAAATCTTTAGACTTTTCCTTGCCAGTATACTGTAATACTCATTCAAAAATGTTTACATGTCCAGCTTGCAATATTTTCTAGAAGTCAGAAACCAACAGATTTTTGTATCACATGCAACAGTAGACCTAGATATATGCCCTGTGCACTGGCTGTTTTTGATTAGTTTGAAATCCAATCTCAAAAAAAAAAAAAAAGAAAGACCTCCCATCCCTGCACAATCTTATCATATAAAATCATAAAATCAGATTACAAGCTGACTCGTCCCCCTGAGAAGTACTAAAAACAATGATGTCAAGATGGAGTTTGACTATTGAACTTTGATACTATTTCCATCAGTAAACAAGAGAACTTGAAAGGTGGGTCTACCAGTGAATGGCTATTGTATGGTATCTTGGATGGGAACCATTACAGTAGGCCTATATGATTCATGACATAAGTCCACAATGCAAACTCCCCTTATTCAAGTACAGGGTTTACATATTCTTTAAAAAAAAAGAAGAGTGAAAATGTTCACTCTTGAAGGAGTGAATAACAGAAAAGAGTGGGTTTTGAGTGAAATTGGATCACTCCAAAATCTTTGAGTGATCCCTGAGGTCACTCCAAAATTAGTGAAAATGAACATTTTCACTAAAAATTCAATCCAATTTCGCTCAAAACTCACTCTTTTCTGTTATTCACTCCTTCAAGAGTGAACATTTTCACTCTTCTTTTTTTAGAGAGTAGTTAAACTATGGGTAAGCATTTTCAGTACTCTTATGTATTTTGATATGAGCATTCATTGTTGATTTGTCAAAATGACTTCATCATTTAATATACAGGTGGAGAAATGAGACACACTGATATTAAACACTGAAACAATTGAATAGGCCTATACTGCAATAAGTGTTCTGCAATGTTTAGTCTAATAAAACTAGTCCATCTATGGCACTATTCACCAGCCCACACAATGGATGGATGGAAATGACTTTCCAAAACAGCGACCTATCCCTTGATAACACAGAACACAGTGTCCAATGGTCCGGTATCAATTCTCCAAGCAGGTTGTATGACGCACTTCCTGGATGTAAAGCCGCTAGTGTTGTTTTATACCTGTGTATCAAAGTCAAATTGTGTAACACAAACAGTGAATTCAACAATCAACATAATCAGAATGTGAGGGAAAAAAAGAACCCACCTCTTTCTGCTTTTTCAGGATTCACTACAAAATCCTCAAAGTTAGCAGGTCATGAAACTTTTTCCTCTCCTCCTGGAAGGGGAGCTAATAAATACTCAACAACTAAAAATCTCCTATTTGATTATAAAGCTGGAAATCTAGTCTAGAGAGAGTTAGAAATGAGACCCCTCCTGGCTATGTTTCACCTGTTTTTTAATGCAAAGAGTAAAGGTGGCAATGAGTTCCAGGCACAAGGGCAGCTCTATATAACAGAGTAAAGTGATCACAGTCACCTATTTTTTGTTTTACTACTCAAGCACTAATAGCATATTTATTGGCATTCTTCTTTATATAACTTAAACAAGACAATGTTTCTCTTTATTTTTCTTATGATGGTATAAACTATGTACCATATAAACTATTACAACTAAAACCTGCTCATAGTAATGTTGATGATGATGACAACATTAGTACCGGTAGTCAGAATGACAGGAGTGTTACCACTACTACTACTACTACTACTACTACTACTACTACTACTACTACTACTAATAATAATAAGAATAATAATAACAATAATAATAATAACAATAATAATAAGAAGAAGAAGAAGAAGAAGAAGAAGAAGAAGAACTATAATAATAATAATTATATCATTATTATTATCAATCATTATTATTATCATCATTATCATTATTAAATATCAATTATTATTATTATTATTATTATTAGTATTATTATTATTATCATTATTATCATTATTATTATTATTATTATTATTATTATTATTATTATTATTATTATCATCATTAATATTATCATTATTATTATTATCATCATCATCATTTAGTATAAACAGCATATACAATGGTATGGAAGATCATTTCCAAATTATTTTTGGCAGTTTCCCCAAAATGTATACTAGCACGATTTAAAAAGCTCAACTTATAAGCTAAAATTTTAGTGATCATCATACCAATCACATACAACAATTTAAGTATCCCAGGTCACAGCTATCAAAAATACATTGAATATTTATATCAAATATTTACATTGAAATTAAAAACTTCCTCAAGTTTCCTCTATTTCATCCTTCAATATCTTGGTCTGAGGTGTCAATTTCCGTTTCACTTTTTATAGCAGGACGCATTCATAATCTTTGACACATCACAATGAAAACATTGCTAGGTGAATTCGTCTGTTTAACTTCCTTTTTTTTCAAACCACCTCTGTTTTTAAAACCTTCAAAAATTCAAGTTTTGCTTTCGATAGGGTCATTTTTGCGGGTTTTTTTTTTTTATTGTACCATTTTGGGGATTTTGAGGGAGAGGTCTTCATCAGTAAGCACTTGAAATATCCTGGAAATTTGGGTTGGTTGCTATTTTTTTTTTTTTAATGACAATGATATGTCCTACCAGAGTAATGTTCACACGACATTCACAACTAAAAGGTTAGGTGAAATTTTAGATCTTTGATGATTAGCCCTGTGTAGATGCAACCCATAGCTAATGGTCTTAAGAATTAGTGGATTATTAGAACCACAAGACATCATAGGAATTACACTCTATCCATGAGCCGAAGGGGGTCCCTGATTATAGTTTCAATAGCATCTCGTGGGCATGATAATCAACACACTGACTAGGAAATTACCATGACTTCTTGGTGGACCCTATTTCCCTTTAGCTTCCGGGTCAACCTCTAGCACACATGCTGTACACATAAATTGTCGCACATTAACCCATTGAGGACGGCTTGATTTTGCTAAGCATTTCCCAGAGACCATTGCCCGAGTATACTCGGGACTCATCCTCAATGGGGCAAGGAGTATATTGCTAGCGCTGCTTGATGTATGCATTTCTTCTGGTTCTGTGATTTAATCACTGAGTGGGACTCTTGTTTAGAAATTCAATGTTTAACTCATTGAAGACTGACTGATTAACCTATAACAAGCATTCCCATTTACCCCAGCCCAAGAATCCTCGGGACTAGTCTTCATTGGGTTAAGAAAAAGTGTAAAGTAGACTTCAGTCATCACAGTTTACAACCCTTCAGAGATTACAAACTTGTGAAGATATATATTGTAGTAATTAATTAATAAAGAGATTAAATTGCAATGTATTATTCCTTAATCACTTCATTTCATTCCTTTACATTTGATGCCTCACTCTTATTACAACAGACACAGAACTGTAAAAGCTCTCATATAGTCATTTCACATGTGCTGCCTATTGAGATGCTTCAACATACAATTCTGTATCAATTTAAATTGTAGGCTTTTTATTACAAAGAAATATTATTACATTGAAAATTGCTGTGTTTCAGTTTCACTTCGCTTTATTTCTTCCACTTGTACATTATGAAATCGCTATGACAAAAAACAACATGCTCATCAAAATATGAGTACAAGTACTTGGAGAGTAATTATTAAAGAGTAATTAAGGAGATAGATCTAATTACATTGTACATGTATAAAGATACAAAACCTACATTACATTGTTTAATATACAGTGTGGTGCTACAAAGGAAATTAATTAACGTCATTAATAAGCAGTTTTATGAGTCTGGGTGTCAAAATCATATTTGGGCCTAACCTTACTTCATTGTCTGCCTGATGTTTTTTGATGGTTTAAGCCTTTTTCAAGGTGCTGAATCCAAATCTGGATGATGCAACTCTCGCATCCTATAGGATTTTGTGATGGCTGCCAAAAAAAAAAATCCTACTAGGGTACCTAAACTATTTCCTTAGTACAAAATGGTGAAAATGTTGAACGTGAAATTTTGAGGGTGCTGAATCCAAATCTGCTCAGTGCAACTCTTGCATCCTTGAGGAATTTGAGATATGTGACCCGCTACAACAAAATGATCCTAAAGTCGGGCGAAGTCGATTATTTGAAAATTGCATGATATAATCCCCCAATCTTTCCGCTTTAAATTGATATATAACACATTTTATAAAAATAATCGGCTGCGGAGATATCGATGTTTAAAAGAGAGCATGTCGAGACGTCTGGAAAATCACTGTTTCGAGAAAAGCGCCCTAAAAGTCTTCCTTTCGACGCAATCGAGATCAAGGGACACGCAAGTCAGTTTTCACCTCTGGACAATAGAAGGTAAGCCCTAGCAACCCCGAAGAGTTCATTCAAGCACATCAGCTTCGACGGTCTCCTCACCAACCAATCAGTGACCAGGATGTGAGAAGCGGCTGAGCATAGGGCACCCCACCCGCACACACCAGTCGACTGGGCAGTGTGCGAGCTTCACGCTTCGGTTAGCAGCAAACAGCAAACTGACCAATGAGATCACTCTGATCGTTGTTAAGGGCGGAACCTATCTGTGGCGCTTAATCCAAATTTTTGAACCAGTTTCTGCTTCGTTGAAACGCCAAAAAACATGGCTCAGAAAAACACTATTTTTTAATCTTTCCTTTGATCATTTTGCTTCAAAATTTCAACAGATGAAAGAAGACATGTTAGACTCCAATAATATATCAAAATCAGAAAATCGTAAGTTTTGACCAATTTTAATGCTCTGACTTCAAACTCGATTTTCACTGCTTCGACCGTGCGCGACTTTAGGACCTTTTTTTGGAGCGGGTCACATATTCACAATAGCCCCAAAATGGCCCCCAAAATGGCCATTAAAAAAACTGTAATATATTTCAAAATCCATGTAGGCCCATGTGGGCCTGATACCATACATGTAGGCCTACATCACTTCATGGAGCTAAACCCTGAAATCCAAACTTGCCCAGTGTTACCATGGTGATGTGATATGTATCTGATGCTCAAAGAACATCAGATTGTCATCACAATACATCCTGCCAGGCATCCAAGAAAATTGTAACCTCCTGAAGGTCACATATTCCCGATCTATATGCTTATGAAGTCTACCCATTTTAAAAGTAATAGCATTGAGTGCAGCATGTAAAATGATATTAAACATGAACATACCAAGATCAGGTCATGGCAGTAGGTAGGGCCTGTAGGAATGGTTATCAATATCCCGCATCATAAAGATCTTGAACAATTTTACACTAGGCCCTATATATAATTGACACGCAATGCATTACGAATATGACTATCTACATTTGTACTCTTCACAAAAACATATTTTACGTTATAACATTTATGTCACACACATATGTACATGTATGTACGTGAGTAGCTGGTAAAGTTGGGACAATGGTTTTTGACAATGTTTGTTGGTCTAGATTTTGCTTATAAATCACTTGCTCGACATGTCTGATACTTTGCAGTATTTACAAATAACTGCAATCCAATATATCACACAAAAGCATATCAAATGCTAAGTTTCTGTAATGCAGGTAGGCTTATCATTTTGCGACAGTGGGAGATTCCAAAGAACAATCTGGAAGACATTTGTGCATTAGATGCAATTCAAGGGGCAAACATGATTCCTGAATCACCAGTGGATATTTTCATGTTCTCTTCTTTCGATACAAAGTTATACTGAAGTTTTCAGAATGCCTGCTGCAGATTCTGAGACTTAAACACTGGGGCTTTAATCTCCAAAATGCATGAACAATTCAATGCTTTTCACCCTTTTGGCTATAATTTCTTCAACCTTGACGGGTAAACTTTCCCCACGACCTTTGTCTGACCTCGCTTTGATCTCCAACACTTTTGTGTCAACACATTCTCATCTTGCCCCAGAACAGGCTGCATTGCCATGGTTACGAACTTCAGCCAAACATACAGCAGAAACCGCCCAATCTGATCCCATTATTCTCTCATAATTGCTGCCAGCCTACTCCACAGTTCAAAGGAATGTCACTAGACTCTACGCCTACCCTGCTGCATGATTTGGAGAGATTGCATCACTTTTAGAAACCATAGTTATTTCAAAGTATTCCCTTTTTTTAGGGCAATGTGAGGAAGTTTCAGACACTTAATGCCAACCGCCCCTGGGGTATTTGTAGTTGAATTTGAAAGACAGTCAGTTGAATTACAAACACAGTATTTGTATCCACATTATGCCAACAAAACCGAAAGATTGTGATATACAACCCTATGACGTCCACATTTCAAGGACCCAGTTCCACAGTGACATGGCATTCCTCATAAAATTCTTTAGGGTGGTACTCAAAAAGATCTGAGTGGCTAGTGGTGGGGGTTCATAGGCACCGCAACACACATTGCTGCACTGCAACACACATTGAAACACAGCGTATGCATCATAATTCACATGTTGAGTGACCTTTTGATTGGACTTTTCAGCACTCTTGTTGTGAAACACATTCATTTATTTTCACAAGATGTCAGGATTGCTTTTGTGCTGCTATATGCTGAAGAGTGACAGAGAAAAAAACAATGCACATACTTCTGGTTCAGCCACAATCCAATTCATGCCAGAGGTTTATCATTCAAGGACTCATATCAATCTCATCCGCAATTTCCTGAAGTGAAAAGTGCAGCCAGCCAAATCAAGTTGCATGTTTCTCCCCCAAACATGCTAGAGATTGATACCCTTTGTTCGCAAACCATATGGGGATTCAATGGGATATCAACTAATTATGAAATTACAGCACAGTGTAAACAGAGACAATGACAGTGCAGTGACCTTCATGTAACCAGGTTTTTATGACTTAACGCTAGTGTTATCAACATCCACCATTACCTGAAAGAGGTAATTAGACACTTTTGAATTACATCTTTACGATACGAAAATGGGGCCTTTTGTTTGCGAACATCACGGAGGTATTAGAAAAGGAATCATTCATATAATCTAAATTACAGAATCTTTTTATTAGTCAGATGACAACCAGAAAGGTGTTAACATCTTTAGTGCAGAATAGCATCTATAGTTGCACTCTGTACACCTCAATTAATGAGATGAAGATTCCTGCAATAACTGTCAGGGTGGCCCGTAACTTGAAATTTGAGCACAAGCTCTGAATGTGAGAAATTTGCGGAAATTGTACATGGGTGGAGTGCACATCACGAGCATGTGGCATGCAATATATTGCAACTTATTTCCCATCCTGCTGCTTTATGTTGCTTTATGCACACAGATTTTCAAAGCAATTTGACATGTCACAAGTTTTTCTCATGTTCTTCACATGTTTAATCACCTTTTATTTGGAGCATGTTGCCATTCTTGAGGGTGTTGCATAGCATGTCGCTGGATTTTGAGGACATTGCACAAGAATTACAAATGTATGAGCATGTTGAAGTGGCATGCACAAACCCTCGTAGACAACCTCAAACTATTCATTCAGGACTACTTATTAAAATGTTCTTTTCATTCCAGATAGTAGGCCTAAAAGTTAAAAGTAGATAGTAAAAAACAAATGATTGTTTCATTTAAGTTTCTTCCATTCATGATATATATGGTGAGGCAAATGAAAACAAGATATTAAAATCTGGCATCTTAGACCATGTGTACTAAAATGCTCAGAAAACACATATCCCATCAGAATATCTGACCTGTACTTTTCTTTTTTCTTTCAGTGATACAATAATGATGCCAAAATTTTAGTGCAAGAATTTTGGCATCACATATCGTCGCTGGGGTGACAAGACCTTGTATCTGCAATTTTGGTGAAAACGACTTTTTTTGATTAATGGTCAAATAATGGGTTAAGTGATGTCCTGTCCAAATCCCAACTGTCTTACTCCAAAAATGAAGCCACCAGGGCATGTCAAAGGAAAGGCTATCCCATTCGCCACAGTGCTTTGGCCGCCATGTTTTTTGGCTCTCCTGAACATGTGACATTTTGTAGATACGAGGTCTTGTCGCCCCAGCGACAATATATATTTTCTTCTATTCCTTTAAACTTGTGCACACATATGTTTCCGTTTGCATAGAACACTATGGCAGAGGAGCCAAAGTTTTATACTGGTACTTGATAACATAATGTGATGCATGATCAGGAAATCTCTGAAACCACTGGACATTTATTTCCTGCATGGTTTCATTTCATTCTTTGATACTTACCTTGAGATTTTTGGGATTCCCAATCATTTCAAACTTTCCAACTGTATACAATACAATATCCTGACAGAAAAAAAAAAATTATAAGCAAACCACCAGCAAAAAACAGTTGTGAGAAAATAATGTTGTTGTTGTGTTTTAAAGAAAGAAGAGAGAGAGAGAAAATACTAAACTTATGCTCAAGTTTATGCTCTGTGAATGTGAAATGTACACAAGACTTACCAATAGTATGTCAAAACACAATAGTAACATGATAAAAAAATACACAGTACAAACATTCCTAGATTTTGAGATTTCACTGGAGAAAGCAAAGATATTGCTATGTCAATTTTTCAAACATTTTCCAATCAATAAATCCTATTTAACCAAATCTAAACATTTATCATTTTTCTGTCCTTCAGTGTCTTTGACTTGATACTTGGACATGTTGAATATCATGAGTCACAAAATATGTAATCATGAAGTTTATAGCAAAAGAAATAGTTTCCTTGTTGGAGAAATACAACTGCAACTACACTGCTTACACACTAAACACACATTTCACAAGCTTTGAAAAACAAATAGACAAAATATTGCTAAGCCGTGCTGGCTTCAAAACACTAACAGAAATCACAATCATTTCAGTATGGTAGCCAACTTTCTGTTTATGTAAATACAAGCTGAAGGCATGCCTCTGTATTTTAAGTGCTGCTAGGCTACTTATTATTTTTTTTGATTAATTTTTTTCTTGATTCTACAATAAATAATGGTTTTGTTATCATATATCCACTCAAGAACTTATGTTTAAATCAAATACTTTCCTTCAATATTTGCTGATTATTATGTCTCGTTTAATCATAGACTTTACTCCTCAAACCACATCAACGTCAGTTGTCTTGTGTTCAGTGCTATCATAAAAAATACGGTCTTTAACTAATAACCAGTTTGTTTGTTTGTTTGTTTGTTTGTTTGTTTGTTTGTTTGTTTGGTTTATTTCTGCTTTTTCTTTCTCCAAATACAAAGAGAGTTAACATACAACATATATCCACATGTATGTCAGCAAGTAAAGAGTAGGAAATGTATGAATATGATGAGTGTAGAGAGCATATTCATCACACAAACTTAATGTTCTCCACCTGCACCGCATATATGCTGTTTTAGCATCTAAGTAACTATGCCACTATTCAAATTAACTGTACACACACCACCACTCAGCAGTGCTGATATTTGGGCAATGACAGGAGTACTTTAACCAAAAGATGATGATACTGATTGTGAAAAAGAAGAAGACAAGGCAGAAGAGGATAAAAGAAGAAGAAAAGAACAGAAAAAGATGATGACAAAGAAGAAAACTTTAGGATCATAAAAGAAAGTAGCAAAGCAGCATTGGGTAAAAGGAGAAGAAAACTGAAAAAAAAACAAACCCACAAGTTTCTTAGTTCTGACATTTGCTAGATAAAGCTTGAATCTTTTATACTCTGGGAAATGTATACAAGTCACTAGTGATGTTTTCAGTAGTGCACATTGTAACTAGATGGTCAATGAAAGACTGCATGTGTATCTGATTTTGAAGATGAGGAAACTATATTTTGTCAGTTGAGAATTCAATTCAATTCAGTTCAAATGAGAAGAGAAGAAATGAGAAGAATGAGAATGAGAGGCACCTTAAAGGACAAGTTCATCTTCATATACATGTGGATTGAGTGACTGCAGCAATGTTATTAGAACACATCAATGAAAGTTTGGGGGAAATCGGACAATCCGTTCACAAGTATGAATCTTTGCAGTATCTGCGCAGTCGCTGCTGAATGAGAAGACTACTACAGTGTATGATGTCACATGCATGCAACGGTAGAAGGAAAATATGAAGAGAATTTAACAAAATTTATTTTTTGAAAAGAGTACCCATTTCCTCCACTTGTCACTGATCTATGTTAGAGGTATTGTTATTCCCTCTGCCTTTTGAAAGAGGCAAGTCAAGTGTTCTTTTATGATGCAAGAGAAGTGAAAATATGTTGAATCTTCTTTATGTTTTCTTTATATTGTTGTACACAAGTGACATCAAAAGCAGTAGTAGTCTTCTCATACAGCAGTGACTAGGTAGAAACTTCAAAAATTCACAACCTTTGAATGGGTTATCCAATTTTCCTCAGACTCTCACTCATGTGCTCTACTAATGTTGCTGCATTCACTCAATCCACATGTCTATGAAGATGGACTTGTAGCTTTAGTGGCAGCTTAACACCCCTATCATTCTCAACCAACGATTTCCTACTGGTACAAATATATATATATATATATATATATTGTAAGAACATCATCACTGACCCAAGACATGAACTCAGGAAGCAACATTGGAAAAAAGAAAAAAAAATTGACTTGAAAGATGTCATCTCTACTCAAACACACACACACACACTTTTCTTCTGTAATTGGCTATGAAATTTCATGAAACCATCAGATATGGTTCATTTTGACATTTCTGATAGCCACGAGAAGTTTTTATCGACAAATTAAGGAAGGAAATGGTAGGTGTGCATGGTGTGCATTTCTACATGATTACCAAATTGTCTTGCCTTTTTTAACATGTTATATACAACAGATGCGTTTGACTTGTAAATACTTTCCGATGTCAAGCAGTAAAGATGGGTATACAATGTATTTACAAAGGCAAGTTAGTATCATGCACGTTCAAAAACCGAGCAAGACGCACGCAAGTTTTTATTTCCAGCGGGCTCATAGCAGTAATCAGCTCGGCCCAGTCGTGCAGTGGGGGAACGGAGGGCACTGGAAGAGAACGCATTCACGCACGGGGGTATCAAATACACCAATGGTCTATGGTGTGGTGCAGCGCACTGCGGAGAAATCTGTATCACACTTACCCAGAAGAGAAAGTTGAAGGCAAACATAAGGTATTTCACGCAGCCGACACATCCCGTAAGCGCCATGGTTTCTTCAATCGGTCTTCCCGCTCAACAACCTCAAAGAATTGACAATATATCCAAACTTAACAAGCCTCCGCACAATGACGAGGACAATAAAATACTCCTAGCTGTTTTTCTTGAAAGTTAGTAAACGTTCAGTTGGACTCGGGCCCAGACATATGTTTTACTCTACCACGTCAATGGAAGCCTACCAGATGGATGGTATTTGGTAGAGGGCGTGTGTGTATTGGGTACACCAGCAGTCTGAAACGTAATTGAGTGTGCGCGTCCTCTTTTCTTGTTGTTTTTGCTTTCCGTTCTTAGTGTCGATACGTGGCCAATAGAGCGCGGATTGGATGGCTGTTTTCGGGATGAAAAGCTCAAAGCTTCTAAATTTACTAAGAACAATAGAGGGGGCAACGGGGAAGCCCCCGACCCCTCAGAATTGAGAAAGAGGGCGTGACCGACTGCATGTGCGTATATATACTGTAATCACACAGGAATTAACAACGAAAGAGTTATTGCTCAATTTGCTGCTTACTAAGGGTTCATCCATTGGAAGTAGTCTCTAGTGAAGGAGAATAATAGCAGTCCTCAACTTCTCCTGACTCATTTTTTTCCTTTTCTTCTTTTCTGCCGCCTTCGTCTTTCTTCTTCCTCTCCTTCTTCTTCTCCTTCTTTTTCTTCTCCTCCTTCTTTTGCATTTCAGGGCTTGTCCTAAAGCCTCACTTTGTTTGAAAATATTCCCGAATGAATGTATACATGAGCGAGTACAGAAAATAGATTCAAAATATACGAGAAAAGCAGTGAATGAATTGATGGAAAACTTATTCAGAAATGTATCAATTAATAAAGGATAATATCCCTTATTATTATTATTATTATTATTATTATTATTATTATTATTATTATTATTATTATTATTATTATTATTATTATCATTACTACTACTACCACTTCTACTACTACTACTACTACTACTACTACTACTACTACTACTACAGATAGTACTACTACTACTATTACTTCTATTACTATTACTATATTGTAAGAGATAGTGTAAATGAACAAATTGAACAGGAAGAAATAAAGGGAAAAAAACCACTTGAAAACGGAAAAAAGCTAACAATTCTGGTGACTTGGTCTCCGATTACCACCAGCGCAGCAAAGCGCGGCACTTCAAAAAGTTTATCGACCAAGCGAATGGCCCGGATAGGAGGCGGCGCACCTGTCGGACAGGTGCTCTGGGCAACACGTGCACCAAGGGGACAGGTGGATGTGAGGACACGGAGAGGTTAGCCCGCTGCCACACACAAAGTCTGCTGTGTCAGTACCAGTGTGTATTTGAGTTTCAGAACGCCCGATATTTTCATAGTGAGCTTGATAATACCAAAGCCTCTCTCATCCTGCTATGGATATATCAGCAGCCATATACCGCAGCCAAAATACCCAGACAGAATCAATGAAGAAATTAAAGGGGGAAAATCACTATAAAACTATAGAAGTTTCCGGGTCAGCGGCAGATTCTTCCTCTTGTAAGAAAGTGCTGCCGTTTACCCTACTCCGTGTAATATGAGGACAAAATCCCACCCCAACCCCCCCCCCACACACACACACACATTTCAGTACTAGTGTCTAAAAACGTTCCTCGTTCCCTGTCATGCCGTCATGTTGAACGCTTTGGGCATCCGTATACTCATATTCATCAAACTCAGTTTGCTTGGAACAATTTCCCCTTTTGAATTATATGAGTAATTGACCATTGCAGTTTTTCCGTTGTAAGTACAGTGTACTTTAGATATTCGACACCAAGACTGGGAAGATGCCACATGAGCTAGAATAATGAACTTCTCTCTTTTCTTTCGGCAACACAAGAAAGAAAGAAAGAAAGAAAGGGAGGAACCGACTGTGCAGAGTTTGTCGCTAGAGGGCGACATTACCGTAACGTGTTCCTTCTTCTTTGCACGAGTGGACTTGATAGTTTGGCAATACATTGTATATTCAGTATGATGTGGGTGCAACATCAAAATGATCACTATCCCCAACAGTCGATCCTGGGTCTGTGGATACCGGGTATCTTCAGTCAAAGAGACTTTTATGAGCGTCATCATTGACAGAATCACCATCTAATCATCGTCATCATTGACCTCATTAGAGCCGTCGTTGTCGTTATTATGATTTTCCTCATTATCTTCACCAAAAATTGCTTTGTGCAGGGTGGGAAGGGCATACAGCAGATACAGTAAACTTATAACAGTAAAACAAATGCTTTGTTTGGTTTTTTTTTTTATGACAAGAAACTTTGGAATGACTATGGACGCACATTGCACGTATTACAGCACTGACGTGTACTCTTAATGGACGCCCTCACGCGGTAAGGGAATTATAATATTACGATTTCATCACAATACTGAGAAGTGCCGCCAAGAAGCGACTGTACAAACATCTACGGCAGATGTGAAGTGTTGTATCGATCGACCATTCTCCTGGAAAAACGAGAATTCATACTCACTCCTCATGCGGGTATTTATCTCTTGTATCTTTTTTGTTGTTGTTGTTGTTGTTGTTGTTTCATATACATTATCTCTTAGGCAATACATTCCAGCATTACGAATTAGCTGAAAGAAAAAGTAAAGTGAGAGGAGTGAAATGAAATCGCTTAGAGGTGGTTATACGGTTAGTAATGAAAGTGACAGTGTTCATTTCTTGAAACATAGTGCAGTAAAGAGAGCTTCGGCTCGTGCGAGGTTTGCTGTATATGCAACATTTGCCATAGCCTGTAGCTTGTCACATATTTTCATACTCATTGTTGCCTCTCTGTACAACTCCCTTTGAGGAATATTTCATTTCAATGTTGTCATGGGAACTATTATCAAGTTTTCGTTGTTTTTTTTGTGTGTTTGTGATGTAATGTATTTTGTAAGGCAGCTCACCACAAGCTTTGCTTTTTTGAGGTTCTGCCTTCCTGTACAATAGTTTCATGCATGTGATTTCCTACATGAAAAAAAGATGGAAAATAAATGTTATACAAACTTGAAACTTGAACTTGAAAGTTACTAGTATAAATTTTATCAACAACTCGCACGTTCTATCTATACAAATTTGCACACAGATATATGCGTGTATGATAACAATGTTATGTGTATGTGTGTATAATAATATGTGTATGTGTGTAATATACAAAATGAATTATGTAATTATGTAGTGTTATAGTGATGCAACTTCAAACAACTCATTTTGTACGTGTTGCATAAAACGGTGGACCTGGTTTTTGTATGTGTATTGTGTTCCATTTACACTACCTTGAACTTGAATAAAGTCATGATTAAATCTTATCTCCGATACGATCATCAGCTTTTAGCTGCCAAATACATTACACTCAGAGAGGTAACCCCACGACAACGAAGGAATTAAAAGCCATAGATTTCAAGAGCTGTTCAAAATGAATGGTGACTTCGTCCAATTGCGCTGCTATTGAGACGACTGATCGATGTTTTACGCACTAAATATAGAACATCAAGAGATCGTTTGTTTATGCGCTATCAAATTGCTTGGCGATGCAAACCTAGTTAGATTTAGAGTGGTAAACACTTAATGCACATCGAAACTAAATGCCAATTACCCATGGAGCAATGGAGATACGAAGCAATAATGGAAGTTTCTTACATTATTCGCACAATGCCACCCCTTGTTACTTTCCGTTCGTAAGAGTGTCTTGTAAGAGCACGTGGGTAAATTTGGTTGAAAATTATTGTGCATCGACGTAAAGTGTCATCGATATTATTCAGTGCAGGAAATACGTATATACTCAATATACATCAAACAGCTTCACTAACTTGTCACCTCCTTCTAATATGTCTTCTTCATTCTTTTCTCGTAATATATAAAATCAGGAGTAGGTTAAAGAGCGCTCCAACAATTGAGCTGTCTCATGACTTACAGTTCACTTGTTGGAGCGCTCTTTAACTTACTCCTGAGTTTATCTATTATTCTTTAACTTAAGGTACGTTGATAAGTACAGTAACTATTCGGTATCCCATCATTGCATGTGATAACAAAGTATGACGTTTAAATTGAACGCCATTGTTACGTAATAAATCTGTCAATGCTCTCCTCCTTGTGCGTGTAATGACTACATTGCATCTAGATAGGTATGGATGATGGATGGATGGATGAATAGATAGATAGATAGATAGATAGATAGATTGATAGATAGATAGATAGATAGATAGAAAGATAGATAGATATAGATAGATAGATAGATAGATAGATAGATATAGATAGATAGATAGATAGATAGATAGATAGATAGATAGATAGAAAGATAGATATAGATAGAAAGATAGATGGATAGATAGATAGATAGACAGATATAGATAGATAGATAGATAGATAGATAAAAAGATAGATAGATAGATAGATAGATAGATAGATAAATAGATAGATGGATGGATGGATAGATTGATAAATGAATAGACAGGTAGGTACATAGATAGACAGACAGACAGAGAGACAGACAGATAGATAGATAGATAGATAGATAGATAGATAGATACATTGCTCAATGTTAGCAACCGGTCATGTATATCACAGACGTATAAATGTGTAATGAAAATTGTTGAAATCGTAGGAAATAACCATAGTATGTATATCTGACATCTGATGACATTGCTAAAAACAGGGAATCGTAAAATGATGCCATACAGAGAATAAATAAATCAAATCAAATCAAATCAAAAGAGACAATAATAACGCATACTACGTAATATGTGCTTTTTTTATACAAATAGTATAAGTGCCTATTCATACAATCACACACATGTACGTTGCCTACTTCGTCCTGCGACCTTTTCATTCTAGCTCTGTGCTATACATGCATAAATTTGAGGCGTGGACACGCGTTTCTCGACCAGTCAAACGGTCTACCAGTGGACCGTTCACTGGTCTTTCTTGCTCGCCATCTGGTCAAAGTATCGAGTGAAAGTTAAAGGCATAATTTACCATTTGCAGATGAAACAAAAACCCATCATTAGTGCTTTAAAATAGTTCTAAGATGTGAGTTAGGGATAGAAACAACCGATGTAAAAATTTGAACCAGTATAATCGATGTTAAGTATTGTTAAATATACACAATGTGAACAACAGTTATAATAAAAATGTTTCCAGACTAAACCGTCTACAGTTATGGTTCATTGAGAAAAATACTGACATCTCCTTATATTCTAGGCTTTATTGCAAAAATTTTATATGGTAGGATGTTTTGTGATACAACAGACCTACACATATGCATCAAATGTGACATCTTGAAATTTTTTCATATTACTGCTCCCAAAGGTAAACTGGAATGGGTCACGGTCAATGCCCGGGTCAGTGTCACTTGATGTAGCGTTATCCCGACTACTTACACTTTAAAAGAGCTATTACTAAAGCTGACGGTGCTACATTCTCTGATGTCAAAACTAAGCGGCTTCTAACACTACTATTAAAAACGGAAAGATTTTTGCGCTAGCTCATGTTTATGTGTGCAAGTGTGTGGGGGGGGGTTAAATAATGACAGTTATTATGAAGAATTTGTTTCAGGTTTAATTGTTAAGAATTTACAGAGCACATCATGATCACATCCCTTCTGCTGTCGTAGGATGGCATTATTATTACTTTCTTCATCTTCTTGTTATCGTCTTTTACAGTTTCTTCCATTTATTTTCTTCATAATGGAATCCATAGAAACACTTTAGAATTATCGCATATTTTTCGGTTGCGAATAATACGACTGAGAACAAATGAACATTGCCACACACAATCACTATGGAGGCAACTCTACAGCATGCACAGTTTAAAGGTCACAATATGCTGTTAAAAAACAACATAAACAACAAAAACGGGAAACATTGAACTACGCAGGTAAAATATGACTTCGCAATAATTACAGATTGCCACATTATCCCATGTTCTGACGTGCGTCACAGAATAAGATTGTCATCAGTAATAACTTCTGTTCTAAATGGTGTCCCTCAAGCCAAATGAGAACAAGGAAAAGTAGAAATTACGCGGTGCGTAAAATATGTCCCCGCCGGAAGTAGCATTTAGTATCAAAATGTACTATATAGGTCAAAAGATCACGATCAAGGTCAAAGGTCAAAGAAGTCAAAGGTCAACATTCTGTGTAGAAGTTTTGAAGCCCTCACCTAGTGCCATCACATAAAGCAAACGGAATCGAAATCCAGTTAGAAATGGCGAAGGAGTAGCATTTTGTAGCCAATGTACAATATAGGTAAAAAATCAAGGTCAAAGGTCAAAGAAGTCAAATGTCAAAATTCTGTGTAGAAGTTTTGAAGCCCTCACCTAGTGCCATCACATAAAGCAAACGGAATCGAAATCGGGTTAGAAATGGCGAAGGAGTAGCATTTTGTAGCAAAATGTACAATACAGGTCAAAAAATCGAGGTCAAAGGTCAAAGAAGTCAAAGGTCAAAATTCTGTGTAGAAGTGTTGAAGCCCTCACCTAGTGCCATCACATAAAGCAAACGGAATCGAAATCGGGTTAGAAATGGCGAAGGAGTAGCATTTTGTAGCAAAATGTACAATATAGGTCAAAAAATCAAGGTCAAAGGTCAAAGAAGTCAAAATTCTGTGTACGAGTTTTGAAGCCCTCACCTAGTGCCATCACATAAAGCAAACGGAATCGAAATCGGGTTAGAAATGGCGAAGGAGTAGCATTTTGTAGCAAAATGTACAATATAGGTCAAAGGTCAAGGTCAAAGGTCACGACTGAAATTCTGTGTAGAAGTTTCAAAGCTCCCATGTAGTGCTATCATATAAAGCAAACAGAATCAAAATTGGCTCATAAATGACAGAGAAGTAGCAAATTGAAGATTTTGATCACACACGGACGCACACACGGACGCACACACGGACACACGGACGGACGGACGGACACACGGACACACACACGTACGGAGCCCGTTTCATAGTCCCCTGCTCGAACTCGTTCGGCGGGGACAAAAAAATGGGGCAAAGTGGCATCAAAATACAGCAAAATGTGACACAACTTTATTACTTCTCGCCGGGTTTATTTTGTTTAGAGCATTATTTACCGCCCTCAGGTGGCAATATACAATATGAAGGGGGGGGGGGAGGACACTCTGTACTAAGGATCCGAAATCTCAATAGAGTTTATTTTGTTTCTGTCTTTATTCTTGTTTCTTTTCTTTTTTTAGATGGCTATGATGAAGACAGAGGACGCAAGGATGATCACGGTGGAATGAAAATACACAAGACAAATTGCGCGGTCAATTTTGCTCACACACTGGACGTGTTGGAAGTACAGTGTAATGCCGTTATGACGAAGTCCTCGGGACAGGCGGTTTTCTTTTGTTATATCGAAATGTCCTTAAAACCGAAGAGAATGCGGTATAAATGATATAGATGATAATTTTGGACTTTAATTTTGATTTCGTTGTAATGAGAATTTCGTCATAACTGTGTTTGTTATAACGGGAGTGCACTGCAACACATTATATGACATAAATTTGATTTATTTTCATTTATTCATCTTCATCTCAAACAAAGAATATAATTGTATGTAACATATCATGCTAAAAAAAGTAAACTACACGTCAATTCTAAATACATCAAAATCAACATAGTATAAACACAATAAGTTGTGAAGCCTATAGATGCATAGAATCAAAATTAATAGTCTTTTTTTTTTATTTCACAGCGTTGTTTCTTTGCGAAATGCAAATGAAATGGCGGCTTATGAGAGCAGCTGCTGAAGATTTTTCTTTCCACCGTTACAAAATTGTCGGCACAAAAATGTCCCACGCGTATATTATATTGCGAGGGAATGTAGGTGGTAAAGATGTTGGTAAAGAGGGGTCTAGAAGAAGAGACTAATATCCATCGCTCATCTTTCTTGCACTCTGTCACACGAGGGTAAACCGAGAGTTCCGCAAACGTACAGTGACCTGCGAGTCAATGTTAGTCTCGGCTGGTCCGTCATGGTATACGAAGCGGACGGATTTCAACTGTGGCAATGACGATATGAAATACTGTCTGATGTTTGGCGTGCTTTCTGCTCCATTATCCTCCCCCCCCCCCCTCTCTCTCTCTATCTCTCTCAATCTATCTATCTATCTACTCATGTATCTACTTATCTATATCTATCTATCTATCTATCTATCTATCTATCTATCTATCTACTTATGTATCTATTCGTGTATCTATGTATGTATGTATGTATGTATGTATGTATGTATGTATCTATCTATCTATCTATCTATCTATCTATTTACTTATCTACAAATATCCATTCATATTATCTCCCTCTCTTTCTAGAACAATTCTATCTGCCTCGACATCTATCTATATACTAGTAATTATATGGATCATCTACAGTAGAAATCTATGCGTATAAATGTATTAAAGAACATGTTTGTACGCATTGGTTGAGATAATCATGATTTCGTGTTATTTCTACGACAGCACATAGAATTATTAAATATCTCCTTTCTATACGACAACATCAGAAATTATTTCCTTTGAATTCCTTCTTCACAAAAGAGCGGTATAAGGGAGAGCAATTATGATGTTAAGGCCTCAAGAAAGTATAGTCACAACATACAGGTTGGCCTCAAGGCCATGTCCATAAAATACACACAAACATCTTTGTCTTTCTCACTATCTCCCACAAACACACACAAACACACACACACACACACACACACACACACTCAAACACATACAACACACACACACACACACAAACAAACAAACAATATGAAATACTGTATCTTTTAGTGACAGTACGATGAATCATACTGTGATCGCTGGAGCCGTGTGTCTATTAAATGGAGATGCATGACTTCACATCAACAAAAGGAACGAAATGAGATATATGATTGAAAGAGTTTGTCCTTGATTCGCGATATTTGTCAATTATGAATCATCATCGAAATTCGTACGGCACTGAGCAAAGTTCATGAGCCATGGTCCCATATAGCAGTGTATCGCGGCGCGGTGCGCATTTCATGATTCACAATACTCTAGTGGGCTTTTCCCCCTTACGAGGTGATAAAACTCTTTTGATGAAGAGTCTTTAGCGACCACGCTACGGTGACATTCATCACTGGTGCTCCCCATTCTCATGATGATACTGGGACAATTAATGACGCAGGACTAGATTTCGGGTGAGTCATGGGAGAGAAGATACATCGCTCCTTTTAAAACCATTGTGTTTGCTTTCCTTGTCCTTATTTCAGACGAAAATAATTCTCTTGGGATTGTATATCATTATTGCATTCTATAGGCATGATAGGTTGCCAAAGTTAGCGATCTACAAAACTATTAAAGTAGCTGATACCTAGAAAGGCGATGACATTAATTCAGCTTCAGATGCATAGTAGCCAAGCACAACTTCCCTTTTTATTGTCAGTTACCACTATTACTAACTACAATTTATTAACACAACTATTGTTATCAATAACGTCAACTACTACTAATACAATTACTACTCCAGCAGCAGTATGACAGTTATTGACACTTTAGCTGTTGGCGGCGGTTTCTTTTCACCACGTGATGGTTCTATAGGTTCGAATTACCATGAAAGTGCTACATTCAATTAAATGCCATTCATTGAAAACCAAAGAACTGCTGCTAACTATCAGTAACAGTAGCCTATATTGTACTTGTAGAAGGAGTTACGACAGGGTATGGTAACTAGGCCTACTCGATTGTAGTAGCAAATAAGTCGAAATCGAGTACGTGACCTCTCGTTGGTGGCTCGACGGGCTTGGTGTGCCACGTGATCACTGTCTACTGCTTCCTTGTAATTACAACATTCACAAGACCTTTGTGTTTTCGTCATGACTGTTGTCCGTTTACTTAGCAGGCGACTTTTCGCACAGGAATATTTCATTACGACATGCATAGTGATCAATTCCACTTCTACGGCGGTCCTCTCCTCTATCTTACATTTCTCTACTCCACACAAACGAGCCGAGGTATATGTATATGCCTTCCGTTATCCGAGCCTCGCTTTCTTTGCACCCCGTTTCCGTTGTTCTTGTTGCTGTCTTTCCTACGGAAGGCAATCCGAGAAACGAGAATGTTCCTCTCGTTGGAATTCAGAGTTCCAGAGGATGCCGACGCAACGAGACCCATCGCATGATTAAAAGGTCGGAAAGTGTAGTCTCTGTCTTCAAAATTCTATCTTTATCAAGGTCAGAAATATCCGTAGCGCCGCTTGCGGCCATCGTCTCAATTTACGACACACAATCCTAGCTCCAGTGAAAACACAAGCAACATGATGAGATAAAGTAAAATACAAAGCATCAAAGATAAACATGGGAAGCCTGCTGCGCAGACTCTTGAGACAGTCGCTCCGAGCGCGAACGATGACCTCTGAGTGAGTTTCTCCGCGGTAGCGATTTATTGCCACTGGCAACCTCTGCCGAAACGACTGTGGACGTCAGGTTCGATTTCATTTGACCTTTTGCTCACTGTCCGAAAGGTACAGGTAAGTCTTGAATTCGTTGAATTCGAGACTGTGCTCACTCTTTCATCAATTTGCCAGCAGTGGTTGGAATTCAATTATCCCGTTATCATTTTGCTGTCTGATCATCTTGCTAAATTAATGCGTTTTGTCTCAAATCACATTCAAGGGTTGAATCTTGTGATATTATTTTTTTTTTCATTTCATTTCAGTTGCGCTGTTCTACATTCAAAAGTGACACAAAGACTTGTATAACACAGACATGCACTCGGACACAGAACAATATCACTGTACACAATAATTGTGTTCATATATTTTGAAACAATTTGATTTGCGAACGATATTTTGTGTGCCAGGTTGTCTTTTATAGAGCATGAATATGACAGAGTAATGGAAGAGAGTATAGAGTACACAGAACACGAAGAATACAGCAAACGTTTCATTACAGGCAGACACAAAATGAAAGTTATCATTTCTAAACATACATGGGTTTTTCGCAAGATAGAATCGATTGAATCCACATAGGTCCATGACATTTAATAATGAGTAAATTAAGTGAAAATTCGAGTGTAGTTGAATAGGAAAAATTATCCCTTCATTGCGTAATCACTCAGTCGTCAGTCGACCGATATGGCTTTTCATTTTGTGTAGACGCGTGAAACACCCCATATTCTTGTTTTACGTTCATTTCTAAGGAAACATTATACGTGCTCCAATTGTTCAATTCCAGTATAGCCGGTAAAGATTATAATCAGCTTCACAATGGAGTTAATTAATTACATTTCAGGGTACCCAAAACAGACTAGTCATCGGGCGCTTCATAATTTTAATTAATCTGATGCTTCCACCCCCCCCCCCCCCCCGGTTTGTCTCGTTTCTTTTTGTTGCTGTCGTTGATGTTGTTGTAGGTTAGATCATTTTTTCGCATTTCGAGGCCGGGAATATGCCCCACAAGGAAACAAAAATCGTTGTAGTACCCAAGGGAAACATTTTGAGGGGATAAGTCCTGTCATAAACAACGCATATTGTTTAACTTTTCTCTCTTACTTTTTTTTTCCTTTCTTACATTTCGCTCTTTTTTCCCCATGTATTGTCTCCTGTACCATATTTCCTGTCACTTCTGCTTTGTTCTCTCTTTTTTCGCATCTTCAATTCAATTCAATTCAATTCAATTCAATTCAATAGTTTACTTCTTTCCATCATCGCAAAAAGAAAAAGAGAACATGATTCAAAGCGGTACAAGTTTTCGATTTGTCTTCTATTCGTCTGATAAGGGCATTTTTTTCAAATACGATATAAAGTATATGTACGAATGATGTCAAAAAAGAAGAAACAATGCACTTTGTCATGGCAACAAAAATAGTAAATAATCATTAAGATAGAAAACTATTGTACATTTACTAATTGACATGATGCTGATACTATAAACAATACTTACTATGATTTTAGAATGCAAACATAGAAACTATGTTAATATGATCTTCGTGCCAACCTATACGGGAGCATTTCGTTCTTTCCCATCTAGATGTTTGTTTGTTTGTTTTTTTTTTTGGGGGGGGGGGGTTTGGGGGGGTTCATTTATTGACTTCTCTTATTTCCATTACTATCCTTCTTTTTTTTTTCTTCTTCTTCTTCCCCTTCTGGGTCTTATTTTCTATCTTGTTCCATATTCTCTTCTTCTTTTTGTCTTTCTTATGATCTTACTGAGTTTTATCTTCTCCTGCTTACTTGTCTCCTTATCTTGTTTAGCCATTTCTTTTTTTTTCTTCGTACGATTCGCCTCTTTTTGTGTTAAACGTAACGGGTGCAAGCATCGGGGTTGCAAGAGGGCTCCGGACACCTGAATCTCCATGGTAACGTAGGTAATGTACAAGACCGTTTCGCTAGAGGCATATTTCCTCTGTGCATGTATACAACCATTGACGGGTACACCAAGAGTGCACTGTGGCTTTGATGACTACTATACATGGTTGATTTGGCAACCTGCTTCTTTTACATTATGTGCTTTCTCCAAATAATATTTTCATTACTCATTATAAGCTCTTGGGCTTATCTCAAACAGGTCCTGTGACGTAATAATGAAATTTCTCTCAGTTCTGAGTATGTATGAAGCCTGTACTCGAACCTAATTGTCTCGGCACTGAATGCGCGTTCTCATCGCATCGAAAAAACGCGCTCGACCGCGGGCAGCGCATCGGGAGAGCGGCAGAATACATCACCGGTGACGGCCTCTGCGTCGACTTTTTCTCGGCAAAATAAAAATGCGAAAAACCCGATTCCGTCAACTTAACGCGACCAATTAATGCAAATTGTGCCGACTGTCTCCGTGCGCTGACGTGCATGTGCATGTTATGATTGCCTCGACTGTGGTCGATGGTGGAAATAGGAAACAAGGAAAAAGATTTAAAAAAATAAAAACTACAGAGAATTGGACTGGACAAAAATAAAGGAAGGCAGATAAGGTGATTGCCGTCACGGACGAAGCGCGTGTCTCCAACATTTCATCATAACAAATTGCGAGACTTTATACCTCACCGTTCCTGAACAAACAAACCAACGATGAATTCGGCAGAGGAAAGGCGGATGGTCAAATCGAGCACATTTCACTTATTTTCTATGAATGGAAATTTGTAGAAGGCAAACGTTTGGGGTTTGCTTTCTGTAGGAAATTCTGGATTTAGCTCTTATTTGATATTCAGCTGATTCTCTATGCAGGACACGTTCGGTACCCACTCCCCGCGCCTGCTTGAAAAATATCGGTATGAATTCGAAGACAGCAGGATTCCGCCTCGGCACGTCCCTCATATTTTGCTCGGAGTGAAATTTTGTGATTGTAGTTTTCCTTTGTTGAGAAGGATTGAGCTTCAAAGTGTCCTTGTTTTTCTTGAGTGTGTCGTAGTTTGTTTTCTTTCCTCTCCTTTTGACGGAGAGAAGGAAATTGTCTGAGAATGGAAAAAAAGAAGGGGATTATTAAAGCATCACAGTGGCAGAGGCAAGAGACAACCTCAAGGGCTAAGAATAACTCGACGAGGCGAGGCGGACATCTATACTTGCAGCTGGCGGAACGGCGATTGTTTGAGAGTTCGACCCGAGCTAGGACGAGCTCATATTTCGCACTAATGTTACTCATAACAATCGTCTGTGACGTCACTGTTTGGCTGCCCTGGTTGAATCTGGCTACATCACGGGGGAAAAAAAGTGGGATGTATATCACGTGACATTGAAAATCGATTTACTCGCTGACATATTACTACAAGCAAACAATCCTTTATTCTTTGTGCCGAACGCGGGACGCATCGTTACGCAGACGGACATTGTTACAACTCTGAACATGAGAGAGGGAGAGCTTGTTTGAGAGTAATATCTAGAGCAGGAGCGGAAGGGCGAACACGGCTAACATAAGACTGATTTGATATTCTATCCAAAGTTCCTGTCAACCCAGCACCACCACCATCCATCTTTATGTGTCGGTCTGATAGCAAATTTTCAAGGAAGTTGAGAATTTGCCCCACTAATCACCGTCTAAAAATGCCAGGCAATACCTTTAAATTTCGACATGTGACAGAGGGAAAAGCGAAAGGAGGATGGGGGAGGAGAGGAACACACATAAACAAACCACCATATAGAAAGAGCAAGACAGTGACATCGCATACTTACCCACCTGAAAAGACAAGGTCAAATACAGATCTATAAAGAGACAGAGGGGTAAGGAGGTCAAGAAATGAAATTGAAATAGGCAGGTTTGCGTGAGGGACGAGATAAGGTAGAGGGGTATAGGGTGAGAGAGAGAGAGAGAGAGAGAGAGAGAGAGGGTGAGAGAGTGGTAGGACTAATCGGCAGAAATGAAATCGAAAACATGCAGTGAAACAAACTCAGAGTATCGACGTGAGGAGAAAAGAAAAGCGGGAATAGTTCCTTCTTTTTTTTCGCTAGTAGTTTCACATCTGGGGAAGACAGCGGAGAGTTAGGAACTATCGTTCATATTGCTTTCAAGAATGCACTATTATTATTGCAAAAGCGGTCGGCCAGAGAGGAACAATTCTCCACATTACTTCGGTTACGGTGCCATTTGAAATGGATCGAGTTCAATCAAGTTTCGAGTCGTGCAAGCCAATGTTCGCGGGTTATGTGCAACTAATACACGGTGAAATACGGCAAACTCGCTCCGGTGCGCATGCGCACCATGACTGAAATATTATTTCAAGCAAATCTCGGAATGAATAAGTAAACGCGACTTTGATTTCACAGAAAAACAATGAAGACTTCGATATCAATCATAACTGTCTTCAAAATCAAACAGAATCTCTTTGTGCGTAAGAACTCTCACATCAGTGACGTTCAGAGCATTGTACACTTCTGTGGAACGTTTGTTGAGCGATTTGAAAACTGCATGAAAGTACTACTTCCACTCGTGACAACTTTATACTTCCATGACGCGAGCCCTGCCACTTAATTTGTTTGCAGGGAAGATTAAACACGAAGCTTGTTATTTCATGGCTCAATGTACCTGGTCAATAAATAGATCGTATACCTGCTCAGTTTCTTAAAAAAAAGGACCCAAGGAAGGGAGAATTACTGAAAAGGAAAGAGTATAAAACCTCAATAGCACTCTTTTTTTACTCTACTAGCAGTGACTAGTAATATATCTACCAGTATGCCAGGTTTGATAACAAAAATTATAATAGGGCTATATCTACCCCTAACCTCCAGTATCTGAATTTCACTACGGCGAACATTTCAACCTTGGTGTCGACGGGACGAAGATATTTATGGCGCTGTTCATACATTCCGTAGATGCATGATTCGTGTACATTTACAAAGATGATGAATATATATATGACCACACACAAACATAAACTGAAAAGTATGCAATTGATATGTAAACGACGACGTGATAACTGAAATGAATATCATGGTTGATGACATAAATTTCGCTTGGATTTTATAATGTTAGAGACAGATCTCGACGTATAGTAAAAGGGAAAAACTAATCCCGGGTTCACGGTTAAAGCAGAAGGACCGTGTCCTACTGCATTTGATTTGATTGTATTTTGAAATGGCTATGAGTTTGGGGAAGGGGTTAGATAGTTGTTCATTGTTTCATTAGTTTAAATAAAGAATAAGGAAATACACAAAATGAGCGATATATACAAAGAATACTAAAATTAGCAATTCATCAATAAATGTCCAATGAAGGCAGCGAAAGAAAGGTGTAAATAAAGATCATGCGCATGATATGCGATGTGCGAAGCCTTCAGTAAACGCCAATTCAATTATGGAGCGTGCATTGTGCGACACAGGCAAGATAAGTTACAGTTTGTAAATGTCGCAATATAAGGTGCATCACGTACGCATGGAAATCAACGATCGCCAGGCACTATATGGATCGCCACACACGTTTCAAAATCGATCGCGCAAGACGAACAACAGGTTGGTATATCACTCAGTCATTGACATTAGTGGTAAGAGATACATTAAAGGGGGGATGTAGACGATTGTGCTATCGACATATTTTTTTTCTCTCTTTTGTACAAACTCAATGTCTGGTTTTTTACTTTTTTTGCAATCAAACAGAGGGTAATCTACAGGAATAGTTTTTTTTTTCCCCATAATAGTCAACATGGCCCAACGTTCGATGCCATTCTTGATGTACATGGCGCCTCCAAGAAAAAAGTTAAACCACAAGTATAAACAATTTCACAGGTGAAATCTGAGCATGTATACAGATAAAGGTCACCTCTCTTGAAATTGACTTGAAACTGATGTGGTATTCAAAAACTGGATAGGTCTTCATCGTTACGTTGTTAAAAACATCCATGTATGAACCACGTGCATATTGGAACGTACATGTGAGTATGTAGTCTCTTCAACCAATTAATCAGCAAAATATTTTACTGCAGTATTTGCATGTCAATTACCACTTTCTGCTTTGGCTGTTTCCAACTGCTCTTCTAAAAGACTACCGTGTTTTATAAAGTCTATGGTCCCAGAGGTCATTGAAAAATAGTCCTAACTACATGTAAACAGGCTCGTTGGCTTTGAATGTCGACATACAATACTATCGAGAGTCGATGGCAATTATACACAACAGATCACTGAATGTGTGTAAGACACTAAAATGCAGTAAAATTAATCTATAGCAACTCCAGAGACCACGAAGTGGCTGTCTTGATCACGTGGTCGTGATTCCCACCACCACCCCCCCCCCCCCCCGACCCCCTTATCACAATTTTTTTTTTCCTTGGGCAAGAAACTCCTTTGATTTGTCGAAATGCAACAGGGGTAGTTCAAAATGTTATAGCTCTTTCTTATCAATATGCCCTGGGATGAATGATTTTCACCAACATAAATGTGCTCAAGTCTGAGTCAGCATACACTTTGGAAAATATTAAAAATTTTTTTTTTTTTTTTGGGGGGGGGGAGGTAGTTTATCTTCATTTATTGGAGAGGAAAAATATAAAGAAGGAAAGAAAATAATTAGAAATAAAACAAGTCCATAGCACAAGGGATTGTTCCAGGACAAGACATGTGACAATGCGATTACATTGTACTGACACTGACTACCAGTATTCTTTGTGATTGAAAAATAATTACACCAGTCGCGCACGCTCATCATGCATATTCTCTGTTTATATATCAGTGGTGACAGAAGAGTACACAGTCTCCGGGGTATATCCGTGGTTTTTCTCTCGCACCTGCCCGAGAAACGCAAACAAAGCCCCAGGCACTTACTTTCAATCAGCTTTTGAAGTGGAGAAAGAGAGAGACAGTTCGTGGATCCTTGGAGTTTTCCATCTCCACAATCGTCACTATCTTGATCAGTACACTTTCTTTTCAATTGGCTATTATGCGAACATCACTTACTGGTGAAAGCGACAAAGTACTACTTAATGAATATAGGCCTCATCCTAGTGTTCCTATACGTCTCCTCACAGCACAGCAGTCTCAATAAGAACGCTCCGTTAAAACTTAATTAATTTTTCTTTTGTGAAAAGGCATTTACTTAAATGAACGCAAATTTGCAATGACAATTTATGTCATTATTCGGGAAATGTGAGAGCTGACTTGAGCTTATATCTCTGAGAGCATGAAGAACAAGAGATCTACTTTAAAAACCCATCGTCGCTGCCATTATTCACCCACACTCCAGCCGCTGCGGGATATAGCGAACTATGAAACTCAACGAACGACAAGATCTAACCTGGCGACTTTGAGAAACGCCACTTCATGTTAGAGACTGTCTCCCTGCGGCTTAATAGAGTGGATACGATGTATGGTGTGTACATTCAAATGCTAAAACACATAAACACCTAAACACATACACAAACACACTCACTCACACACACACACACACACACACACACACACACACACACATACACACATCCTCACAGCTCTCTCTCACACACACACACGCGCACACACACACACACACACACACACACACCTAAGGACAGAATGATTTAGGTTCTGTGATGCTCAGTGGTCAACTAATGAAACCAAATGTATGACGACCAAAGGCAAAGAGATATAATAGGATGGCGGAGAATATTAACTGATAATATCTTTCCTCTCTACAGCAATATAGTGGTACTCGCTGGTATCGTTTCACCAGTACATTGAGTTCTGCAGAAAAACAAAATAGACTTAAAGGAACAAGAAAAATAAACAGACATGCCGACAAAAGAAAGAAAGATCGACAGATACATAAAGCGAGATATAACAACAGACAAGAGATGGACAGAGATGGGAAGGGATGAGAAAAAGAAAGTATGAGAAGAGAGAAAGAGAAAGAGAGCGAAACATATCAGGGGGAAGGGAGAGACACAGACAGAGAGAGAGAGAGAGAGAGAGAGAGCCACGAAGAGAAGGAATAAATGCTGCCAAACAAATTACCTTTCAGAGACCACCATGGGAAATCAGGACGATGATGGAACCAAGAGATATTCGCCCTCATAAATCACCACGAGGAACTTAATTACTCCCGTCCGCGCCACGCGAACAGCATCTTGATCACGTGATCACGAAGGCTCTGAACAAGGCGCCACGGCGAAATTTACGAGCGCCTTTGGCATGGGTATTAAGGTCACAAAATATGATATACATTCACACACTATTGCATTCATCCATGAATGTCAATACAGTGATTACTCCAGTGTATGATACCCCTGCATGATGTAATATTCAGCCATGCACCAACAAAACTTCAAAAACACACAACTATCTGCGCGTCGCACGTGAAAGACCATCAAAGTTAAACAAAGACAATATTAGTATATACGGAATATGGCATCAAGAAAGCATTATTATAATGGCATCTTAGCGATAAAATATTCCGGCTACTGAAGGTGGAATTTGTGAAAACTTCGCATCGGACAAAATCTTACCGGACATGCCCAGTTTTCCATGTAATCCACAAGAAAAACGCTAATCGCCCGTGTACAAACTATTTGTACATTGATCAGAGAAAGTATTGTGATCCGATTAAGTGTCTCACGTAAAACAAGGCTCGCAAATGTATTTTGGTTTGTCCATTTTTATCAATTCATTCTCGTCTCATTTCCTTCAGTTTTCCTTCGAGACCTCCATTAGCTACATGTTCTTGTTCAGCTTGTGCTTGTCAGTAAAACAGAGATAAAAGTTCAGAGTTAAGCGGAACGCAGGATGAAACACTGGTTATGCATCACATAGATCCACGAACATAAGACACGATTGAGACTCAGTATGTGTGCGCTGTAGTGACAATACAGAATATCATAACAAGCTGATAAGAAGGATGTGAGGGTATTTATGCCTTGTTATGCCCTGTCGGGTTCGATAACTTCTAACGTGTATGATTTACATGCAGTCTTATTGTATCACGTCTTTAAGTTTCTGCATGCCTTGCAAAATACGAATCAGAAATTGGGGCCATCAATACCCTATGACTGCATAATTTACCTCTCCTCAGGCATGTCAGGCGATGGGATCATTGTATTCATATTTCATGACATTGTCGAAACATCAAACCTATATAGCAACACCTTTCGCCAATCCGATCTGTGATATATTCGTGGCTAGCTTGTGAGGGGCTGATTATATATATTTTTCATATGATGTAAATGTTTCTTCCAGACACACACACACGCACGCATGCACACACGCACACACGCACACACACACACACACACACACACGCACGCACACACATACACATACGCACATGCACACACAAAATCTCTCGTCTTAGTATACAATTTTCCTGCGACTTTCGTAATACTCAGAGTGAAGATAGCATCTTCTTTCATGATTGATGTAAGCCCGCAAGTTGTCGTTTCCATGACAACGGAAGATTCTCGTTGTGATTGGGATGGTATCATTTTCGATCATGCTTTTCCAGTGCACCGGTCCAAGAAATTCGTGTAGTTTAATGATAGCTGAGGCTTAAAAGCATGCATTGCATTACGTTAAATGTGCAAAGACCATTCCCCCACCCCCTCTTTTTTTTCGGGGGGGGGGGGGGGTTGCCCACACACATAAGCCAGTCGTTTGTATGACATTTCTAGAGAGTCACGACTGTAACTTTACGTACATTTTTTTCTTTAATTGCTGGTGACAAAGAGTCGCCCTGAAAATCCATGCTCTCGCAATACTAGCGCGCGATTTAGAATTCACCATATTATTTTAGTTACAGTACAGGATGTAAATAAACAGCATATATCAATTACATCTTTAAAGGGGAGATTTTAATATATTGATAACCATAGAAATCGGTACTTCTCTCCTTGAGCCAGGCTCAGCAAGTCCCAACGAAGCACGTCAAATTCTTCTCCCTCAACCATCATATAACCAACATGAAAGATAACGCCGTAAAATCGTATCATATTCGTCCTCAGTACACCAAAGATCCCCATGTTACGTCAAGAGTTAAAATTGCACACCAAATCAAGACCTTTCGCCCTCAAGGCAGCTAGATTTCAATGTAGTGACTGTTTCAACCTCTTAAGAAAATAATGCTCCTTAAATCACCATTCGCCATTCTCCTATTCCAGCACCTCACACCCTAAAACCACTGATGTCCGAGTATCTTACTGAAATGGAAGGTAAATGCCTTCCGATGACTTTCCTGTCGATAACACCCATATCCACCCCGTCTAGCGACGTAAACGTGCGTTTCTTAGCATCTCTCTGATATACTGTATGATCACAGTCACAATAAAACATACCTCACCTTAAAACCTAGCTCCCTGCTCCTCTAAAAATAGTGGATATTCTATTCAAGATGCTTGATACGACGCATTGGATGCTTTTCCTTAATCACGTCGGACGTGCGGGGAGAGAGTAAATGGCTCTCTCAAAACAATGACATTTTAATGGCGATTCAAGGAAGACCTTATCAAACCGTTGTTTTATTCATGAAACACATAGAAGTCGGAGATTTTATAGAGAGATGGCAATTTCTCTATAGAACGTCTCCTGAAAAAAAAAATGACGTTGGAAAGGCGTTTCGGCGAAGAACACGATATCAAAACTCGATCCGCATAAAAGCAGTAACAAATCCAATCCTTAAAATCGAAAAGCAAAGCACGGCCTTCTCAAATTCACTCAAACAAATGATCTCCTTGAGCATATACTAGTAATAGAAGACAGAATAAGAGACATCGCGGTTACATTTTTCTCTTTTTACCGCTATTCTCGAGCGAAATTACATGTTTAATTCTCTTTTTACCTTATTAATGTCGACCGGTCTCGCTACGCAACATGAAATTTGAACAAACGTCGCTCGAGGAAATAGCTAGCCTTTAAACAAGGCGACTCGCTCTGCGTGCCCCCGTATAGCGCGTTTACCCCACAAACCTGTTGGCCGGCGAGTGGAGCGAGCCGCCTTTATCCACTCGTTCAGGGATGTGTACTTTTGTCGTTGTTGTTGCTTTATATTCTTTGACAAATTTGCGTACAAATTTGACGCAGAAAATACACACGGCACCAAGGCAAGCCTCGTTACTCGTTAATATTAAGTAGAATAAGAATAGTTACTTAATATTAACGAGGCTTGCCTTGGTGCCTTGTGTATTTTCTGCGTCAAATTTGTACGCAAATTTGTCAAAGAATATAAAGCAACAACAACGACAAAAGTACACATCCCTGAACGAGTGGATAAAGGCGGCTCGCTCCACTCGCCGGCCAACAGGTTTGTGGGGTAAACGCGCTATACGGGGGCACGCAGAGCGAGTCGCCTTGTTTAAAGGCTAGGAAATAGCCTGCTTGCTTCCATTTGTGTATTAAGACATAGGCTCTAGAATTTCCCTATTCGGCCATAAAGTGTGCTATTTGTGAGGCAAAGTACATAAAATTGAGTCACAAACACAAATCGACAAAAGTTAGAAGACGGCATTATTCTACAAAGGAGGAATGCGATAGATGATTAAGTGGTGTGTATTTCGTTTTTCTCGTTTAAAAAAAATATCGTTCGGAAACACAAAATAGCGAGGAAAAGAAAGAAATGAGAAGAGTAAGCAAGAGAGAGCTGTCCTGTTTACATGCTAAAATAGTTTTTTCCTTTTAGCACGAATAGCTGACGAAAAAATAAAACAAAGACATTGGGTCAGTTACATTGCATGTTAACATGCACCCTACGGGAATAGACCATCAACTGACAAAACAAAATATAAGCATTTAATGTAAGCCTCTATCACAAACATATCATCCGAAAACCAGAATGCTTGCCAGAGTTTGCAACAACTAAAACATGCAAATATTGAAAAATTGAGCGCGTCAAGCCAGACAGAACAGCTTGTGACTAGATCCTTGAAGGAAATTTATCCATAAATCAAATATAATAGTTCATTGGCCTATTACAAGCTAAAAGTAAAAAAAAAAAAACGTAAAAATCGCAGTTCCAATGGTTTCAAGCCACTTGAAATTACACATTGATAGCTTAAAGTGCTACATTGAATTCCAACATGCGGGACAATAGACACGTTTACAAACATATTCCCTATGACTTCACTTTGACTTTCCTATGACTTCACCCGGAAAAACTGCAAAACGAAAATATGCATGATGATAAATCCACTCTGAAACTGAAATAACTGAGACCACAATACTGAGGTTGTGAATAGCAACAAAAAGAAAAGAAAGAAAAACTCGATTGTGCTTTTCTACATTGCAGAGAAACAAACTGACGTACGACACTTGCAATTTTTTCACCACTATATGGTTGGCCCTTGAGGACATAATGAATCTGTGATTAACGCCGTGGGCTGAGACACACACTGACCTACTAACCCCGCGATTTTCACACACAATTTCAGTTTTTACAGCTCAGGAGGTTACTCAAATTATAAAGACTAAGCCACTCAGCCCTCGTTTACCTTTAAGAGTCAACGAACTTGACCCTTTCAAACTACCGGTCCAATGCTATGCACCCTCGGGTGCCTGGTTCTGATACGCCCCTTTACCCCTCGCGGTCTTCCCATATTTGCGCCCTTATTCCCACCCCTCACATTCTTGTAGAATATCATTTTACAAAATAATCATTCTCTCCTTGCATACTGAGAAAAATATGAAAAAAAAAAAAGACAAACCCTCGACTTTAAATTGAGGAATGGCATTATGATATATTTCAGAAAATAAAAGAGCTCAAGTTCTTGCAATTACTGGAGCAGTCGTAGGAAGGAAAATCTATAAAAAATGTCATTAATTGCTTCAAATTGATAAAGAAATTAAATCAGTGACTTTGCATTTATATAATTGCCAATTATTCTAATGATCCTCTTCATACCTTCGATTTTGAACTGCTCTGTTGACATTAATCTCATGTCACAAACTGCATGGATTTTCTTATCATTTAGCAGAATCACAGGTTTTGAGTCTGAGGAAATAGACTAGTGTAACCACCCCTCCCCCTACCCCTTGTGCTACCTGAAGGCTTCCGAAGCTGATTAATTAAATCATATTGACAGTAAGATAGGCGGCTCGGATGGCTTGAAATGACAGATTGACACCCTGTCGGGACGCCTAGCTAAGTGGAAAGCACGTACGATAAAGCATTAGTCACCAGAGTGTGGTGGCAGCGCGTCGTTTTGACTCGCTGTAGCCTATAGTCTAAGTTCTCAAAGCCGATACAACACTATAACCACTATAACTGAATAAAGATATCATACAAAAATCTCATCAGAGATGTCGATAGATGATATTAGGCGTTTTCACATCAGCCCGATGTTTCGAAATAGCGCGCTATTTTATGACTTGGGAAATTAAAAAATATCTCGAGCTTGGATTTTTATCGGGCTGATGTGAAAACGCCTATTGTCTCACTCGCACGCAATCAAGTTTGTGTTAACGGCAGAGTGAAAGTCTTAGAACACACACCCTAACGATATCTCTTTACAGAGGAACACATTCAGAACTCGTTGTGGAAAGACCCATTGCCATAGACAGATTTGAGTCTACTTTCCATCTAATGGCGATTTAGTGTCGTCTTCTAGTCGTGTTAGATTATAGAGTTTTCTCTTATGTGCCTAACAAAAGTAAACAATAATCTTAATGCACACACTTTACTCATTCTCTCAAAGCTAATTGGCGTAGGTCTTGCTTTTCTTTCCTATTGTTTTGTTTAGTTTTCGTCTTCTGGTTTTCTTTGTTTGTTTTGGTTTTGTTTTGGTTTTGTTTCTTTGTTTGTTTTTCTTTTATTTCTGACATTATTAGATTAAGGCCAACCATAAGAAACCAGTCATATTTATCGCCCGGAGGTTAAAGGATTTACACATAAAATCTTCGGCACTCAATAAGCAGACAGAATTTAACACTCGGTGACCATTTCGTGGATCATCCTCTGACAATGCATGTCAGAGGAGTAGAGAAGTTTCCAGATACATACCGCTCATCCGCCAGGACCATGTCGACCGACTACTTAGTATACTGGAAAGAAGGCGGTTAGGGCACGTAAACACAGTTGACACAAAGTGAAATTTTGACCGCGATTCGAATATTCATATCTGGATCACGATCAAGCTCATGTTCTGACAGAATGCTTGTATATATATATATATATATATATATATATATATATGTGTGTGTGTGTGTGTGTGTGTGTGTGTGTGTGTGTGTGTGTGTGTATGTGTGTGTATGTTTGGTTACGTTCTTCCTCTGTAGCTGAATTTTTTTCCTGCCATTTGCATGCAAACAAAAATATCGATACTCCAATTCTTAGTGAAATTTTTAGGGGGAGCTGTTCTTTTTTTTTTTCGTGACAACCGAAGGGAGGTTTAAACATCAATTCCTCTAATCCAAACCGAACCTTATGCATTTTGTGTGAAAGGGCCTATAATTTGATGTGCATGCGCGCCTGACTGAAATTTCCGAGGGGAAAATACATATAGATTGAATGGCCCTGATGTATCCACGTCAGATTTTCCATTGATCAGAGATGGCAGTATTGCGGAGTGCGAGTGACTCGGATGCCCTTCAATTTCCACCTGTAAGTGGCAATGAACGTCATCCCCCCACCCCCGACGAATAAAAAGAAAAAGAAAAAAAACCCACCTTGCAATGCTGTAATGTTCTCTGAAACCATATGCTTCGTTGGCAAAATATCGCAGAAAGAGACGTTCCTCTCAGCACTGAGCGGTAAGAAATGCTGCATCGATGGTTGCGTGAGAAAGAATAAGAGCCAACCATTTTTCCAAGTCATTTTTGTTATTATCATTACGATAGTTTCACGTATTTTCGCTAAGAGCACATTTTCCTCGCATTCTTCTCTTTCTCTTTCCTGTTTTTCCACTTTCATGGCCTGACCTTGATTATGGCGTTACGATATTACAGTGCTGCCGGATTGTTTTGCTTCTGGGATTTTGCCGAATTACTTTTAGAGGGCTCCGAAAGGAATATAAACAACTTTAGCGCACTAAAGAAGATGACAAGATAGCAACTATACACTGCAGTCATGAAGTTTATGACTTGTGGGAGCTTAGTACCATTGCCTTAAGTTAAACAACAACGAACGCATCTCTCTTTGAAATCCCGTGATGCTTTGCGAAAGTGATAGACGTTGAAATAACCTATAATTTCTGGTATTAAAAAAAAACAAGAGACCCGCGGGTCTAGCACTCACCTGAGTATCGCGAGTTCACCTTTCACGCAGTCACTAATCTCCGAAAGGAATATAAACAACTTTAGCGCACTAAAGAAGATGACAAGATAGCAACTATACACTGCAGTCATGAAGTTTATGACTTGTGGGAGCTTAGTACCATTGCCTTAATTTAAACAACAACGAACGCATCTCTCTTTGAAATCCCGTGATGCTTTGCGAAAGTGATAGACGTTGAAATAACCTATAATTTCTGGTATTAAAAAAAAACAAGAGACCCGCGGGTCCAGCACTCACCTGAGTATCGCGAGTTCACCTTTCACGCAGTCACTAATCTAAATTATTCACAGCTCTACCAAAATTTGACCAGGCATTCTCAAGTAGAAGATGAAAATGTACAATAAGGGCCCAAGTTTTTTAAGATTCCTTAAAATGGGCAATGGAGTTCTCAAGAAGAAGATCAAAATGTACAATTTAGGCCCCATTAGGACCCCTCCCCACCCCCCTCCCCTGGGTCCCAAGGGGGGCACCCCTCTGGAAGGGGCATGGTGCCCATTTTGATAAATTGAGATTCTGACCCCCTAGGGATGCTGCCTGCCAAGTTTGACGAAAATCCATCATGAGGTTTTCAGGAAAAAGATGAAAATGTACAATTCAGGCCCCCCATTTGGACCTCCCCAACCCCCCACCCCCTGCCTCCAAGAGGGGCACCCCTGGATTTCCTATGAACAAACTTGAAACTACAGTCATTAATGTACTCACTCATAGTATTATCTTAACTCTATAACTTCTGATTCTATAGTTCAGATTTTTAAAGATTCCTTCATTTTGGGGGGGTTTGGGCCCCCCTTGGGGGCCCCCTGGGTGGGGCATGGTGTCCATTTTAACAAATTGAGATCCTAACCCCCTAGGGATGCTACCTGCCAAGTTTGGTGAAAATGGGCAATGGGGTTCTCAAGAAGAAGATCAAAATGTACAATTTAGGCCCCATTGGGACCCCTCCCCACCCCTCCCCTGGGTCCCAAGGGGGGCACCCCTGATTCTGCCATGAACAAACTTTAAACTACAGTCATCAATGTACTAACTCATAGTATTAACTTAGCTCTATCACTTTAGGTTCTAGAGAAGAAGATTTTTACAGATTCCTTAATTTTGGGGGTTTGGGCCCCCTTGGGGCCCCCTGGGTAGGGCATGGTGCCCATTTTAACAAATTGACTTCCTAACCCCCTAGGGATGCTACCTGCCAAGTTTGATGAAAATCGATCTTGGGGTTTTCAAGAAGAAGATGAAAATGTAAAAAGTTTACGCACGACGAACGACGGACGACGCACGACGCACGACGGACGCCGGACGAAGGGCGATCGCAATAGCTCACTTGAGCCTTTGGCTCAGGTGAGCTAAAAATCATCTCGCGATTATTAAAAAGCAATGCAATTTTTCAGTATACCGCACTGAGCTAAATTCTCATTTCGCGAATATGAAATGACATTTGTAGTGTGAAAAGCGTTTAAGAAAAACTACTGAAGATTTATCATTTTCTAAAGAATGAAGGGAATGTATTATCGGGGTTGAAGAGAGTAAAGTCAAAGGGTAATAGCCTAAAAAAAGAAGAACAAATCCACTTGTCCACTAAAATCGATTATGGTTTACGAAGTTACAGAGAAATTTTAGACAATGGCACATTACCGTATTATCATTGATTTACACTATTTGAGAATAGTTAGATCGGTGACAGCTAGTTAGCCGTGGGTGCTGGGAAGTTTATATTCCTAATAATCAAATTTCATTCCCTGTCAAATTTTGCAGGACCACATACGTTCTTCATATTGATACAGATGATAAAGTACATTCATGCCAGTTTTATTACAATTATATGTCATGGTAACAAAAGTAGTCTGGCTTTGATAACGATAGTGATAATATAGTAACAATATAAATGTTAATAAAAAATGGTGCCTTACACAAACTCATGTTCGCTAGAAAAATTTTGAAAATATATCTTGTCGATGATACTGTACAACAGATGTAACCCCATCCTAAATAGGTTTCCAATGCTTCTTCATCGCAACTCCTGCGTGTCGTAACAGCAAGTTGTGACAAGAAGTGAAGTGTTAATGACATAATTTCATTTCATATGGAAATTCGAACATAATTATCAATATGTGATTTTAGTGAACATAAGGATAGACATTGAATAAAATCATCAACTACTGACTCAAAACAAGATTTGATGATGATGATGAATATTCAATGCAGTCCATAGAGTTTCCATGATTGTTAAGGATTGGATTTCTTCTTGAACCCAATGGCCCGAATTCATGAAGGTGGTACAAATGAAACCATGGTTTAAACCATGGACAGAAACCATGGAGCGCCAAGTGTCGCACGGAATATTTCGTTACGAAATCAGTCTTTTCGTCGATGAAATGATTATTTTGTAACGAAATGACAAAATTTTGTAACTAAATGAACATTTCGTCCACGAAATGATGATTTCGTTAACGAAACGGTCATTTTGTCGACGAAATGACCAATTTTGTAACGAAATATTCCATGCGACACTTGGCGCTCCATGGTTTTTGTCCATGGTTTAAACCATGGTTTCATTATACCACCTTCGTGAATTCGGGCCAATGTGTGCTTTGAGTGCGGATTGGCACAGGAAACTTCACAGCGTTGTACACACACTGTCCAAATATTTCTCGTCACTGCTTCGATAATTCAAGGCAATGCAACCATTCGGGCTGAAATATTCCTGGGCTGATAGCTCAACAGCTGTCTATAGCTAATCTATTCTTGGTGTCATGGTAGTGAGTTTGTCTGTCCAAGGAGGTTTAAGAGTTGGAGTTGTCAGTTTTCTATTAATGTACAAAAGAATTTCATAGGTGCATTTGTGCTTTTGATGATCGATGTTCGACGCCGCCGTCTTGCTGAGCAATCTGAAGATTCATTTTGAACGTTAACATAATTGTTGGCCATATTTTCTTATGTATTTATTAAATGAAATGAAATTTCCCTTATTAATAAAGCATGTAAAACAAAAGTCAATCCCGTCCAGAAATTTGTGCAAAAGCGTAAATCAGAGTAGTATCACGTGAAAATGTTTAAAACTTTACCATCCTGGAAAACCGGTTTTATCACTTTTCCACTTAATTTCCACAAATAAAACTAATATGGAATATCCTTCAAGTATAATCTTTATTCACAGATATATCAGATTAGTGCCCGGGTATACCCAGTCGAGTAATTTTCATCTTTATTTCAGCATTTTTGCGCAATTTCTATTCGCGCATCCTCGTATCTGTACCACCTACCTTTTATTAGAAGGGATAGCGAAAAGTAATTGCCATCACAAAGACATATCTTCCTCAGAAATTGGCTCGTGATTATGCAATGAGACACGAGTCAATTGTCTTCCTGTCTGCGAGGCAGATCCTGTTTGGCACATGCTTCAAATATCTTTTGGCGCGGCATCGAACATCTAGCAAAGGAAATAAGACCGTTGTGACTCCATTCTCTTGAACCTCCTTGGTCTGTCCGTGCCTGATATTTATGACCGTTTTTGACTGCGATGAAATAATCCTGGCGGGGAAAAAAAAAAAAAAAAACACACACACACACAAACATGAGATAACAGAAGAATATTGTAAGCGCTGGGATAATTTATAGTTGTGAGATGCCGTCTGCTGAAGTGTAAACGACTGCTGCCAACAATCCTTGATATAAAGCCAGGAAGATTACAATTGAGAACGTAAATTACTAAGAATACGGGGAATTTGATATATGAGTTAGTTTTAGCTATCACACAGCACAATGTTATCCATGATACACGGAATCGCCAAAATCTGACATTTCCTCCTTTCTGCGACAGTCATCTGTGATTTAGTTTGAAACTTTAAATTTCGCTGCTTTAATTTTAGTTTAAATTTTGTTTCAATCCGTATATTTGAAAACTCAAATTTCATTTAAAATCCGTCGTCCGTGTTTCTAAGTAATTGAAGACCTGAATATAAGAACGACCCAAGTCCAATTTTTGGCCAAATTCAGTTTGACATGGGAAATTGTAGCTTATGCATGGACTCATCTTGTGTATAAATGATAAATCCTAATTACCCCCGGAAGTGCCTGAAATATGAATGAGTTAAATCTTATATTAATGTAAGATTGAAGGACTTGGGTCATTCTTACATTCATATAATAACGCCCTCTCTCATCCTTCTCTCATCTCTATAGCAGAATATCATGTATTAATGAATCAAAGAACGACCCAACTCCATATGAATCAAAGAACGACCCAAGTCCACCACACAAAATGGCCTCTCCACAATTAATGTAAATGTTAATTGTCATGATAATATATGTTCTAATTTGTATATACAATGTTGCCTTCCCATCACAGTTAAATAGAATATTATTGGACAAATAAAAAAGATATGAAGTTTTTTTTTTTCGTTTACTCGAAATGGTCTTCCATGGACTTGGGTCGTTCTTATATTCGTATACTCAATTAGTCTTCGTTCCTGTCATGCATCCCAGCTTTTTATGCACGCACTTAATGAGATTACTTGGTATGATGTCAAACGATATCTTTTGATAAGATAGTTCTATTCATTCTTATGATATTCTTTGTAAAAAACTATTTTACGACAAACAATGGTGCGTGCAAAATTAGCCCTGGGTTCACTAAATTATGGAATACTTTGATCTTCCAAACGACATAAAGTCAGTTCAACCTTATCGAGATTCAAAGGATAATCTTTCAAAACTGCTCTTTGCCAGTGAAAGACCGCAGTTGCGTTTTTGCTTTTATACCTTATCAAGGTTTAATGACACTACTACTTCTATACGTATGTCAGGGGTCTACATGTCTAATCTATCAGATTCGTTAGCTTAATACTTTCCCGCTTTACGGAACTGCTTTTTACCACTCCACTTGATAAATTTTCCAGGCTCTGTATATTATCCTCACCAAATTTATTTCCAAATTGATTTGTACATGCAGGTAAGGACTGATTTATTTTTTGTCTTTCACGCCAGTTATGATTATCTCCGTCAACTGTCTAAAACATTCATCTCCATACATAGTGATCAGTGGTCTAAGAGCACTCATCCTACTGGAGTTTGGTTTTATTCAATGTATGAGTATGCTCCTGAACTAGTGCATAATATGTGTCTTTGTATATCTTTTGTAAGTGTCTTTTGAAATTATTTGAATTCAATACCAATAAACATTTTGATCGGATTTACTGTTTTCTTTGTGTTGTTGCGTTATTTTTATTCAATTGGTCTAGCTACGGAAACACATTTTCCTATTTGACTATTTGGCTCTCTGCCACTGCTCTCCCTCTCTCTCTCTCTCTCTCTCTCTCTCTCTCTCCCTCCATCTCTAACACACACACTCGCACACACACACACACACACACTTTGTGTTCCTATATATCTCTCTCGACCCTCTCTCTCTCTCTTTAATAGAATGAATGTCCATTTACCATCGTGGCCACTGGTGGCTGCTACTCTATTCGACTGCTGCGAATCAGAGTTGACATTTTCTGTCAAATTCGATACAGATATGATTACTCTGCCGCCGCGGATGCGCACGAGATTTCGAACTCTACCCGATGTTGGTGGAGCGTGGGAGGCAAACATTTATACTGAGCCTCGAGTCCGACCCGAGAGACCACATTGCAAGGTGCTACATGGAATAATTATATTTGACCGGCCATATCATGCTATATCATTTCATGACAGGAACAAAATAAGGAAAGAGAATGCCGTAGTCTTCCTCGCAGACCGTCACCGACTCTGTCCTCAGGAATTTTTTATTTTATTTTATCAGCACCATTTATTATCAGGGAAGGACAATTCTACTTCAAACTTCATTCTATGCCATCAAAGTGTCTTTAAAGACGGTTACTCTCAGACTTCGATTATGAGTCTAGAGTCTATTCGACTGTACATAGACTTATAAATAACGTGTGACTGAGTCACACTATTTAGTTGATATATCGCTCTGTAATTCGTATTAATAGAATTCATAACTATTTATACTGTTGGATTATCACGACTTAACGTATTTGTAGCACAGTCAAAGGGCTGTTTCTGTAACGTCTAAAACGCCCTACGTCTAACAGAGTGTATGTTATGTTAATTCATTGAACTTTAATTATTCCAGTCTTTTTGGTTAAGACTGAATTCCCATCGGGGCTTCCACTGATATTGCACGCACAGAGGGGGATAACATTGTGTGATTATGCAGTCAATATCACACAATGTTATCCCTTTCCATGACCCTCACGGTGGGTACTAAAATATTGCCTGGGCAAGACTAATACATGTATATTGCACGAGTAGCGAGTTCCTGGAGGGCAATAAAAGAATGGACGGATGTGGTGATGCTGGGTGATTATATTATCAGAATCATTATCAATAATCGGATGTCAGCTGAAATTTTGCATGAACTGCACGACATACTACAAAGGTGTATACACCTACTCTCATGGAAACTCTCACAAGATGCTTTTGGTTTTTTTGAACAAAGCAGATTTTTTTTTTCTCTCGTCATTGTAAACGCTTTGAGTGTTTGCAATCTAGGAGACAAACTCATCTCCAACAAGCGTACCAAGTGGTGAAAGCTGATTCTCGTTTTGTTTATCCATTTCCCCTTCCAAGCAATTGCATGCCGAATTGGACGGTAATTGAGATGATAACAACTTCGGGAACCCGTGACGTAAAAAAGAGGAAAAACAAAATGCGCCAAAAGAAGACCTCCGTTTTCGGTTACAGAACAGCACCTCGCTGTCAACAACATCATTCTATGTAGTAATTACAAACGACGTTAGCTCACACCGCACACACGACAAGACGCTGGAACTAAACATTATACCTTCATCTGAGCAGAATACGCAATCTGGCGCTTATTTTCACAGCCCTTCGGGGGAAAAAGAGACTTTGCATTTTCTTCCCTTATCAAATTCGGTATCCTCGGGGAAGGAGCCATCCTTAATGTGTTAGGGCTCTCGTAGCTATTCCTTCAACAATCGATTAAGAAAAGTATAACAATCGATGATCTCCCTCGCAGACGTCATTAGAATAATCGCTCAAACGTCGGGAGATTGAGAGGGTGAATTTGCTGCATGGAGCGGATTGTAAAACATGGCCTGACCGCCCAAGGGGTCAGCTCGGCACAGTCTGGCATCATTTTGAATGAAACTCTGTGGTAATGCTGTCTAAGTCCCCATGAGAGGTATGGTACACCACCACTAGAAAAGCGTGTGAAGAGCTTTTTGAGTTTTTTTTTCTCTCTACGCATATATTTAAAGCACTGCTTCATAGACACATAGAACGTGTATATAGGATGCATTTCACGTAAAAAAAAAGAAACGTCCTTTTTAAAACAAACATTTAGTAATTATGTATGTATTTTTCTTTAAACGGACAAACTATTCGCACCTGTCAGAAAAAAAAAATCAATAGGAAGCAAGACGAGATGCTGTTACCATGGTTATGATGTAAGATGTCGTTGTTTATATGTTTCCTCCTCTTTTGGTGGGCGGAATACAAAGTTTCTTTTTCACGTTTCTTTACCTCTCTTTGTTCTGTTTTTATTTCTGCGTCTTTCCTCCATTTTGTGCAATGCGAACTTACGTAATAATATCGGAAAATGTACAAATAGATAAAGAATTATTAAGATATGCTGTGAAAATGTCACTTTTCATTACATTTGTACAGTATTATCATTTTGTTTCCTTGTCCAATGAGTCTGTTACTTTGTGTTTTCTGCAAGAAACTGAAAATTTAAAAAAATATATAAATAAACCAACAATCTAAGCAGAAGGTCTCATCCACCCGTCCGTCTATCAAAAAGTTACTCACTGAAAAGTGCTGTAGTAATACTGCTCTAAACATTGTTTGTTCTATTTTTCTTTTGAACACGATAATAAGAATGTACATGCATTCAAACAATCTAAAATACAGTTTCTTTACCGAAACTTTAATGAATTGATCAATGGGACTTAAAGTTCCCATATGTTCTTGACAATTGTTCGGGGCCCGCCTTTTCTTTTAAACAGGAAAAAAAATGTAATTTGTGTATCCAAAACATCGCCCGAAACAAATCATGCAAAAAAAAAAAAAAAAAAAAAAAAGCTCAGCTGTTTCACTGAGATAGTGGTAGAAGGCATATAACATAAAATAGAAGCTCTGCTAATGACGTCCATTCATTTGAAAGTGGGACAAAAGTGCATCATTGTGAATGTCTTTTTAACCATCATTTCTTTTTTCTCCTTTTGTTTTCAGATGGCTTCGCCAAAACATGACGCGCGTAGTGCACGTCCCCGGGCAAAGTTCGGCGGACGCATAACGGGGGAAATTGTCTACTTTGAAAGACACGAATTTTCCGGGTCAGTGAAGTGCGCCTCCATGTTCTGACGTTTGAGCTGGTGGCGGTCGTACAATTACAGCTCAGAATAAACAAGAAAGAAGGCAACGATAATATGACATTCGTCGATTTTACGAAGAAAGAGATGAATAGAAAGAGAGAGATTATTTGCCCTGTGGGCCTCATGAAATTCTCTCACATTGCTGAAGTTGACAGAATTCACGGGACCAGACTAATTTGAGACGATTTTTTTTTTCGTTTCCAATGGTGGTTCAGCATCCACGGCACTTGATAGATTGTTTGACATTTGGAATCCGTGTGTGGCCAAACTTGACTTGCACCGTACAAACAGTAAGATGAAGAAAACTTACCAGATTTGAGCGAAAACAGTCTCATTCATAGGCCTACATTGAAGCACATGGATGGACAAATATGTGGCTATGTTAAGGATCAAACTCATAATGATAATAATAATTTCGCTAACGCATGATGACTTTCATGATAAAGGGTAAATGACTGTACCACGTACCACAACAGTGTGATACACGCTTTACTCATATCACATACTATCTTGTCACTGATTGCTGCCTCATTATTGAAATGGACTTCTCTCCTTAGTGGTCCCGCCTAACATGCCTAATATCCAACTGGACCCCATGGAAGACCAGCTATTGCAGCTGAATATCGGCTATCCAGCCATCTTCTCAAATGGGAATGAAAAATACAAACAAACGAACAAACAAACAAATAATCTACTTTTATTACATTACTACATCAGTGTCATTATTTTCACTACTTTATATATTTCACTATACGTCATTATCACAACCATAGTCACCACTTTAAATTCATGATTATTCGGAAAAAAGACAAAGCACTCACCTATTAGAATAAAGGTTTATATCCATATCAGATGTCCAGTGTACGGCCGAGAGAGATTGAGAAGCGAGACATGAAAGAGATAAAGAAAAAAAAAGGATATGTGGTATGTTATAATATCAGAATAATGCTACAAATTCCTCCATTAGAGAATCTACACCTTTCCCTATACACAACCCATAATTTTTACAGTGATAAATGATGGGTTTGAGTACAAGTTTCTTTATTCGTAAGAAGCATTTCTACTCATTTGTAGACAGGCTCTTATTGCAAGCCATCACACGCGTCTTCAGAAAAATAAAAGGGTCAATTCACAAAGTGCCGCCGCAGTTTTGAAGACGGCTCCTCCAGGATTATTCACCACATGGTGAAACTCTAGAGGTCTGGTTACTATCAAAGCAAAGTTCTCTAACATATGATGTGCCATTTGCATTGAATTGCAATTAAAGACCACGTTCAACTTGGCTTCAATGAAAAAATAAAAAATCATTCGAACAATACGGAAGAGATTTCATCAAAATCAAATCAGGATTACGAAAGTTATGGAGTTTCTAAGTTTCCAACATTTTAACGAATCACACACTGATATTCAAATTGGCAAAAGTGGTGATGACGTCACCGCACACGACTCCATTTTATACAAATCTTGCAATAATCTAGCAGCTTGACCGTTAGGAGAAGAGAAGAGTTGCAGTTGCTAAATCTTGCGAAAAATAACTTACTTACGTAATAATCTGCACAAACCAATGGTACAATGTGTGGATTTATACTTAAGAGCATAACATAACCATTTTAATACGACAGTCGATAGGTTCGGAGATCACAGGTGCGTAGAATGAGGCTTAAAAGCGATTCTGAACAAGTGTTGATCAGTACATTAAAAAACACAGCACATCTTTGACTCATGCAAGACCAAGGATATGTTTTATCAACTAATTTCTTTCTACAAATATTGTTGAAACAATGTAATGTATTAAATGTACACCCATGAATTATGATTGAATTGATTTGAATTGAACTGAAATGAAATCAAATGAATTGAATTGAATCGAATTGAATCGAATTGAATTGAATTGCATTGATTAAAATTGAACGGAGTGGAATTTATTTGAAAAAAAAATATATTTCACCATACAGTTGCGGAAAATGCGGTAATCTATTAAACGAAATTGTTCTTCCAAAAGTGGCAAAACTCAGTTTTGTTCCTTCCTAATCTACCTCAAATGTCGACTTCACTTGGCGTATCAATTTAAACAGGTTATATATTGGAGCATACAGTTACCAACCATTGCAGCTATGAGAGATGAAGACATCAACACTGAATACTCTGATGTGTTTTTAAAAATGGTGTCGCGCAGTCAATGTTAGATTAAACGGTCTACCCTTATCAGATTTACGTAGCATGACCTTGGCTTGACTATCGTCACAATTCTGTCTAATAATCGAGTTGCAATTAGGGGCTTCAACTATCAACCATTTCATTTGAGACCCCTATCATTTGACATTGAGATAATCGAAACATATGTTATGTTCCGATTAACTCAGTGTCAACTCGTTTGGGGTTTTTTTTTTGTGTGTGTGGGTGTATATGTGTGTGCAATTATGAATCTGTGAACGGAAATTGGAAGACATCTAGAGCCGATCGATTCCCCGTCATCAACCACGCTATTTCAGTTAGAGAGCGCATCCCCGGCAAACTGCCGCTATGACAGCAATTAAGCCGATAGCGAGTCGTTAAGCCAGAGATTGATTTGATAGATCGGCAAAGCCCGACATTTCCGACTTCTCGTCAGCACTTTTCGTCAGACAGGGGAGATGAGAAGAGGAGAGGAGGAAATCAACCTTCCTTTACGCGGGAGTGTTACGAGTTCAAGGGAAAACAGGAGGAAAGAGTGCTGAAAAGTGTAACCTTTCATCATCGTCATATTATTAAGACATCAAGGGGCATATGCATGCACTAAGTTCTGTCTATATAGACCAAGAAAACAAGGGAAAAGGACAGACAGATATTTTTTTCAGTAACAGTATATTCACTATCGAATTCTAAAGCATCTGCTTTCGTTCTGTTGGAAGAAAAATGAGAATGAAATAAATGAATTGAATTGAATTGAATTGAATGGAATTGAATTGAATCGAATTGAATCTAATTGAATTGAATGGAATTGATTTGAATCGAATGGAATCGAATTGAATTGAATTGAGTTGAACTGAATTGAAATGAATTGAACTGAACTCTTCAAGAAAGTGAATTAGCACAAGTCCCATCTAGACCTTGTTGGTCCATCTTTGATTTATTTGTTGAGTTATTTATTTTTTGCGTACATCAACTTCAGCAAGTGGTTGCCATTCAGTATCGCACCATAGGTCCTAGCTATACATGATACATGCACATAATATGCATGTACGTAATAAAATACGAATATGTCCGTAACGAAATCATAAGAACCAGCATAAGTATTTGCGGCGACGCCAAATATTCAATAGCAGTGAATCGTGCATTTAACTACGTTCAACAAAAAGGTACATGTTATGATTACACAAGTCACAGATGAAGGTCAAAGGAATCACAAAAACAGTTCACAGTGACTACTGGGGGGAAAAGATAACTAAATGAAAGTGTACGATGAGAAATGCGGAGGAGGTATAAGATATCAGCTTTGGAATCACACGCAAAACCGTGAGCTACACAGATTAGTACAAAGACGACACAGTACTTTTATACTCGTTAAAAAATAACAATCAAAAACAGAAGTAAGTGACATATGATTGTAATTACTTAGAGGAAATACATACGTCAAAAAGTTAACAATGTGTCAGTAAAAACTGCGGCTTGATATTCCCGTTAAATTTTACCCTCCGTCATTTGCAAGGAAGGAAGTTTAGGAATGGATGGCTGGTAGGGTGCATTCTTATTCACTGCGAAACGTGACAAGGTCAAGAAAACATGACAGTTGATGCACTCAGGCAAAGAGAATGGATATCAAGACATAATTGGCGGGCGAAGAGAAAGGAAGGTAATGACATATGGATCCGGAGGTAGAAAACAAAAATCTTGAAGCTGAATTTGGGAGAAGCCTGACAGGAAATGGATGCCTCCTTACGAAGTTAACTGCTGCAGCCGCTGCGATCATCATCGCTCCTGCGCACCCGCAGCTCACGGCGGCCTCGATGGTAGCGGGAAACGTTGACGAAGAAACTCTTTAACAGAAGAATACGCAGAATCGCCGATTCACGGCTGACGCACGATCAATCGCTGATGCACAGGTACGGCGCAACATCATCGTCAGCGGCGCAGCCCTGGACTCCTCTCCTTAACGCCCGCTCGCCTATCCGTCCGTCCGTCCGTTGGCAATACGTGCGCGTCGCTATTCACCACGGACCCGGCGTGCAACATCCCCTTGGAATGCGTTGCCCCTGGAGACAAGAATGAGAGGAACGCCTCTCACATCCTCGTCCCACTGTGCCGACACATCATAATGTCATACGCATCATTGGCGCGTTCCAGTGCATTACCTCGTTGAACCGGTCGTAACCTATCAATGTCCGGGTATGTAGTGCTGGGACGAAGATATTTTTAAGGAGCTCGCTTAATTGTACTCATTAGTCCCGTAGAGAGCGTTGGTTAACAGCTTTGATTATGACTGTACAATCTAGGTCACTATGTCCGGATGTCATCTTCTGAAGATGACAACACACTTGATAAGCAACTTACACTGCAAAAAGTCCGGTGTTAAATAGTGAACACCGAGCTGGTGTTAAATTTTCGGTGCTCATTTATGGTGTTAAATTAACACCTCCGGGTGTCATTTCCAAATTTCAAACTGTTTTCTGAAGAGTTTCTTAGTAACTGCACTTTTTGTTGATTTTTAATTTAAACAAGACGATCAAGAATTTTACATTAAAATACTAGATTTTTGAAAAAATGTGAAAATAAATTTACACTAAAGTAACATCAGCTGGTGTGGTCTCTTATTGAAGCTGGACGGGTGTTAAACCATTGATATTAACACCAACAAATATCAAATCAACACCATGTGGTGTCATTTTTGAATTAACACCAGTACAGTGTCAAAATAACACCAGATACGGGGTCAAATTAACACCACGAAGTGTCAGGTGAACACTTTTCAACACCATCACAGTGCATTTTCAACACCTGTGGGTGTGGTCCTTTATTGAAGTTTGATCGGTGTTAGATTTAACACCCGTGGTGTTAAATCTAACACCGATGTTTTTACAGTGTACTGTCATCGACCTAAACACGTAACAGATACTTACAAAACTCTTTCGATTAATACTATTTCAAGCAGAAATCACAGCTTATCATAATGAACACTTCAAAAGAACAGAAGCGACGAATGGTAAACACCACCAGTCATTGTACGCAGGTTCTTCGTTCACATTATCACATTGGCTCGACCACAATTGATTTGACTTCATTTACCCGTAAAAGTCATAAATATACAATACGCGCAAAAACTTACATGATAGTGAGTGGTGGAGCTATGAAGAGCTAACATTCAGCTTATATTTTTCTTGGTTCAATAAATCTCATATAAACATTTTTGTCTATCGAATACAAAATAAAAGTCCTAATACATCTGGTGAACGCCCGCTTTTTTTCTGATTCGAGTCATAATTTCTACATTCCGAGTTTTCTCATTAGTAGCGTGCCTATCGAGAATGATGTACATTCGCGCTTAAGCAATAGACTGTGACGTTGCCATGGTTACAGTCAGACCGAAGGCGCTTCATTAGAGCTCGCCTTACAGCGATAAACTTTTGTGTATTACGTGTCACGCCGTTCTATCATGCACGCGACACAAGGGCTTCAAGATACGGAGAAATTACATCCAGGGTGGGGGTATGTTAGCCTTCTTCGGATACTCACTCGTTCAGAAAGAAATATTACCACTAACATCTACCTGGTTTGTATATATATATTGTAAATCTTGGAATACAATGCACAAAAATAATGTAACGTACATTTAACAGTTTACTGTAAACACAAAAGTTGAAGGTGCCGTACTGTTGCGTTCGGTTAAACGCAACAAGACTCAGCGAATATTACGTGTAGAAAGTTAAGTTGTTTCTGCGCAGGGTGCTTTCCTTTCATTTATGCTGCAAGTATAAGAGTGAGGCAGTTTCTTCTCGGCAAACATATTCCAACCACGGACATGATTTAGCCAGTGCAGTCACGGACACAATTGTATAGAGCTTTTCGTGAGATACATTTTCAGGATTATAAGCAACGAACGTGCCGTTAGCAACAGACAGTAGCTTATACCACCTCCCCGATTTACACAATCAACTCCATCACGCACCGTAGGCACACACGCACATATTTTTTTTTTGTATACTTTTTGTATATTATATAATTTTGAACGTCAGATGGATGAAACTTGTTACTGTGAAGGGTATACGGCGCCACACAAACAGTTGTAAATATCTAAGAAAGTCATGCGAAAATGTTATACAAGTAAAGGTTATAACAAATTGTGTCCCATCTGGCAAAAGGAGTAGACCTATTACGTAAGAAGCATGCATGTTTTGGTGCACGATTTTCTATCATCCATAAACACACATAGAGTACGTATGCATGTATGTATGTATAATATTACGTATGACTGTATGGGTATATTCATGTCAAACATGCATGTATTAAATGTATACGTATATATTATATACTAAGCATATATTCTACGTACTATATTAAATATATTAAGTATACATCCATTTACATGCATGGAGGTATATGTACATGTACGTATTTTTTCATGTATGTATCTATGTATATAATACACAGAAAAGGAATGAAAGAGAAAAAGAGAAAGAGAGAGAGAGAGTAGTGGTAGTACCAGAAAGAAGAGCACAGAAAAATACCAAAACGCCAAATCAAACCATAAAGCAGACAATAAACTGAAATTTGAGACAAAGCACACAATATTCTACGCAGTTATTCCGCGCACACAATCGGCCCTGTCATTGATATCATGTTATCATGCAGTCTAAAGCCATTCGTCAGACCGAGCCAGGAGAAACGCTTCCAAGCAGCTTTTTATCTCTTTTTCTTTCCTCCAGGAATAATTTCTGGAATGAGGGAAAAGGGTTCGATCCGAACATCACGGAATTTGCCCCATAGTTGCTTTCCTTATTGTCAGACGTTGAGAAGCAAGAAATCCCACCGCGAGATATTCGATTTCTCCGCTCTTTCATATTATGAAGGGAAAGTATTCGCCCCACTTCTATTCTCTCTCTCTCTCTCTCTCTCTTACCCCATCCCATTCAACACACTCTATGACACACAGAACGCAATTTACACACACAGAACGCAATTTACACACACAACGCACTTATACACACAAGCACATACACACACACACACACACACAAACACACAAAAGATGCGCTGTAATCGCAAATCCTGACATCTACCATGCACTGGCTACAGATGGTATAGCAGCTCTTGTTGTCATTCCTTCTTGTAAACTTTGTTAGAGTGTCTTCTTGAGGATTAGTCATTTTTGCTTTCACGTTGAGGACGGTCTTTCTCTGTTAAGTGCAGGATTTAATTCCTTGGAGAGCTCAGTCTTATCTGTTTATCTCTGTGCATTTGTCACTTCCCTCCCCCCCCCCCGTCTCTCTCTCTCACACACACACACACACACACACACACACACACACACACACACACACACACACAGACAGACAGACACACACACACTCACTTCAGTTCACATTCACTAGTTCAAACTAAGGTGATTGGGATTAACATATAGAAACATAATATGCACATACAACATTCTAAGATTATTTTTTTTTTGTTCTAAGATATAGTCCAATTTTTGGTTCCAGTACACACAATATGGAATGAGAGCTTGAGATTAGTAATGCATTATTAATGTCCAACAAATCTTAATGGTTGCACCAGATTTTTAAACGCGTTGGGCGTCTTCTTCAAAGTGTCAGATTAGCCCCGTGGAGAAAATGCACGACGCTTTGGAAAATAGGTGGATGTCAACAATGCATATTAACAGCTCTTTCTTTCATATTTATGTATTGCAGACTGTAATCGAAGGTTAAGATAAACTATATACCAATGACTAACACTGCACCGGCTTTTGCCCTGAAATCATACTTTTTGTTTTTATTGGCGCCAATTTACACCATACAGACAGCGAAGCTTGTAACGAAAAATAACGAAGAAATGTGACCAAACGAATTTGCTGAAACGGACCTGGAGTCACGCATATTGATACTGACAACCGGAGATAGAATGATTGGAATAGAGGCGGGAAAAGTGACACAAACAGAGAAAAGTGAGAGAGTCAGGACTGAGCTTCGATGACACTGTGATATGCCGGAAAATACGACATTCAAGCAAAAAACAGAAAAGGTAAAATGAGACAGATATTGACGGGGGAGAATGGGACAAGTAAGCAGGGAGATTCTGGGGGACAAAAGAAGACAAAATGTCGTCAAAAATGTGGTCAAATATTCTAGCTGGTTGAAAGGGAATAGGCGGGAAACCGTCGAGGTAGCTATTACTCACACCGATTCGGTGATGATTGTCGTCTGCTAGGGTTACCAGACCGATAGGGGCGCGATCAATCGATTCCAGTCCACTGGGTTTTTCCCTCCTTGACGAGGACGGACAGGTGAATTGAGAAGTGATGTTGGCCTTAGGGTAAGGTAAGGTGTCTTACCTTAGCCCTAGGTAAGACACCTTTCAAACCTCTTGGAGTATCTCATACATATTTTTTTGCAGCACAAAACAAAACTATCAACCGATTTCATCCGTTTTCTCCTTGCGGGGTCGTGACTTGACTTATGTGTCACGCTTCAACGAGAAATCTACACCTCATTACTGCACTCATCAATACAGCGGCCCCCTGGTGATAATACTTTCTCCTTTTCCGCTCTTGATACTCCTTTCCAATTTTTGAACATTCCTTAGGTTAAAGGGGAAGGCTAGTAACTGATCAGTGGGAATCAGTGGAAATGATGGGAGATGATTGTTCCAATCCTTATGGGATTCATTCAAGAGTTCATTGTATATCTATTGTTGTGTGAAAATGATTTGCTTCAGAACGGTCTCATATTCAAGTAATGTGCAGATTAATGCTCCGTCACTGACCAGGGACGCTAACCTGGAAGCATTAAACTACACATTACTTGAATATGAGACCATTCTGAAGCAAATAATTTTCACACAACAATAGATATACAATGAACTCTTGAATGAATCCCATAAGGATTGGAACAATCATCTCCCAGCATTTCCACTATATTCCCACTGATCAGTTACTAGCCTTCCCCTTTAAAGTTCAACATAGATATTCAAAGGGGAAGAATATACCGTCTCAATGCATGCAAACGGGTCTAAGACAGTCACGATCGTTTCTACTGCCGAGTCGTGAAAAGTTTGTTCTTTGCATGACTGCATTAAGTGCATATGGGACTATGCATGCATATTTTTCGTATGTGAAGTGGGTAAGCTCTGGAGGGGGAAAAAGGTCAGAATAATTTCCAACGTTTGCTTGAAGGCCAAGAAGGATGTACAAATACAGAATGACGGTGCGCCTGTGTGCGTATGGGGAGAGAGTGTACGTCGGGCGTGAGATTAGTGAGAGTGAAAGAAAAGGTGAAAGAGTGGGCGGGGTGAGGGGTAAGGGTGAGGGGGCGGGTCGAGTGACGGGGGCTTCGGTAATGTTTGTCAACCACAATCGTGTTATGTTATCATGTTATCATGTTACACGTAAGAGCGGCGAAGTGGCTCAGTGGGTGGCATATCTGCCTTCCAATCGAATGGCTCGGATTCGGGCGCGGGTTCAAACCCAAGTGAGTCTTATTGAACAATGTTGTGTGTTATCATGCCATCCCCTCTAGTAAAGGAAAAATACTCTGTCCCTCGGATAGGACGTATTGGAGGTCCCGTGTGTGAGACAGCCGCAACCCACGCGTGAAAAAAGATATCGCTTTTTCCATTCATCGCAAAGAGCAGGGTGCATAACACGGTGAAATGGTCCGCCCCAAGTAGGGGCTCAAAACTGGACCCCAGGGAAGACCAACTAATGCAGCTGAATATGAACTATCTGACCATCTTGTCAGATGGAAAACGAAAATAAACAAACAAACACTCGGGAGATTCAAAAAAAAATTATGTTGTGTTAGTAGCCGTAAATATGAGAGTCAACAAGAATTGAATAACGATGGTGTTACATTCCTTTCACATCACGGCTGCCAAAGTTTGAGTGGTATTCAAACAGAATTCAGCTTGTCAAACGTGTAGACTTCACCCTTCTAGTTAGTATTCGGAGGAGGGAGCTGAAAAAACTTTCCCTCTGCTGGGAGCACGTATGTAAACAGGAATTCATCACACTAAAACGTGTACTTCAGTCGAGCAAGATTTTGTAGGGTTTTGTTTTAAGCATTTTGCTCCCCCCCCCCCTCTCTCTCTCTCTCTCTCTCCACAGTTCCTCACTTCTCTTTTTCAGACGGTCACACACACGCACACGCACACACACACACACACACACACATGCATACCCATATGTATTATACACATTAAGTACATTAACACGAGTTTGTGAGGATTTATGATGGGCGATGTTACATGTGATCTCATGTAGATGTGGAAGTAGTAGATCAGGGGGCATTTCATGAAGCATTTTGCTCTCAGCCAATCAGATGCAAGGATTTCAGTAGCTTGTAACAGTTTGTAAGAAAAACATCCGACCAAAACGCTACATGAAATGCCCCCCTCCCCCCCCCCCCCCAACCAGGTCATGGAATTTTATTCTTGAAGCGGAACTTGAAGCGGAACTTGAAGATGGACAAAAAGAGAGAGATTACAGGGATTGACATCACCTTACCACGAGGTTTTTTAATGTCCTTATCTTTACTTTCTTTCGTGGTTATTTTCACCACTGTCTAAGTACAGAAGGCCCTGCATCGCATGCTCAGTCATCCAAGGGGAATGACTTCGGAAAGGCGTGTATCCAAATCAGTGAAGGACTGTGGTTATTAGGCCTCATAATCTCCGCTGATCTGACCTTTTCTCGCTTCTCAGAGTCAGACATGTAATCAACACAAGGCGAGGCGCTGATTTCATAATAGATTGCGCGCATTATATTTTAGTAGTCTAAGGTAAAGGACAAGAACTAATTTGCAGTCAGGTGCACCGAAGAAGAACGGGAAGCACTCCCTCTACGACAAAACATTCGCTTTTGCAGAGGAGCATGATATAAAAGAGTTCTGTTGTTGAAGTACCCCTGTGGGACATTAGAATAACAAATGATTGTTATGCTATGGGGAAATCTATAAAAAGGAAGAAGCAAACAGCTAAAACAGCAACAACAAAAAATGAACAACAAACAAAACTCTAATTGGGACTATAATTCCTAACACACATGTATAATAAGCCAAGTTTCTGGTACTAATGGGATTCGATAGTCAGTTGAAAAAGTCGTCTTTACGTGCAAAGGTATTCTTATCAATATTTACCACATTATTTGCATTACATTGTAAGTAGGGGGTGGGGTACCTGTACTTTTGTTGGTTTGGGACACAGACTCAAGCTTGACGTATGCTATTCTCCAGTCAAAGCAGCAGCGACGAACAAAAATCAGTTAATCAATCAATTTATCAATCAACCATCATCATTATCATCATCATCACCATTTCATATCATCGTCATCTGAAATAGGTTACCGAGCATGAGTTAAGGGACGCCGCATGTCCCTTTAAGTTTCTATTTTGCAATTCGAGATGGAGAGAGGGCATTACGCGTTTCCGCCATGCACAAAGGCCTTAAGTCCAGAAAGGCATTCCAGATATTCAAGGAATGCGGACTGCAACGCTAGACGTGACTGCTCAACGTTTACAGCATGGAAGCAAACAAGACACGGCGATTCTGTCCATTTCGAAAATAAAGGGTGCGGGAGAAAAACGCGAGCACAGCAACTATTACGATTACCTACCTAGCTGTCACACAGGCTCTCCACAGCTACTGTCTAGTTCAATGTTTGTTTACTGGTGTACGTTTCACAGTACGACCTCCTCTAAAGTTCGCTTTACCTTTCTGACATTTCGTACAAAGACAGCAGCACTCGTTTTCCCGGAGGGCAAGTCTATTTTTATTTTTCGTACAAACTGTAACATCTTTTTCTTTCATAGCATCAATAATAGGTAAAAGCAGGAAAGAAAGAAGTAAATTGTGTATGATGTAAGGACTTTTTTTCATACCAGGCAATAAACATAGCACCGACAAGGGGTGCGTTTTTTTATGCGTGAGTGTGTGTGCGCGCGCATGTGTGCTGTCGTTTGTTTGTCTGTGTGTGTGTCGTACGTTGTTGTTAGTGTTAGTGTTGTTAGTGTGTCCAGTGGGGAGGTCTTTAAACGTTACTCAAGACTTAGTGTCGTTCCAACAACACAATTATTTTGAACATTAGTTTCACATGTATATTGTTGTATACACTATATCTTTTCCTTGAACTTGTATCAACAAAAACGTAATATTGGAAATAAGATCTCATTTGAAATTGAAATTGAAATATAACGTATAATAGAATCATGGTGTCAATATGCCAGACAAATATAACAACACCAAAGCCTCTGTCAGTTTGCTTCGTCACGTCTTCTCTCACCACAAGGCTCCTTTCTCTCTTCGTGTTGTTTCTTCTACTCTTAATGTTGTTTTGGACGATATCATCTGGTTTTTTACACTGTACAGAAGTGGGACTTACACTTAACAAGCTTGCTTTTAAGTAGGTTCCATCATATTTCTTTAGCATTTATACATAAAGCAAAATTTACACAGATTGACCGCCATGTTCTATAATTTTATGTTCACGATAATTTATTGTGCATCGTAGCAGGGTATTGTGTTTCACTTTAATTTATTTGATATATGATGTATATTCCTTAATTGAGAAATCTGAAAATAAGTTGAATTGAATTGAATTGAACTGATTACATGCATATATAGGCCCTATATTATAAAGCACCTATTGATTTCTTGCCCAAAGCCCTTCATGATTATGATGATGCTGCCCCCTTAGAGCTACTCAGTACAAACGACATTTTACGTGCATATACACATTAAACATATATATATACACATAATCTATAATGGTATTGGGAATTACGGGATTAGTTCCTAACACTCAACAGGATAGAAATCAGAATAACTTACAAAAACGGTATTACGTTATGTACATACTATCTAGTATACAAATACAGTCAAATCCTCTTATTCTACATTATGTGTTAATGCATACACACATATTTTACGTACAATGCACACATACACACACTTCACATAATGATATTCACGCACATACATCATGACTTTTAAGGCATGTCTGCCTTCCCATTTTAGACTCTTGTTTTTTCGGCCTTGCCTTGACACATCAAAGTTTCGATCTCCAAACAGAGAATGGCAAGGCAACCGCATAGACGGTGCTGTGGACGCGGTAACAGCTATTACGAAATTCATGAAAATGCCCCTTATCGATTGAGCCCCGGGGGTAGGGAGGGGGTGGGAGAGAGAAAGACAGGCAGATACAAAGACAGAGAGATAAAATAGAGAGCGAGCAGAATGATAAAAGAACTGAAAACAAAACTGCATTAGTCTTGGTCATACACCTGACGGTGCATTACTGCATCTGTTGTCAAGGCAACAATAACCGGCAACATCTCGGGGTGCGAGATAAGCACATGGTCGCGGCGTATTAACTTGCCAGTCGCGTGCGCACGGGCTGTGGACGTGTGGTCTGGTGAGGGGAAAAAGTAGATGAATAAAAGATAATGCTATGCCCCAGAGAGGTTTTCTCATTTTAGTTGACCAGAGCTTTGAAATAGCCGATAACGCTACATTTGAGAAGATTTTCCAAAGTCCTTTGTCCCATTATCATCCTTTGTCAATAGCATTATCTCACCAGCCTCATCTTCTTGTCTTCTGATTCTTCCTCCAGTTCTTTTTTTCTTCTCCTCCTCTTTCTGACAATTCTCTTTCATCCTTTCATTGTTCATATTCTTTAGTCTTCCTCCTCTGATTCACTCTACTCTCTTCTTTCTTATCTTTTTTTCGTTGCGATTTAGAACATAAAAGAAGTGACGAACTCGTTTGTTTGTTTGTTTGTTTGTTTGCTTGATTGCTTGCTTGTTCATTTCCATCTGAGAAGATGGTTGGATATCCCATATTCAGCTACGCTATAAGCTGGTCTTCCATGGGGTCCAGTTGGATGTGAGGCTTGACCACTTCACCGAGTTAAACACCCTGCTCTTTGCGATGAATGAATGAAGCGGGATCTTTTACGTGCATGAGTTGTGACCCTCTCACACACGGGACCTCCATTTTATGTCATATCCGTGTAGGGACAGAGTGTTTTGCCTCTTTCTAGAGGGGACGGTATGATTACACACAACATTGCTCAGTCCAGACTCAGGCTCGAACCCGGGTCCTTAGGATCGTGAGGCAGACGCACTACCGACTGAGCCAACTCACCGCCTAACTCGTTCAATAACGAATATGATTTTCCCCATAAACACTGATAAAACTGTGAGATAAACTCAGGGCTTGACAAGCTCGCTAAAGCACTTGCCCATGACATACCCATAGCGTTTGGCAGAATTATTTTTGTAACAAACTACATACTTTCGATGTATTCCGAATATCGGTATATCTTATAAGCACAAGGTCGTTTCTAAATATCTGAAGTTTATTGAAAGTCTCAGCTGCGTTTTTGTTCATTTCTTTTATTTTAGGTAAACCAAATTTATAATCCACAGTAGCCTTAAAAGTAGAAAGTAAGAGAGGCATATCCTTTTTCAAGGAGGTCTGCCTCGTGTTTTTTTTTTTTGTCTGTGTGTTGCAATTTCCTTTAGTTTTATTAGTTCAGCAATCATTCATTGTCCACGAGGAGACTGCAAATTACAAACTGTGCTATTCAGCAGGCTCCCCCATTTCGAACAATTTCAATCTAAATTCGGCATAATCAGAACGGTCACAAAATTGTCAGTGCACAGTATTTTTCTTTGTTACAACACTATACTCAGGATACTGATTTCGTGCTGCTATGTGAATGTATAATGATTATGCTTTGTGTTGTTGGAAATATGAAAAAGATGATATAAGAAATGAAATGCAAATACATACATCTAATATTATCTTTCAACCCAAGATTATCAAGATCTATACGCTGTTTTATATATCAAGGAGCAGAGGAAATATTCAGACTTCAAGAATCACGCCGCATCAGGCACTAATATCGTATTTACCACTACAAGATGGCACTCACAAAATGACCTCTTATTCTCCCAAACACTGATCTAATGTCCCTTACTAAACAACAATGCCATGGCTAATTGCTAAACTACATTCCACAAAGACCGTTAAGAGAGAGCGAACAAGCGCTCTTTTGTCAAATCCGTAACCCCACTCCTTTACAAATCACGTGATAACTATACTAAAAGTGCTTGTAACCCTTTTATATATCTCACCAAGATGCAGTGAAAATGAACTGAGTATACCCCGTCATTCTGAAGATATAGGACATTATAGAACTAATACCCCCCTTAATTTGTTGCTGTTTTGTATCATTTTCGTTATTACAAAGAAGGGAGTGGATACATTGTCATTGGCGTCCAGCTACACATAATTTCTCAGATTGATTTTCAGGACATGTACTCGCATATTAAGCTGGGGTATATTATAGTAAGGAGAAGAGTGATGCGGAATGGAATATTAAGAAGTGTGCGCTTCATTAGGGAAGGCAAAATTAGGACAAAATGCAACTGGGGAATAATCAGTTTGATTTTATTTGTCTTCCGAGTTAATGGACCAAGACAATACAATCTCCATTCCATTTATCAGTGATTTTCATTGAAGGAATTGCTAAAAGTACACCGTCAAAGTATCAGTCACCAATGCTTCGTGGACGTTTAAATGTGCCGCATTATATTCACCATGTTGTCAAAGCCACCAAAAAAAAAAAAAGAGCGCGACGATATACACAATTAATGGAGGATGATTCACGAATTTGCGATGATTCATGATAACACAGTGGAGAGAGTAATTCGTGAGATGTTGTAAATGATAACGCGTCAGCGTTGACATGCATGGTAATCTATAGCTTATGATATCATGACTAATAAATCGATCTCAGCAAAGCGCAATTGGTGATGGTCGCCCCTCTTGATACCGCAAACTACAGAACACGACAATGCCGGATTTGCAAGACAAAAAAAATCTATATATATAACGGTTGCTATTATTTTTGCCATAACCAGCCAATATAAGAGTTAGTGTGTTGGTGTTTTTTTTTTTCATATTTGTCATTATTCTTTAGGAGAACAGAATATCAATATTTATTTCGGTCATTTTCGGCACGTGAAACAAAGGCAATCACTCAATTATGCAAATGATTGGTTGATGGAATAATAACAAAACACATAAATCAAGGCAGTAACTCTTGGTTCCTGTCGCAGCCTAGGAAGTTGATGAATATGGCTTTATGTGTATTGTCGTGATACATTGCGTTTCTGATGAACGTATTCCATTTTCTGACAGAACATCCGAACGAGTGCGCCTAATGGATCTGCCCTTGGGGAAAGCATGAATAAAATCGATTATTCCACACTTATTGCTTGACCAGATACACTTTATACACTATGTTATCATAGTCATTAATATTCCTCCTCCTCCTCCTCCTCCTCCTCCTCCTCCTCCTCCTCTTCCTCCTCATCTCCATCTTCTTCTTGTGTTTCCGTCGTATTTCCATGTCTCGGTTTCTTTCTCTTTCTATCATTTTTTTTTCTCCACATCCGACATGCTTGCGAACATAGTTTCGGACTAAAACACAGATGTTTTCGGTGTTGTACTTGTCTAGAACTAGCTTAAAGATAGAATGTAAAGTCATTTAAAAACTAATCCAATTATTATGGGAAACGGTAAAGTGTAATATGCCATGATGAAACAGCGCTATCAGTCTCAAATGCAAATGATGTCCATGTTGTGATATATCACTGTCTACAAAACTTCTAGATATTGACTTGCACACATCAAATGAAAAGAATCCTACAAAAAGATAATGCTATCATGTCCCTTGAAAGAATCATTAGCCTTAGAGTTTAAAGAAGCGAGTGACTACAACGTTAAGAGGTGAAGTTACAAATAAAAGAAAAATGTACACTTTTCCAACACTCTCAAGTATCTCTTTATGTTCGTTATATATATATATATATATATATATATATATATATATATATATATATAATATATACATATATATATATATATATATATATACGCACCGATTTCTCCTTCCTTTCTCACATCTTACATATATATATATATATATATATATATATATATATATATATATATATATATATATACATACATATACCGTATGTCCCAAAAAAAAAATTACAACGGGGCCCTACGCAATGATATCTTTAAAAATAATGCATCAATCTAAATACAAATTCAGGGTATGAGACTATAACTCCTTGCCCACATCTTACAGAAAACCCCATTCGATATGCTTCAGTGGTCAAAGAGAAATGAGGAATTTTGTAGAGGATGTCGGGAATCTCTTCCCTCCAAGTTCTGTCTATTGTATACACACAAAATCATCAAGTGCTAAACTTGGAAGAATCAGACTCATGTCACTACAATCCCCATTTCTCTGTGACCGCTTGACCAAATCGAATGGGGATTTCGGCAAAATAGAGCTTTGTTTGTGTGTTTGTGTGTTTGTGTGTTTATGTGTTTGTTTGTTTGTTTGCTTGCCTGCTTGCTTGCTTGCTTGTTTATCCTACCGTTATCATCATTATTACTGTGCTCCTAGCTGTTAATCGTATCTTGAAAGGTTATCGTGAGCGAAGAGATGAAAAATCTTTCGTGACAAGCTTAGTCATTTTCCCAAGACACAACAGTGGCAATGTAAAGATGCCAGATCAATTTCTTCCGAGAAGAACAGATCTAGAACAAGAGTTCACAGATTCTAGACTAATTCCCCAGTTATATTCTTCAAGTCCCCATTTTGACATCGAGCGTGCTTCGTAGCAGGGATTATGCAGCGACAGAAAGTGAATAATGACCTTATTACTTAAGGCTTTCCATAGCTCTCTTTAGGGGAATCAAATTGTGATCCACGGGGCGATAACAATGACTATTCATGAGATAGTTGATTTCCCACGGCTTAGCTTGACATACTTGTCAGCTATGCCACCATTACTCCATGGCTGAAGGTAAGTCCTACTAAGACAATGTAAGATGGACGCGGGGAAGATACTGGCATTGCACAAAAATGGCATAGCTGCCTTGAAGCGTACTAAATGCTGACTATGTACAAAGTACATATAACTTAAAGCAATGAGATAACAACCAGAGGGTAAAGAGAAAACAAACTTCAAATACTCAGACAAACGGAGATGGAGAGAGAGAGAGAGCAAAAGAGAGAGAGAGAGAAGGACCAAAAAAAAAAAAGAGAGCAAAAGTTAACAAGCCTGATAACAAACACATTGTAGATTGATGGGTAGAAAGTGGATTTTGTTATTCTTGAACCACTCAAAGACAGTGCGGAGAGGGGACATACAAATAAGAAAAGCGCTCTTTTGCGGAATTGTAAATTTGTAACTAAAGAAAAAAAAATGATTTAGAGGCAAGTACAATGTATATTTTTATTCGTAACGACCGATGTTACACTCTTGTCTATCATACGGTAATAAATCATTACACTTTCGCATTTACATTTTTTGGGGGTGGGGGGGGGGTAAGTTAGTGACATTGACTTAGACAGTTTTGCAGATGTCTGCCTCTAGTTGCTTGCTTGTTTATATTGTTTGTTGGGTGACGATGGGTTCAATGTTGTTTTTATTTTGTAAGAGAACTTTTTGTTGGGTGACGAGGAGTTTAATATGTATGTGTGTGTGTGTTGTGTGTGTTGTGTGTGTGTGTGTTTGTTTCTTTGTTTTTCATCGTGAGAGAATTTACTACGCTCACGCATGATCTAAAGGGGAATCCAGTCCAAATATAAGTTAATTTGATAAGAAAGAGTACTATATTACGAGTTCAACGGTAAAATTTTGCTCGAAATCGGGTGAAAAATAAGGAAGTTATGATATTTTGAAGTTTCGCTAATTTTTCAGGAAAAAGTTCTTGAATGGTCAATATGAATATGCAAATGGCAAAGTGAGCATGTCATCCCCTCACAACTTGCCATGAGTTTCTACATAAAAGTTTGAAATTTCCAGTTTTTCATTCAAACGCAATTATGCCCGAGGCTCAAATCCTGGTATATCTAACTGATCACTATTCTGAAGTAATTCAACAAAGAATAACATCATGTTTAAAACTTCAATGACAGAAATATTGAATTTTTGTCACTTTTTTTTTTTGCACGATCAATGGAAAAATTGTGAGGTTATAAAATGGTTAGATCACTCATCTGCATATTCATATCCACTGTACAAAAACTGTTTTGCAGAAATTAGCAAAACTTCAAAATGTCATCACTTCCTTATTTTTCATCCGATTTCAGTCAAATCTTTACCGTTGAACTCGTAAGATTTTACTTTTTTTATCAGACTAACTTATATTTGTACTGGATTTCCCCTTTAACGAGAGAGGATCAATGTTACGACAAAAGAAATAACGCGAATTTCTTTAGACGACTACAATACTATCAAATGTGACTCATGATGATTGACAAAGCGAAGAAAAATACAGAAAAGGCCCACATAAAAATAAACAAAGACACCAATCAGAAAAATAAATAGTTAAGTCACACAAAGGCAGCATTCAGGATTGAAATGTCAAGGACTAAAAGGATAAAAATTGACTGATATTTGTGCAAATATAGGACAAACTCTAGCTTACCTGTAATTTGATCGGCAAACGATGAGCATCAGCCAAGCATCACCAAGGAATATGCAAGAGATCGAGAAAAGAGATTGGAATTACGATCGTATTTGTTCATTTGAATTATCGCGTTAGCCGTAGTAACATAAATACACTACAGCTGTGGTGATGTGAAGAGCATCAGGGTTTTGTAACTCATTGCTTTTATGCTCATAATGATAACATTATTCATATACGATGCTTTTGTGGTACATAGATAATTCTGTAAAATTACCACAGGCAATCTAACCTTGAGGGCCTCAAGAACGATTTAGCTATTATAGAAAAAAGAAATATTCATCATCATTATGATAATACGTAGACAAAATGCAAAATGGGTACTAAAATGAGGCATGACGATAACAATGGAAAAGCTCCTTTAAGTGTTTGTTTGGTTGGTTCCCTCAAAGTGATTCGTTCATTTGGATCCACTACGAGGGTGTAAAATTGATGTTTGTTTGTATTCCCATATACTGTCAGTCTCAATTCATTATCTCTTACCCTCTCCCTAGTTGTGGGACCCCATCCATTTCCTTCGCTCTTTTTATTCGCAGAGAGGTTAACCACCTCTGGAAAGGCTGTGTTTTAATGGTACTCAACATATTATGAAAAAGATGAAGTAAGAAGAATATTTGATGGCAGTTTGTCGTGCTTTGAATTGTGAGTTCTGCTTGGTGTTATCCAGTGAATAACAATTGGACGAATCGTAGATTACCATCCGTACACGATTGTATGGCAGTACTGTATCCGTTCTCGCATCGATAAAAAAAAAAGAAAGACAGTGTGTGTGTGTGTGTGTGTGTGTGTGTGTGTGTGTGTGTGTGTGTGTGTGAAAGAGACGGAGGGAGGGAGGAGAGAGGAGAACTAGATAAGGCGATAAGAGATAAAGAGACACGTGATTGTGCAAGATAATGAGGAATAATGTCTCTATGCACTATTGCTATCAGAGGTAGATATGAATGCAACAATGCGGCTCTTACGCCGGACTCTTGCCTTCTTACTGAATAGTCCCTGAATAGCCCAGAACAATGGTCATTTAAAAATAGCCTGTTATGCTATTTAGTCCTTTTTCATCCTACTCAGGAAGGTCAGGCTTTATAATAACGAAATAGTCTTTCTTGATACATCTTTTTTTTCCTTAAGTGTTGCTCTCAAGGACCTCGGGATAGGGCAAGTCTGTAAACACTCACTTTTCGAAATTAAAATGCACAACGACGTACGATGACACGGGACCGTTAAAACTATCATACAAATCGCTGCCAGCAGCAATTTGAAGTCTGCCAGTATTGCCTAGTTGGTAGATGCATTACGCTGACGTCGAGTGGACGAGAATTGACAGATTAATGCATCTTCAAACACAAGAAAAACCTCAACAAGACACACAAGTGTTCATCAGCTTGTCTTTGCCCCGTAAACAGCTCGTCAAGAGCACCATGATATACGAAAGAAAAATGGCCAGAGATTTTTATTTTCACAATATCGGTGAAGATGATGAAAGATTTTGGAGAGGGTGGGATGCCTCTGAAATGTCTAGAGTCTCGCCATTTTCATCTAAAAGATGCACGTACTTCATCCGCTGCACTTGATGTATCGCTAGTGTTCTTCCACATCCCTCTTAACCCACATCTACTGTTTGCTCTGAATTGAAATGATCCCTTCGTCTTACCCTCATCCCATGACCACTGGTCATCGTAATTGTTTGTCTCGCGCAAACCTGAGATGGTAGAAAAGCATTGAGTGAGAGAGAAAAAGAGAGAGTGTTCTCTCTCCCTCTCTAGATATATATACAGCGTGAGAAAGAGAAAGAGAATAAACGAAAGAGATACATGGCGACAGAGTAGGTAACCGTGAGAGAGATAGAGATATATGACACAAAATAGGACGAGAGAGAAGGGAACACAAGAGAAAGAGTAAGAGAAGGAAAATTGTAAGAGACAAACAGACACGACGAAAGAGAACAGAGAGGTGAGAAAGAGAACAGAGGGATGAGAAAAGAATAGAGGGATGAGAAATAGAAAAGAGCGGTGAGAGAGAGAGACAAAATGGAAGAATTGCGTTTAGGGTCTACTGTCATTTTCAGGATGAAAGAGGAATGAAACATATCAGGTATAAGAAAATATTTAGGATGATAAAATATATATAGAAAAGGAGAAGCGTGAGAGTCTGTGAACTAATAGTTTGAAGCAGACTAGCCTTCCAAATCAGTTTGATCGATGAAAAGACTTTTGGTAAGGAGGCGGGGGAGATGGGGAAACATGTTTATGTTTTACTTCGGATCTTGATTTCAGTCATTCTGATGGTTCCTGTGATTGTCATTGAAATCGAGTGGACATGGCGTAAAATATTATCTCGCATCATGCAGCTTGTAAGTGAGATCGACAACACTCTCATTCTTTCTCTTGGTGCGATTCCTTTTCCATTTCGACACACGCTCTTGGCTGGTTACTTCTGATGTGATTTTCGCCAGATTATTGTCAATGCATATCATTCACCTCGATGGAAAAAAAAGTAGTTTTCCTGACATTCTTCCGTCGAGTTGTTCTTATGGCAACAGACTGACAAGTTACATCGATCTAGGGCAATTTTTTAACCAGTTGCAATAAAAGTAAAGTTTTGATGTTAGGGACATGACAGGTTCATAAATGATATCAAAACCTGGTAAAGTTGATAGGAACATCCTGTCGCGTTTGCGTCACACTAAGTGAAAGTGAGATAAATCCAAAAGCGAGAGAAATTAACCCTATAAATTCTCTGTCTCCCGCTCTCATCTTACCTCTATTTCTCTATCTATCTATCTATCTATCTCTTTCTCTATCTTTATATCATCTCTCTATATCTCTCAGCCCCTCTCCCTTCATTCTCCTTTCTTCCCATCCAATCTGTTATCCTTTCGAGCGTGATCTCGTCACGACATACTCCAGCTGGGCTCGAGTGACGTTACCATGGCAACACTCATATCCATGGCTCTCTTGATCCAAACCCTAAGAAACCACACCAGCTCTATTCGCGCTCATCCGTACAGGCATGTTCACAGCACAAGAAAAAACAACAACAAGGACTACAAATCAAAGGAAACACCAAAAGCGTGTGTGTTTCGAATCGGAGGTATACGTGTTACTCCTGTTACACCATTATAGGAATATACCTGTTCTATATGTACACTCATCATTCACTCAGTTTCATTGGGAATAATGATTACGCAGTTTCCCCTATAACGTGGAACTCCATCTCAGTTGATGGAATTCATCCCTAACTTTGATAAAAGAGAACATTGATTTAAAATGACAGCTTAAAGACGGAGGCTAGCTCTAAATAAAGTCACATTATCTGGCTAAAATCTATTTTCTACATAACGTTTACTTTACTGTAAGTAGCAGAAGTGATATACATTGTAGAAGTAGTAGCATTAATTAGAGGATTTGAAAAGAAATAGAAAGTGCCAAAAGTGGTATTTATAGTAGGGATAGTAGTAGCAGTAGCAGTGGCAGTAATAGTAGTAGTATATAGTAGTAATGGTAGAAGTAGTAGTAGTAGTAGTAGTAGTAGTAGTAGTAGTAGTAGTACTAGTAGTAGTAGAAACAGTAGAAGCATCACTTGTAATGGTAGCAGCAGTAGTGGTAGTAGTGTAGTAGTAGTGGTAGTAGTTGTGGTCCATAGTAGCAGCAGTAGGAGCAGTGATGGTGGTAATAGTGGTAGAAGTAGTAAAACTGGTCTTAGAAGGAGTAGTAGTAGTAGTAGTAGTAGTAGTAGTAATAGTAGTAGAAGTAGTGGTATCAGTTGTTGTAGGATGAGTAGTGGTAGTAGTAGTATAAAAAGGAATAGTAGTTGTAGTAGTAGTAGTAGTAGTAGTAGTAGGAGGAGGAGTAGTAGTAGTAGTAGTAGTTGTTGTTGTTGTTGTCGTCGTCGTCGTCGTCGTCGTTGTTGTTATTTTCGTGGTAGTGGTATTTGGAGTTCAAATACTAGTCACTGGCGCAGACTGATCTACAGTCTCCTCTGTCGATTTCAGTAATCATGACACACAGCACCGCGAACACGTCTTGGTGCATGAAGACCTGAATTCAATACAACGGCTAGTGATGGAGTCTAGACAACCATTCGTTCTGCTCTGGTTGACGTGGAGAGAAGGAACCGAGCATCTTCCAACTACTCCATCATGAGCTTAACAACAAGAACAAAAATCCTGAGCTGGGATGAAAGCTGTTAACTGTTCTGTATCCGTTGGAGCTCAGAGGCGTACAAAGAACTTGAAATTCTAGGAGTCAAACTGTGAATGATTTTATGTTGTAGTTTTCTTTCGACCTGTTACCATATGGCAAAATATCATTACGGCTGGTCTTCAAAAATATTTTGTTGTAGGCCTATATGGTTTAGTAATCTTTAAAAACTAACTGTCTCTAATTACTATATATCAAAATATCATGTACATACCCAAAGTGAAGAGCTCCCCTTTCTTTGTCTCATAGTTGTAGGTAATCATGACATGAACATGAGAATACATTTTGTAATCACCCATCCATTAGTCGTATTGAAATATTGTGCGCCTACTAATATGACCTACACCATAACGGATTCCCCACGGACCAGGACCAGATCTTACGCACGCACATACACACGATAAGGTCCGCACGCACACAGCGCACACACGAAGATGAAGGAGAGGGACCAACAAAGCCCTCCCTGCGTATCACTTTCAAATCCGCCCATAATCGATCTGCTTTATCACACCCTCTCGAATCGCATCTTTCAAATGCGACTGCCGCTGATCGACCTATAAGGTTAGACACAAAGGATCGATTACGAATTAAGTCGGTCAATCGTGCCGCGAGGGAGGTGCGACGCGAGACTTTCTAGTGCTAAGACATATTTTTTCTGGGTGAAAGTGCGCTATAGGCAAAATCCGCCTCCATATACCATCCGGTTTGCAAATGACTTCGAGTCCGTTCGCGCGTCGGCTCAACTTACAATAGCACTCTGTCAAAATTTGCCGGGAGGAAAGAGAGAAATAAAAACTAAATCAAAGGCAGACAGGTGAAGGGAAAGACGGATAGAGGGAGGAGCAAGGATGCAAAGTGAAAGACATAGAATATGAGCACAACAGGGAAAAAGGGAAAAACTGAAATATGAGACGAAAAGAATTATTGAATGGGACAGATGACAGATACCGTTATGTGAAATGTTAATTCAATATGCGGTCACAAAATGGCTACGAAGTAAAATATAGACAGTAGAAAATCGAATGAATAAGGAGCAAAAGTAAAGGAGAGAGGGGCGGGAGAGATACAGAGATAGAAGTACCTATTTGTTCACCATATATAACACACTTTTTCTGCTATAGATATGTCATCCTTACGACAGACTTTCTACCAAAAATGAACGCTTATGATTCACTTTTTCAGCAACATGGACATTCTGTTTTTTGCAAGATGGAGCTAGCTCCATGGTTGCGGTAAATGTGTACATTTTACCACCAACTTTGTGTAGGCAGACGATAACTCCTAAGATCCAGTTTGATTGGCTTAGAGTTACATTACGTTTTGTCATTACGTCAATCATTCAATATTATTTACATGACCTCAACGGAAGTAAAGGTCACGTTGGCCGGACGTCATTGGTCTGTGCTCCAGGAAATGAACTGCACTAAGAAACAAATTGTTTTGTTTTTTAGTACGCAATCAATTATGGATCCTACTGTCACCATTTTCGATACTTTGGCAAAATCAGTTTCTTTGCAAATATACCAACATTATTATCTGGTAAGGTGAGTATTAGATATTGTTATAAGAAGTGAATGAAGTAACATTACATCGATTAATCCCTATGTTCACTTCATCACAGGTCAGTCACTAAAAATCATTGTTTTCTGGGAATGATTCTTGTTGGTTTGCCTCACTTAGACTTTTTGTCAAATTTATTCCTGCCTAAAGTTGTCTCAAGAAACGGGACTAAACCTTTCATACACAATGACGGCCGTCTATCTCACGAGTAAGATTTTCGCTTTTGCTGTTGTTGTTTGGTGTGTGTGTGTGTGTGTGTGTGTGTGTGTTTTGGGGGGAGGGGGCGTTAGTGACAGACATCATCAAAACTTCCTTTCCTTATCAGCTCTTATTCTCCAGCGGTGAGCGTCATCAAATCTTCCTCGCCTTATCAGCGCTTGTCCTCCAGCGAGCTTTTAACATGATAGCGACTTTGGCGCCTGCTATAGAACTGAGAGGCAAGAACGGCTCTACGGCCCTGTCAGAGTAATCCCCCTCAAAACTTCTGGGAATAATCATGAAGGGGTCCTCCGTCTCTCCTTGCAAGTCAAGCTTGACATTAAAGGAGGAAGGGATAACACGCACTGGGGGAGAACGACGGCATGAGCTCCGGGGGCTGTATCTTGACAGAGACAGTCGTGGCGGCGTCCTCCATCTACTTTTTAAGTCAGCCCCCTGTGGGACAAGGTTGGCAGGAAGCTCTCTGCCATTAGGAGGATGCATTCCCGTTACTATGGAGACCTACAAGTGCTTGATTATCCTACCTTAAAGGGCAGGGGATTGATTGTTGTAATGCTCTCCGTGTCATAGGTCATCAATTTTGCCTAGGAATTCTGAAACCTGTCCCAATTTTTTTTTTTTTTTTTTTTTTGGGGGGGGGGGCGTTATTGTTACCTCGGCTATCATTTGGTCAAAATAATGAGGACAGTGATGATGATGATGATAATGATGTTGATGTCACTTTCATCACAATAATAATACAAGTTCTACCAGTTTTCTATTACCCCATTATAACTCCATAAAAACGATGACAATTGCAGATAGAATAATTTCAGTAAAGGTCTTGATATCAAGTAAAATAATAAAAAATATCTAATATAATAATGACGAGAATGATAATTTTGAAGAGCAATAATTAGAAAATAATGCTACTGTACTAGCATCTTGCAAATCTCAGAATAATAACGATGAATATAATAATATATACACACACACTGGTGTTGATGATACTTATAGTAATGACTACTGTGATCATATCTATGAAGATTGACAATTGACATCATTGTTGTATTAATGACTGCAATAGGCCAAACATTGCCAAAAGCAACGCCGGAGAACTTTCGTATTTTAAGAAATCGGCTACTACATCCCAAGCTTCCTACTACACAGCTGTGTAAACCAATCCAGGAAACTGTAAATCCCTACATCAAACCGTGGAGCTAGGCTCCATGATCAAACTCCAGAAAGACGGATTGTTGTAGCTGGAGAGCTCAAAATTGAGACAAACGAATACTGAGGGATTTACCGCCGAGCGTCGAGATCAGAAGTGGAGGGAAGGGGAAAGGTAAGCGGTGTAGGTGAAGGGTGGAGTAAACCCAGACTCGGAATCCTCGTGAGAAGAAATGATTGTCCCTTTTCGTAAGGATTGTCCATTTTTTTTACAGGTAGTTCTGGAGTTGTGGAGTCTGAGGTGTGCACGGTGATGGAGAGCATGGAGGATGTCATAGATTGAAATGTTGACAGACAGGGGGCAGTCTCGGGCAAAAGTTCATAGATATACAGACGGTGGGTCGCTCAATGGAAGATGCAACCTACAACTGTTGACATAGACTCTTCATTTCGAACCTGAATGATCATTAGGAGTGTCAGAAGTCGGCATTAATCATTCTGCGCATTACCTGCAACTTTATGATAAGACGCATCTATATATCTTGTCCTCCTTGTTTTTCTTCTCTTCATCCTTTTTTCGTACACTTCTCATTTTTCTTCCTTGTCTTCTTCTTCCTCTTCTATTAGTACTACTCTCTACTCTCCTTCCTTTTCCTATCCACCTTTTCTTATTCATCATCGTTCCCTGACTCTTCTAGCCGTATGGCATAATGTACATGGTAAAGACCATTATCACTCTAACCAGTCACCTGGGCCGAACCAAGGAGGTACGCTCGCCAAGTACTTCCTTCGTTGAACTGCAGGAAGTCAGTATCATGCGTGTGTCTATGTGCGTGAAGCTGCTGAATAGTTTACTTTTCAAATGGATCTGCATTACCTTACAGTCGGTGCAAACGAAATGGTTAGGCCCTACCTGTCAAGTTTATCAGGGATAAAGAAATGGGGCAAAACTGCCGCTATATAATTATACAGATATCACACCCCACTCGATTAAACTGATAACCAAATATTCTCTCATAAACATCTTCGATTTTTTTAACGGAACTATAATATGATAGCGTTGATGCTGATATTCGCATTGGTTCCTCGTAAGCATAGAGTTTACCGCAAGATATCGTAAGATTTTACCGACAGCAAAGACACCCTGTATATTATACATCTACATAAAGATAGAGGGATGTTTGTGTATACACGTTGCTAGCATCTATATACCGCTTGTACACATGGCGAGCTCGACAGAGTGCAACAAGCTACCGAAGATGATAATGATAAACTGCTGCTATTAAATACTAATCAGCTCTAAATTACGCGGGCTGTCTCTCACACGCGTGTCCCTTAGAGGTCACTGTTCTCTAGCGCTAAAAGTGCATTCGGGAGTTTTCAGCTTATCCCACTCTTCTCCCCCCCCCCCCCCCCCTCTCTCTCTCTCTCTCTTACTCTACTCCTATCTCTATTCTCCCCCCTTTCTTTTTTTTCTCTCTCTTTCTCGTCGCTCACATCTTCATACATTACCTATGACAGGTGTATTGATAGCTGCTGACGCCGTATAGATCTCATTAATGTGATTTACCCACACTCTCAACACTCTCCTTGGGCATAAAATTCCTCTTTTACTACAGAACATGTTACTGCCTTTCGCCCCTCGTTTATTGGATGATTCTAGAGCGTCTCTCAACAGTGAAATACCTCTCCAAGTCGAAGTGCTTTTTTTCATTATACTTTTATATTTTAATACTTTCTAAGCTCATATAAAGGATTCATATGTCATAATCAAGGGGATTAAAAATAGATGATATCATAAGACATTTGTTCTCAGTGGATTCTATTTTTTCTGACACTGGAGAGCCAAGTTCAATGCTCAAGTGAGCCATAACATAATCATGCGTGTGTGTGTGTGTGCGTTAGTGTGTCTGTGTCCGTGCGTGTGCGCGAAAGATGTGTACATATTATTTCTTTGCCTCTTTCATATCATTGTTGCTTGCATCATCCCAGCTCTAACTTAATCTATATTACACACAAAGAAATCTCCGGGGGTCAGGGGGTTAATTCGGGCATTTGTACATAATGGTCAGTATACACACTTGTGTGTATGTTATCTCCTGAATGTAAAATGTGAACGGTTACAGAAAAAAAATACATGAATGACTGGGAAATCACACCGGATAGAGATATGAAACGAATATGAATGAAAATCTAACGAAAATGATTGACGAAAGACGAAATCGATCCTGCTGTTTTAAGCGCTGCGAGTGAGACTGACGAATTTGAACTGTAAATGACGAAAATGTACGCCAAATGACTAAATTGAATGGACTTTATTTGAAAATGAACGACGAAAGACGAATTTGAAAGTAAGATTGGCCTATTCCCGACATCCCGCGACGAAATTGAAGTAAAAATTTGTGAAATTGAATGAAAAAAGTTTGAAAATGAATGGGAAAACCTACAGTAAAGTACAATGATTGTGTCCCTTCAAATCGTTTTTTCATACATATTTATTAAAGATTGTAACATATCAACTACATAGTGTACGGAAGGAAATTGAAAGTTTTTGTTTTTTTCTTCTATTTTTTTCAACAAACGCCGCTATAGTGTTGCGTATAATACGCACTCTGAACTTGGGTTATAGTTATTTGACAAATAATATTATATACCCAACATTGCTTAGTGGTCTGAATGTCGTTCGCACAAGATCACAATAATTCGACAGATTTGGTTGGCGTTTTCTATGTAAATCTAATAAGATGTCTTCAGTCCTGAAGATGAGCGGAGCGATCCTTTAATCGTTCCGTCTATCTCCGCATCAAATGCTGGAGGTGAGAGAATAGTAAACGAAACTCAGTAAGGCGTTATATGAGCCTGCGCTTTCCGTACTAGCCTATCTGGGCAAGCATTAAGAGCTTTATAAAGGCCTGTAGACTGGAAATTATTGCTCGGAGACGTTTCGCGCCAAAACTCGTGCATAATTGAGCAGTGCGCATGCGGTGCGCCCTACTTATTATTTTCCCCGCCAGCCCAATCGTGTAACTTAAAGTAGCCTGATAACCATATCAAGGCTGTTCCAAAAAAAGTCGATTCGCTTTATCATTCATTCATTCATTCATGACGTCATAAGCGAATAGGCCTCTACTGTATATTAGTGAGGGCGTGAACAAGTATTATCGGTATATCCCACTTCGGAAAGGACTAAACAAGGCCGTGTATTAATCGGACACATTAGCAAATTCTGACAGAGAAGTCCAAATCAAAATCAAACTAAAATTTTATCATCATATGGTCATTATTTGTTTTATGAGATCATAATATGCTGGAGTGCTATGTTCACACTAGAGAGTGTTTCACATTCTCAGAAGAGAGAACAAGGTGTCATTCTTTAACGCATATCATCAAATACGCATTGATTACAGAGTCATGATGTAATGGTAATGGTATAACAGCGGCTTGATCAATAGTCATATTTTTTATGCAAGGACATGGAATGTGTCAGTGCACTGAGTAGTGTTTTTTTTTCATTTCTGTCATTATTCATTATTATCATTTGGTCTTACCCTGTCTCTTCTCACATTCTTTTCCTTGTTTTATTCCCTCTCTCTTTTGTTTATCAATTAACTACTATAGTATCAAGTGTGCGCACAGGCACACTGGCACAAAACATAATTTGTGTTAACATTTTGACCACATCATGCACACCATTATCATCGAGTGTTTGTAATTGTTTATATATACACAGATATATTTATCCAACAAACCTTGTCATATTTATATGGATTACATAAAGCAGGTGTACTTCCTTTAAACTCTGATAGCATTGTGTTACCAAGTTATGGAATCTTGAGAAAGCGGATATAATCGTCAACACTGTAAGAGTAGAAGCAAGAGCTCACTATGAAGTTTGCGCTTAGTCGATTTATTGATGTATTTTGTTGTCTTCTCATCTCTCAGGTTTTCGCTGGAGGAAGTGTGATTTATGGCAGGAAGTACACACAGGGGACCAGCGGAAAGCGAGTGACAACTTGATTCATTTACCAGGGTATTAACAGAAACGGATACTTCGCAGACGATGATTGTGTACAGGACAGACTTTGCCTACGGCGTGGGTATAAAGCTCTTACGAGTTATGTCTGAAGCCATAAAGGACACACGAAGAATTGAAAAATTACAGCTTCCTCCTCTGGTAACCTTTCGAAGATATGACTAGCGCCTCATACGTCAGCAAGATGAGAGGAATAAATAGAATGCTAAGAATCTTCTTCATCCTGATCTCCGAAGCAATAACGAAAACCAATGCTAACGTAACTTGAGTATATGCAATAACAGCAATCACCTTGAAACGCTTGAGCCTTCGAAAAAAAAAAATATCGCATTTATGATTGATGATGAAAACAAATATAAAACTGGGTTTCGGTTTTACGAGTAACAAAGTGAGCAGAAAAGCAATCACGGTTGCTGTTCATATCTACCTAGCCCGACCTGACGCCATGCGAAGCACTACAGCGACCGGGCTGTGTAAGATTAATATCTACCAAACGAGACAGATTCAACAGGCATTGTAAAGTGGGTAATATAAAAACAATTAATACGATGAGTGCACATAAATACACAAATGCATATATACGTTGAGCCTGTCAAAGACACATAACGACACTTCAACGTATGAAATCAAAACAGCAATATATCATCGGCCTCTTCACAGAGCAGCCATTATCTGTGTGTGATGTGTAGGTCGGCAGCCGATGAGACGAGGTATCGCTATAGAATATACTTTAGATTATCGGAGATTAATACTATAGTACTATTATGATTTCATTTCACGATAGACTCATTATGGTAGCAATTTGAAAATCCCATCTTCTACTCTCTTTTTCAAATACGGCTTTGCTGAATACAAGATGTATGGAACACAGAACTAAGGGGCACTAAGACTTATATCTTCACCAGACTCAAAGAAACAAATAATCTAAACGCATATCATTTGTGTTATCTTAAAGGTTTCATAAACGAATAGCACATTTCAACAAAATGAACGATAAAGTGTGAGTAGGTACAATCTAGGCAAAATCAAAATCTTTCCGATTATTCCTTATAGTGTCTTGCATTCACAGATTAATAAATGAAACTATATCTGACGAATAATGATCAAATTTCTGAAAGTTTATTCTGAAATCTAAATCTGTGCGAACGGCAATTAGATTATGAAAAATACGACAATGTATATCACGAAATATATAATTATCTATTTATTCATGTATCTATTTATTTATCTATCTATTTATCTATCTATCTATCTATCTATTTATTTTTCATTTTTTATTTATTTTATTATTTATTTATCTATCTATCTATCTATTTATCTATTTATTTATTCATTCATTCATTTTTGTTCATTCATTCATTCATTCATTTATCTATTTATTTCTCTAATGACAGATTGTTTGTGCATGGTATACCATGATTGCAATGTCCCTTGGCCACCTATTTCCTTCTTCCACACCTCGCTCGAACACGATGCTGCCACCTACTGGCCTACGAGTTATCTCGAGTATTATACAGACCAATTTTTTTTTTTGCAGCTATGCGTTTCTTATGAATATTTTTTACACTCTTAAAAATAAAATGGTAAATCCAGTAGTTTCGATGTTGTCACTCTTCAAACTTTGTGTAAATGCCGAATTTTACGTTTGAAAATGTTAAATTCAACACTCAAAATGTTGATTTTTTTTCTGTTTTTTGAAAGCCAGATATAATGAAAGGTAAAATGTTTTCAGTGTCTAATTCAACATTTACTAAAGGCCGGAGGAAATAAAACAAAAATGTTGATTAAACTTTTCATTTCTTCGAATGTATAATGTTATAGAATGGATGTGGATGCCTTTCTCATATAGCATAATATATAATCATAAAGAATATATAGCATTGTAAGATGGACATTCATCACAATTCAACTAAGTGAATGCCGTAATTGACAACTAAAGAAAACTGAGGCTAAGTTCTCTTAAAGACCAGATACGTTTTATTTTAGAAAGAAATAAATAAGCAACACTTATATAATGAACGTGAACAAATGAGCAACCGAATACGTGCGGCATTGTACATCAGCAACGGGAATTGAGCTATTTCCTCGCGTAAAACAACAGTAATTAGAGAACAGTATTGATACCAATGTTATTTCGCTGTCAATATAATAAGCAATTCTGAACGGGTAAGGCATTGTTAAAGGCAGAGTTATTGCGTGATTACGGAAGAGCAACGTCTTTTGATAATTATGTACGTTGTAGTGTGAGTGCGGATAAGTGTACATGTGTTTTTTCGCCGTGTATATATCTCTATGCTTACTCCTCTCTCTCTCTCTCTCTCTCTCTCTCTCTCTCTCTCTCTCTCTCAATCTATCTGTCTATCTCCCCTCGCATCCGCCGCCCCACCCCCCCCCCCCCTCCCATCACTGTTCTGCTCTGTTTACCGACAGGAGGGAGCGTTGGCGGGTCGGGTTATTTATGCGCGTAATTAATGTCAAAGGCCTGTGTTTAAAAAGCATAGTGACGGTGTCAATTAACTCTGGTCGGTTTCAGCACCATCGATATTAACCAACCGTCGTGATACATTAGTTATGAAATATCATCAGCCTTGAACGACCTTGTAAATTTCATTTATAGGGCGGTAGAATCCATGAGTCATTACAGAATATAGTTGTTAGTCATGAAAACAGAAATGCTGAGTATGAACGCATACTCTAAGGCAGAACATACAGCTTGATGGTTAGTTTTGAACTATGTAGGGTTTTTTTTATTTCGTTTTGTTTCTTCTGGTGAGTGTATTTTGTTTGTCTGTTTGTTCGTTCGTTCGTTTGTTTGTTTGCTTGTTTGTAAGTTTGTTGTTGTTGTTGGTGGTGGTGGTGGTGGTGTTTTGTTTTGTTTTTGCCAAGGGTCCGAATAGGTGTCCAAACGAAGAAGACATGCCAGAGTTACGCCATCAAATATCACAGTCGGCGAAATGGACGATTGAATTGTTCTACGAGCGAGGACAACCGATCACAGACAAATTTTCTGCGAGTAATTGACCTTGCAAGACTAAAACAATTATCATCAGCTCTCCATGACCAAACTCTCATCCATCATGTTTCGTATAACACATTATACAATATGCATCGTACATACCCGACCTCACTCTTTACACTACAGAGTATGACGAGAATAGTCATATTGTAGGCTCTACTCTTTTCTTTTTTAAATATATGCAAATGTCATATTGTATTGTAGGCCTATATTTTTGTGGGAAATGAAATAAAATGAAATGAATGAGTGGACTTTTTTTTCTGTAAGGCGCATACAAGATATGTAATGATATAGGTATACTATGTGTGTGTGTGTATATCTGTGTATATCTATACCTGCGTGTGTTAAGACAGGGGATGAATATTACTACACAGGAAAAACAATTTCGACGACCTTTGAAGATGGTTGAAGAGTTATTTATTGAGCGATTTTATTGCCGTCTCTCCAAGTTCACATTATGCTTGGAACTTTTTAATCTCATGTTTTAATTTGAATGATGTTATTTGATATAATAACATCTTTGCTGAAAATCGTAAGGGATCATCGACTCGGCAGTTTGGGACTTTACAATAGACTAATCAGCTGCTAATCACAGCTCGAAATATCGCTAATTATGCACACAACTCGAGTCATACTCACACACTTATACATCCACAGACTGGAATCAACCAATTCCATTTTCAGCTTTTAAAAGATTGAAGATGCCTTCAAGTGTTGAGATAGTTTGAAGAGGAACTATCGTCTCACACTTCCTCTTAACAAGTCCTCTGTTTGAGCTGTAATTTGACACATCATACCAGTCTCACATAACTTACGATAAAGTATTAGCATCTCACGTTCGTAGGCAAAAAAAAAAAAATCCCTTCGGCTTGCATTGCAGTATTGAAGTTAAAAAGACCACTCTCATTTCCAAACATTCTATAATGAAAGCCATTTATACTCCACAATAAAACGCCTAAACCGGCATATATATGAAAACTAAAGGGGTGTAAGATCGAAAGTTCCATGACATTTGCTCCTGCGACAATGACTCCCATGAACTATCTTCAAGCTAAGCCAAACAGGCGAAAACTAAGACTGGAGCATTTTGGCAGGAGCAAATGTCGTGTCACCAAGATCGCAATACTGGACTCAACGACCTTTTGGCACGACCTGTGTAAGATGTCTCAGAAGGAAGTACTGATGGATAGTACCCTTCTAGCAGGAACGCGAGGACACCACACCGAAAAGATGAATGCAAATGCCTCTATAAGTCCCCGTCCATTTAAAACTTCAAACCTGACCTTGCATTCATTGCACGAATTCGATGCGAGGCGGTCAGTCGCTCTCTCCCTCGCTCGCACCGACTCTGCTTGGCTTTACGTCGATCTGTCATGTAATACCGCCGCCATGCGATACGGCTCAACAAACTGCCTCTTTCGCCCACGCAGGCATAAACTTCGATTTCAAAAAATTCATTTTCTCTGGTTTGGTGTCTACTTCCACAGAGCTGGAAATTCAGAAGAGCAGCAAAAACCTGACTAGTCTTAAAAGAAAAAGATGAACCAGACGCGTGATGGTTTTGCAAGTAACGAAAAGTCAGTCTATTTTGTGGGGTTGTTCTACATCTACCTCTGATCAATCGAATTTGCTGTTGAATATAAGCTCTGTTAGAAAAGTTATATGTATAGAGGGGTAAAGACTTCATGCAATAACTATCATTTTCATTTTTAAAAAAAATGCAGAACATCCCCATGAAATACATCAAAGTGCACATATATGTATAGATGTCTTTACTGAACTGTTGTTTTTCTTTCTTTGTCCATACTTATCTCGACGCCTCATTGCATCAACGTATTCCAAATTTTTCATGTGTATGTTTGTATGTTTGCGTGTGGCATATCTTATACAAATTTGATCATTAACTTTGATCATTATCATGTGGATTGGGGTATGCCAAGGCAAATACAAACTGAAGATGACAAAATCATGATAATAGCAAGTCCATCCCTGGGTCTTAGATATCATGAGCTATCTAAAGAAGAAATGATTTTATAGTTTAATTGCATTATGTACATGTTCAAGCTATAGAATTGTTTCTGAGATATATATACTATAACTATATATATATATATATATATATATATATATAACTATAACTATATATATATATATAATTATGGAAGAGATTGCATGCTCCGTGTACCAACAATAAACATGTAAGAGTAGATTCCGGCTTGTGAATGTGACAGTATCAGTGTAATGACTCGGGTAGTGTTTATGATACACCATTTTGAACTGTGATTAGATAAGTCTAAAAAAAAAGTATCCAAAAAGAATACAATATTATACATTACTTATCCATCTCCCCCTAAATGTTAGCTCAACAAATGTGTGTGTGTGTGTGTGTGTGTGTGTGTGTGTGCGTGTGTGTGTGTGTGTGTGTGTGTGCGTGTGCCTATGTGTTACGTTCACATTATACATCAATCCATGCAAGGTCACATCGTGGGGATATTGACAGCTTCATTCTGCTCGTTGACAAAAACATTGACCCACAAACAGGCACGGGGGCCGTGATTGAACTGAATATAGGGCCCCTGGGTGACAGACCCAAGCTCACTTCCGGCCCCGCGACCTTTAATACAGCTATTGACTCTGTAACATCCACATGATCTTTACTTTATTAACTCCCAACCCCCCCCCCCCCACCCCTTACTTCCTCCATTGACATCACAGATCACCTCACGGTCTCAACTCGGGACCTCGTGCGCTTCATAGCATCGTAATTGTCCCGAAAGTGAACTTCTAAAAACTGTCACAAGTATTATTTGACGGAGACGCGGGACGTAATCGAAAGAAATACCATCCAATCTGGACTGTCGCCGGTGATTCCCGGGTCATCAACAACCCTACAAACCATAACCGTACAAAACCCTTGCTCGTTGCTTCAACCTATCCCTCCCCATACCCCTCCCTTCCCTCCCACCCCCACATTTCAGTGAGATGTCTGTTCCTTCAAGAGAGGCAAGCTGTCACACGTGCTTGTAGCCGGGTGCGATATCGCTTCGAGAATACTTCCCTGAGGATACAAAGTGTTTCACATGAAGTCCAGGACTCTAGATAGGGGATCTCCCCTCGCCAAATGTCAGATATTATTTGGTCATTTCTATTGCCTTGTCAAGAAAATATCAGCTCTCCTGCGAAACTTATGATGATATCAATTTGGAACAAACAAACACGAATACCCTCGCAAAAGTGATAAACCAACTTCAAAACCTGACAAATAAATTTGCCGTTATTCAATACTTTATCTCGATTGAAAATCAAGGCAAATTCACAACTAACATTTAATAACAGTAAATATTTGGGATTTGATGAATTTGCTGATTTTCAGTGATTTGGCAATTTTTCACATAATTTGGTGATAATATTGTTCTGCTGTAAACATACAACGCTTGGGGAGCGTGAATTGCCGCCAGAGCGCTCAATGTTTCAACACTTTCATGGTTAGTTTCCTCTCGGCTGACGTGTAGGCTCCATACATCAGAAACCGCTACCTGTTTACTACTTTCTTACTTTTGAACGTTGTGTAAGCATTCAACAAACATACTACCTATATACACAATGACACATGCATCACAAGCAGACTCATCCTTCAACCCGTTCTATGCCAGGAACATTGGACAGTGTGTACAATGCTATGGGGGTTTGTGTTCCAATCGGCACTCGACAACACTGTCTCTGCACACATAGGGTTGAACTTCACATATCACTACAAGGCACATATACTTGCAGATGTTGGGCCTACTCCACAGGGGCTTCGCTATTGGACATTTTCGCCCGAGTTTCGTTCGAGTTGTGACTTTAATCTGTCATCTTTCAGACTTATTCCGACTTCTACTCTTCCCTCACGCTAGCAGCAATCCGCCATCATCACCCTCAAGCCAGTGTGTCCAAAGCCTGCCTACGTACTTTGTCTGCTCTGATCAGGGGCGTCACCAGCATTTTTTCAAGGGGGGTGCGTTTTGACACTAAAATGTTTACGAGATTTTTTGGACAGACATTTGGAATATAGGAAGCTCTCAATCCCTAGACTTTTACTGTTTTTTTTTTAAGGGAAACCAAGCGGGGAAAGGGCACCGGCGTAACTAGGATTTCATCTTTGGGGGGGGGGGGAGGGGGGTTATTATGCGAGGGAGCGAGCAAGGGTGGGGGGAGGGTGTGGAAGTGCCGGAGGGGGTTGTACCCCCTATAAATGGATTATGGAATGACGTTGTGAAACGACAAATTACTGGCAACGATATCAGGAGAATGGCATAACGACTACATGCGAGCGAGCGGAGCGAGCGAGCTTGAAAATTTTGACATTTTACAGTCCAAAAACTGCCGTTTGTAGCCATATTTTTGTGCTTTGGAAATTAAGGGGGGGGGCGTACCGGGCGCAACTGCTGGCAATTACTGGCAGCAACATCAGGAGAATGGCATAATAATTAGATGCGAGCGAGCAAAGAGAGCGAGCTTGGAAATTTTGACATTTTACAGTCCAAAAACTGCCATTTGGAGCCATATTTTTTCGCTTTGGAAATAAAGGAGGGGTGGGGGGCGCAACGGGCTCAACTGCCGGTAATTACTGGCAGCAACATCAGGAGAATTGCTTAACAATTAAATGCGAGCTTGAAAATTTTGACATTTTACAGTCCAAAAACTGCCGTTTGTATAGGCATATTTTTTTTTTTTGCTTTGGAAATTAAGGGGGGGGGGCGCACCGGGCGCAACTGCTGGCAATTACTGGCAGCAACATCAGGTGAATGGCATAACAATTAGACGCGAGCGGGCGAAGAGAGCGAGCTTGAAAATTTTGACATTTTATAGTCCCAAAACTGCCATTTGTAGCCATATTTTTTCGCTTTGGAAATAAAGGAGTGGGGGGGGGGGGGGCGCACCGGGCCCAACTGCTGGCAATTACTGGCAGCAACATCAGGAGAATTGCGTAACAATTAAATGCGAGCGAGCGAGCGAGCTTGAAAATTTTGACATTTTACAGTAAAACAAACAAACAAACTGCTGTTTGTAGCTATATTTCTTCGCTTTAGAATTTAAGGGGGCGCATCGGGCGCAACTGCTGGCAAATAATGGCAGCAATATCAGGAGAGCATAATGATTACATTCGAGCGAGCGGAACGAGCGAGCTTGAAAATTTTACATTTTACAGTCCAAAAACTGCCGTTCTTAGCCATATTTTTTCGTCTTGGAAATTAAGGGGGAGGGGCACCGGGCGGAACTGCTGGCAATTACTGGCAGCAACATCAGAAGAATGGCATAAACATTAAATGCGAGCGAACGGAGCGAGCGAGCTTGAAAACTTTGACATTTTACAGTCCCCAAACTGCCGTTTGTAGCTATATTTTTTCGCTTTGGAAATCAAGGGGGGGGGGAGCGCACCAGGCGCAACTGCCGGCAATTACTGGCAGCAACTTCAGGAGAATGGCATTACGACTAAATGCGAGCGAGAGGAGCGAGCGAGCTTGAAAATTTTGACATTTTACTGTCCAAAAACTGTCGTTTGAAGCTATATTATTTTTTTTTCGCTTTGGAAATTAAAGGGGGGGGGGGACGCCCGGTGCGCCCCTCCCCCCGGATCCGCCACTGTAGTCAAGGCTGTGGGTTTATGTTCATGACTGGGGGAGCTAATTATATGACCAGCGAGGTGGCGTCGTGGAAAGGATGTCCAAAATCTGCACTTTAGAGCATTCCCTAAACTAATTGTGCGTGTTTGTTTGTGTGTGTGTATTATATACATGGAAAAGTTAGGAATTAGCCCAGGTCAAGTCTTTTTATTGGCAATGCAAGACATTTAGTATGTAAAGCAACACTGCAAAATCAATGATCTAGCTTTGATGTAAAGAAGCGTGAGGTACAAAGGTGTACATTCTACATCACATTGCGCAACATTGTAGCGACTCTTCGTTCGGATGTACTGAGTACACTGCGCACATCCTGCTTATGATATGCAGAATGCCAACCAGGAATCACGCTAAATCACAATCTTTTGTCGGGTTCGGGTTTTTTGAACAATGTTTCACACTATATACCTATTTAATTATGGTTAAAAGAAATCATAGAAAAAATATCTTATTTCTTGATCACCCTTTCATTCAAAAAGCAGTTTACTAACACTCAAACTACTATTTCGGTAGGGTTTTTTTTTTTACCAGCGGATTGGGAGGGGGCGCACCCCCCCCCCCTCCGTAGTTACGCCACTGCTTTTGGGTGAAATAATTGGACAGATTTCTTAAATTCTAACAAAAAAGCAAAAAAATCTTTTCATCGCGGGAATTATGATTATGTGGGGTGGGGCAAATGGTGCGCTTGCCTTCCAATATTTTTATGGGGGCAACATTTTTGTTTTCTTTCAAAAACAAGAAAATCTTCTCATTACGGGAATTATTGATTATGGGGGGGGCAAAATTAAAATATGCTTGCCCCTCCAATATTTTTATGGGGGTAACATTTTGTTTTTCTGTCAAAAAAAAAGAAAATCTTCTCGTCTCTGGAATTATGGAGGGGGGGGGTGGGCAAAATGATATGCTTGCCCCTCCATTTTTTTTTTCATTTTTTTTTAAATGAGGCTAAGGCTCGCTCTTTGGCTGGCAATATGGATTGGTCAGAAGTAACGTACATAGACCCTACATACTTGTAAGTAGCACACGTACGTGCAAACGTGTATAAGTGCTCCGTATCGCACGGATGTACAGTACCGGTCGATAAATAGTAAACACTTAAGAATACTAATAGATATGTATAAAATCAGTGCTGCCAGAACCAAGGGTGCGAATTGTTTTTTGCCGAAGATTTGTGTGTGTGTGTGTGTGTGTGTGTGTGTGTGTGTGTGTGTGTGTCCCTGGTGTCAAATATTAAAAAAAAATAGAAAAGAATAATTATTTAGCGTCCGGCGTTGAGGTCGCTGGCAGACTGATTTTTTTTTTTTTTTTTTTTTTTTTTTTTTTTTTTTTTTTTTTTTTTTTTTTTAAGGATCTGAAGGGGGGTGCGTTCGCACCCAACGCACCCCCCCTGGTGACGCCCATGCTGATCCACGTCGTACACCAGCTCAATAAAGTACCTTTTTCTAGCGACAAATGTCTTCCCGTGATGTCGTTGAACTCAATTTATTGCCGTCTGTCCTTTTCTGACAGTTTGCACGGGGAGTTATTTATTGCACACCGCAGCACGGCACAGCGCACGAACGCAAAGTGCGCGTTCCTTCGGCACTCCCATGGCGTAATGGGGTGAATGGGAAACGTTCCTCCGTTATGGTGTACGCTTTCTCGAAAAGGTCACACTCGTTAAAGTATCTCTCGAAAATATCACAATTATGATAGTGATTTCGTTTTCTAAATGTAGGGAATGCTCTGGAACGACAACAAGTTTTTGCCCCATTTCTTCTCATGATGGTAGTTCACTTCCTATAGTCGTTTGTCTAATGCGAATCAGGGGGAACACATGCATTTTGTCTGACGACTCCTGTTTTTTTTTTCTCCAACGAGGCAATGAAAGGTGACACACATGATTAAGCTAGAACATAGGCACAGAATGCCCGTACCCTCCCCCTCCCCCTTCCTCTTATGGGCACTGAACCGCCAGCAAGGGAACTTTTAAGTTCAAAAGAACATTAGTGAATACAAAAACAAATCTGACGGACAGAATGGGAGACATTTCTTCAAAAACTGGACATGAAATTAGAAGGAAGTCATGGAATTTGAAGTTTCACATGCTTACCCCGTACAGTAATATTGGTCGCAGCCACACAAATAAGAAATGATGACGTCATAATCTCACATCTCTTCGAATGGTTTGCACTAAAGAAAAGAAAAAATCTTAAGGATCATGCCTATATTCAGTTAAGAATTTAGCAACTAAATCTCATTTCTTCTTGAAAGCAATCGTTCTTCTAGCTATTTCAGATTATCACACTATATACAGTAATTCGATGCAAAAGTTCGAGAGACAGAGTGTTTTGTCTCCAATGAATAGAAGGGACGGTATGATAAAGAATAACATCGGTCAGCAAGACTTATGGATTCGAACCCGCACCCACACCCCAGCAATTCGATTGAAAGGTAGATACACGCTACCGACCAAGCCACATAGCCACCCATTGATTTGATGCAAAATTTAGACCGCACTGAGAAATGTTCAGTTAGCATTCAGTTAGCAACATATTCAGTATCTCAAATAACTCGAAGAGTCAAACTTATTTCTCCACTTCTTTATACAGTACTTCCTCGGTTTTGCCTTATGTACTTAAATTTCTATTTCTTGGTGCTTGGGGGATCTTATTTGCACCTGTAACAATGCCTCATGTGACCAGCTTGCAAGATACATTTTGTAAGAGCTTGTTGCGAATTAGCAGAATCACCGTGAAGGTTTCGGGGTTTTCGACATTTCTTTTTTCTTCTTTTCTTTTCTTTTTTTTTTTTTTTTTTTTTTTGCATTTTAACTACATTGATACTATCATACGTTGACACCGCAGACCTTTTGAACCCGTCTCTACAATCTTCTAAACACAGGGGAGCGAAATCAGGAGAGAGAAAGAGAGAGAGAGGGGGGTGGATAGAGAGAAAGAAAGAAAGAGAGGAGAGAGAGAGAGAGAGAGAGGGAGAGGGAGGGAGAGACAGATGAAGAGACATGAGAATAATGACGAACAAGTGAGGAGCAAGTCTTTTCCCACGACAAGGCCAAAAGTCATGTTGTCTCTAGCGGGATGAATGCACATCCAATACCTGCGGTCAAATACAATCAACAAATCAAATTTGTTTCCATTACTCAACCGGAGCACACGACAAAAGAACCCGAAAACTTACAAGAGAACTCGCAGCGGTAGGCCTCCTCCTTATTAGGCCATGGAACTTTGAAATTAGATTAATCCCCAGGCGTTGCAGTTGTATAAATTTGTGAGGAAGTTTCCGCGAGTCAAACGTGTCTTTCACTTCTGTTTCTGCATTAGAGCGTCTATTTCACGGGCAATGCTAGTACGTTAATTTAACTTTATAAGTTCATACTAGAGGCACAGTCCCAGCAAGATAACTACAGGGAGGTGGGAACAAGGCTGACAGGGCTCCTGACGCCTGCAGGATAACCTTGTATTGATCGATTTGCTTGTTTGTTTGATTTTGTCTTACATGTTTTGTTTTGTTTGGTTTGGTTTGCTTTGCTTTATCTCTTTTGTGTCAATTTTGTTTAAGAAGGGACACTTCCATAGACTGTTCATGCACACCCGTACCCGTTTACAGGTGATGCGCTGTGACGATAATTTGGGCGAGACAATTATAGGCCTACTAGTACATATTCCTTAGTTTATGAACATGTTGCAAAAAAATACTTAGAGAACATGAAAGTTCATGAATTTTTAATAGAAATAGAGCACAGTGACACTCCCACTTAACTAGAAAGGTCCTAAAGAGTTGATACGCCCGCAAAGGAAAACTATCGTATAGTCGCGTAAATATCGAATATTAGTCTGAAAGGATAGACTATTCGCAAGCTGCCCATCCTTTTTTTAATCTTTATTTCTGTTGTTCTTCTCTTTTCTTTCTCTTTCCTCTCTCTCCTCTGTCGCTTTTTTTCACTCCTGTTTTATTTTCCTTTTCTCGTTCTCTCTTCGTTTTGGAAAATAAACTGGCAGATCGCCTGGGGCGCGAATCATATTTTTGGAGAGTTAAAAATCTTGCGGTCGCAAAATTTGTTTGGCTTTTTAGCGGGGAGAGAAACACGTGTGCAGCGTTGGTTTTTGTTTCGCCTGCGGTCAATGGAGGTTTCGTTAAGTTACCTACGCACTATGCATACCTGTCACAAACAATCACTCTCCCTGCGGGACACTAAAAATTTCCCATCACTTCCAAAAATGATTTGTGTTTCTTCCAAGAACAACATGTCACCCTGAAATATTCAAAATAAATCAAGAATATGTTTGTTTTTTTTTTCAATTTGTAGAAGCCAACTGGGTGCCCAGAAATACTAGGGAAATGTTCTCCAACACTTTTTGAAAGCTCCGAAAATAATGTAGCTATAATATACTGCGATGCATTGAAGAATACAACACCTGAATAATGATCCTAGAAAGCATATATACAGTATATTTTTATGTTTTCAGTCAATGTGATGCGTGAGTTGACAACCGTATGAGGAAACTAGTTTTAAAAGTCCTTGCTATCGGCCGAACATGGCCACATTGATTGACACTCTCAGAAGAAATAAAAAAACATGAGGTAGATAAAACACAATCATCTGTAATTGTATATTACATTTCACGAAAGAGGTACATCAAATTAGCAATTCGTCTAGCCGACGTTAAATCCACAATCTAATAATAAATGCCCAATAGTTTCCTGAGAGATCTAAGTGACTTCCGCTGGAATCCCTGAGAGTTTTCGCGGGGAAAGGAGTAGGATTCTGGAAGAAGGACTGTGCAGGCTCCCTATTCACACAAGAGAGAATGAAAACAGTGATTATTGGTGGAGATGAGGATTGGGCTTTTAACTTTTTGCGAGATACCAAGAAACAACTTGTGAAATAGTACAGGGCATACCATTCTAAGAGGAATTCACAGTTTATTTGATGAAAATCGGTTTTGGAATGGCTGAGACATACAAAAACAAAGTAAAACTAAGCGATCGTATAATACAAGGTTGGTCCCACCTTTTATTAGGATTGCTCTGTTTTTGATATCTCAGCCATTTCAAAACCAATTTTCATCAAATACACGTTGTCATGCTCTTTCATGTTTCATAAGAGGTTTCGCATTATCTTACAAAAATGTTAGAAACCTCAAGTTAGGTATTAACCAATACTATACGATCCCTTCAACGTGGAGAGCGCTTATCTTGCTCGTTATCACAAACATATCCGCATCTCTCCAACATTTCTCAACATAGTGGAAGGAGAGAGGGTTCAGCCATCATAACGAGAGGTATGGGGCAGATCGGAGTAGAGGAGGAAAGGGGATTTGTAAATGGGAGATCTTGGCATCAAATTCTGCCCGGTGGGTGTGCCCTCGAACAAAACATTTCGTTTCACTTGACGCAGGTGTCGAAAATAGGCGTGTAGCAATGATGCAAAAGTCTTGCGCCCTCACAATTTCTTATCTATTTCATAATACAGAATTGAGAAAAATCTCATATTTCAGCTGTATTAATATAAAACTTGTCATAAAAGATTTCGTTTCACTTGACGCAGGTGTCGAAAATGTGTGTAGCATTGATGCAAAAGTCATGCGCTCTCATAATTTCTTTTTCATTTCATATACAGAATTGAGAAAAATCTCTTATTTCAGCTGTATGGATATAAAACCTGTCTTACAACCACCCAAATAAAAAAGAACAAAATAATGATATCTTGGTATGGGAACATGCTTTTACTTGTATTAGCTAGAAATAACAATTATTCCAAATTTCATACATATAACATACATGAAAGATTGTGAGGATATAACATCATCAACCCGTTCATTTGAATGTTCATAAGGACTGGTCAAGAAATGTTTTCCGAAAAAATGTGAAATTTCAAAATGTCGTACCTTCCTTATTTCTTATCCAATGTTTGTCTCTTTTTTTTTTCAAGATAATTATGTCCACGTGTACTCATTAAGCGTGCCCTGACACTGCCTGGAAGTTTGTACATATTTTGACCCTACTGCTGACCGAATCGCTTCGACACAGTTGAAAAGGCGCAATACAAATAATAAATATTGTCTATTTGTTTTCCTAATACATTTATTTTCTGGTAAGGATTCTATGATATGATTATTGCTGACATTTCGCGTTGAGCGTGCAGGGGGTGTCATTACAGGGTGCTGTTCGTTATTCCGAAGGTTCGTTAATCCGAAGATTTGTTAATCGAAAATGAAATTCGAAATAACGAACCTTCGGAATAACGAATCTTCGGACTGAAGAGCCTTCGGAATAACGAACCTTCGGAATAACGAGTTGTAACCGTCATTACAGTCCGTACTATGCCCCGAGCTTGGGCAAATTGGGAGGCCACTATACTGCTTGACAATTTGATTCTACACCCATTCTATTCATTTCAATCCAATTTTCGTTTGTATATAATTATAGGCAGATAGGTGTAGTCGTATCAGTCAGGTTGGCAGATCAGCCCACAGTTACGATACGGCCAGAGTGGCTGTATTCAGCTGCAGCACTACACCAAGGCTATCCAGGGGTCACATTACTGATATATCACATATAAAGCCCAAACCGACAGGATTGTTAAATGATTACATTAATAAAAAAGTCGCCTAATCTGTATTTATTTTCGGTTCCAGTCAATATCATGTTTCTTGGAATAATGGGAATCTTAAAAATTCCGAAACTTTATGATATTACGTCCAACTTTGTAGAGACTTCTGCCATTATGTTTTGTGTGATATTACTCTACGCCATCACAATAGGCAGATTAACGTGTAGAGGCACTGCACTTTCAGTCAAAGACTTGGACTATGAAGTCGTGAATCGAGGGGCCCCGGTCTAGTATACAGCGGATCATGATTCACCTCCTTGATTCACCGAAACCGATTTAACCCTCTGCATGCTACATTCAGTGGCGTATCTAGGGGGGGGGCAAGGGGGGCACGTGCCCCGGGCGCCGCTCCTTGGGGGCGCAAGAAAAAAACGAAGAAGAAGAAGAAAAAAAAAGAAAAAAGAAAAGAAGAAGAAGAAGAAACTCACCGGAAGGGGGGGGGGGAGGAAGAATGGTGGGGGGGGGGCAGAAAACCAAATCAAAAAAAAGATAAAAACAAAACATAACGATGACTCGGACAAAATGACAATATTTATTGTGTTCACACAAGAATTCCATGTTATGTAAGCTGAAATACAATTTTCGGCTCGCTCGCTGCGCTCGCTCTCTAAATTTTATATAGAAGAAGAAGGTAAGAACAAAATGTGATGATGAAGCGGACAAAATGACAATGTCTATTGTGTTCACACATGTCATTTTATATTTAGCAGACAAAATGTTTCACTGAGCAGCGGCTGCAATTTCTTTCGTTCTGAAGCGATCGCCAATTGGATCAAAAGAAGGCGCCAACGGTTCCGAACATACGGGGGGGGGGGCGCCAAAAAAAATCAAACAAGATAAAAACAAAACGTAATGATGACGTGGAAATATACACATTTCGGCTCACTCGCTCGTACTAATTTAGAGTATTTCTTCAAGCCCTCACTTTGTTGGCAAAAATCGTTATCTATAAGGCCGTCACTATATCTTGATTAGAATTGTAAGATTTCATAAGCAAAAAATGACAAGAGTTCCATGTTTTGTAAGCTGAAATACAAAAATTTTCGGCTCGCTCGCTGCGCTCGCTCGCCAAAATTTATCAAAACAAAAAGGAGATAAGAACAAAACGTGATGATGATGACGCGGAAATATACAAATTTCGGCTCACTCGCTCGTACTAATTCAGAGTATTTTTTCAAGTCTTCAGTTTGTTGGTAAAAATCGTTATCTATAAGGCCGTCACTATACATTGTATCTTGATTAGAATTGTAAGATTTGATAAGCAAAACATGACAATTAAGATGATGGAAAGAAAGTTTAAACCAAAAATCTCATAACTTACTTGTTTAGCGGTGGTGGCCTGCGACCGACATCCATCGACCTTCGGAGCCTATTGATGGTTACCGGGAATTGGGAATTAATTAACCGGGAATTAATTAATGACAATTAAGAGTTCCATGTTTTGTAAGCTGAAATACAAAACTTTTCGGCTCGCTCGCTGCGCTCGCTCGCCAAAATTTATCAAAATTAAAAAGGAGATAAGAACAAAACGTGATGATGATGACGCGGAAATATACAAATTTCGGCTCACTCGCGCGTACATGGGGGGGGGGGGGGGGCATTTCATGAAGCAATTTGTCAGATATTTCGTCTGACAAACTGTTAAAAGCTACTGAAATCCTTGCTTCTGATTGGCTGAAAGCAAATTTTGTCCAAGTTGTCGGACAAAATGCTTCATGAAATGCCCCTCCGCTGGTTTAGAATATTTTTTAAAGTACTCAATTTGTTGGTATAGATAAATCGTTATCTATAAGGCCGTCACTATCTTGATTAGAATTGTACGATTTGATAAGCAAAAAATGACAAGAATTCCATGTTTTGTCAGCTGAAATACACACATTTTCGGCTCGCTCGCTGCGTTCGCTCGCCAAAATTTATCAAAATTCATTACATTTAAATCACCCTCAAAAGACCCCTTTTAAGGGCTTGAAAAGCATATCATGTGGACTTTGCTTAATGTCTCTACCGGGATGGGGTTGGGGTTGAACACTAGTCTTTTTCAGAAATTAGAGGCGCAATTTTCGCGCTTGCCCCGGGCGCCGTTTTCCCTAGATACGCCATTGGCTACATTAACTCCTTGTCCATGTATTTGTATGTGGAATTTGTGCACATTTGACTCACTGGCACAGGAAGGGTTGACTCAAGACAGCGCGTGGCATATAGTAGGAGCCTGGAGGGACTATAAAGTAACTCCATGGTAGGAGTGAAGCTCAACACCAAGGCCAATGGAAGTGCACATAATACAAGGTCTACTGGGTCTATCGAAGTGTTTGTCTGACCTGGGTCACGGAATTGTGTCCTATCTCACTGCGCATGGTATTGGGCACAGGGGGGGGGGGGGGGGGGGGGGGAGGAGGGTAACGTAAACGTTTGGTGACAGACCCTTTGCATTCAAGGAACGCGTCCTATGGCCAAGAATATTTCGAGCTTCGTTCTGTTTTTAAAGGACAAGTTCACCTTCATAGACATGTGGGTTGAGTGAATGCAGCAATATTAGTAGAACACATCAGTGAGAGTTTGAGCAAAATCGGACAATCCGTTCAAAAGTTATGAATTTCTGAAGTTTCTGCTAAGTCATGGCTGGATGAAAAGACTACTATAGCTTGTGATGTCACATGAGTACAACGATATAAAGAAAGAATAAAGAAAATTCAACATATTTCTATTTTTCTCGCATAACAAAAGAACACTCGACTTCTCTCTTTCAGAAGGGAGGGGGAATAATATTACCCTTAACATACGTCAGTAGCAAGTCGAAGAAATGTGCACTTTCTTCAAAAAGTACAGTTTTGTGGAATTCTCTTTTTATTTTCCTTACATAGTTGTACGCATGTGACATTATACACTGTAGTAGTCTTCTCTTCCAGCAGTGACTGCGCAGATACTTAAAATATTCGTATAATAACTTTTGAACGGATTGTCCAATTTTCCTCAAACTTTCACTGATGTGTTCTACTAATATTGTTGCATTCTCTCAATCCTTATGTATATGAAGGTGAACTTGTCCTTTAATACTTATAGATTTTACCCGGAAAAAAAAACATTTCCCACTGTCATTGATATGAGTAATAGCTGAATAGTGTACAATTTATTTAGAGGTGATTTGAATATGAAGGCATGAATCAGTTTCATATAAGATCCATGATGAATTTTAAAGTTAAATTCCAGATTTTGATCAAATTTGAACCTTCTGTACAAAAAAAAAAAAAAACTTTACACAGGAACCAATGATGTTTATGTGAGTGTGTGCTTACGACCCTGAACAATAGACATGAATACCACGGATACCACTTTTTCAGAGCTCTGCTGACTAGGCTTCTAGTCTCTTGCTCTGAGGCACATGAATGCTTTATTCATAATTCATGATGGATTGCCCTGGGCACTGCTAGTCTGAATTCATGGTAAAGGGTAAAATGCATGCACATGAAAAAAGTAAATACACGTTTTCATGCGCCAGCATACATTACATTTCAGGATAAATAAAGACTAGCTGTGATAGTGGACTTTCTCATGAATATGTAATAGAGCATTCAAACCCTCGCGCCATTGTTCAGGACCATTGTCTGGGCGTTAACTACACACTCCCACACACAACAATTGACGCCTGTGCAAAATTATAGTTTTGTACAGAGGGTCGCAAACAGAGCAAAATCTGAACCCTAACTTCAAAATAAATTTTGAATTTAATGAAACTGATTTATACTTTCATTTCTAAATTACCTCCAACAAAATTGTACACTTTTCAACTAATGCTAATATCAATGTCAGTGTTATCTATATAGTTGTCGAACTATTAAGGATCAAAAGTGGGATTCTTTTTGAACACCTAGTATATTTCTGGTAAGGATTCTATGAGATAATCATAGCTCTTGTTGGCGTTGAGCGTGCAGGGAGGTTTATATTTAACCCATTGAGGACGGGCTAATTTTGCTATAACACGCATTTCCCATAGACACCTGCCCGAGTGTACGCGGGACTCATCTTCAACGGTTTAAATTTTTACTATCTGCCCCGAGCTCCGGAGGCCACTACTGCTTGACAATTTGATTCCACACACGGTCCAATTTTCTTTTGGTTGGTAGAAACAGTCATGTTGGCACATCAGTGACGGTATACTGCAGGGTGACTGCATTCAGCACCACGCCAAGGCCATCCAGGGGTCACGTCAGATGAAATTTCCTGTGGGGTGATCTTCCGGCGGAAGTTAGGGGGATTTACCCCGGCAAACCGGTGCGCGGTCACAGCCGCTCCGCGTCACTTTTAATTCACACGGATCTTCGCTCGACAATAGCGATCATTCATACTCGACGGGGCGATGAACGATTCGGGCAGAAACTAATATACAAGTGTATCCAAAATTAAAAGGTAACGTCGATGAATGTAGTGGAATATTAGATAAGACAAATCTAACATGGAATACGTTACAATAATAATCACAGGGTCGTCTCTTTTACCCGGGGAGCCTCTTCCGTGTTATTATTACGGCGCTTTCATAAAGCCCTATGCACTATATAATTACCCCAGGATCTCCAGGTAAGCATTCATACCCGGGGCTCAAGAGGGACATAGTGGGCAAAACATCCTGTGTAATGAGGAAGGCACAGTATTGGCATCAAAATGGCATCAAATTCCCTTTCACGGTGAGCTATAATAGCCGCTACGCCCCCCCCCCCCCCTCAAAAAATCCAACAATTACTTTGAATCATTAGATGCAAATGATGCAATTTACACTTTCATAATTCCCTTATAAACAAAACCCCAAACTCCCATTCTATTCGATTTAAATTATACTCTATTTCCATCCAACGAGAAGTGTACAAAAAGTATGCATTTGACAATGTTGTTTCAGCAATTTGTAAAGGAGTACAAGCTATAAAGTACAATGCAAAATATATGTACAAATGAATTTAATGTGGTGAACTTGGTGTACGAATTTAAAATCAATGAAAGACTTGTGAGAAGGTGAAACTCGTCACCTTTTGTTATTTGCATGTCATTTCGACGAAAGCACTGTTTGTGAAAATGTGGTCACCGGTATTTGTTATCCAGTCTTAATTCAAGTTTGTATTTCTTTTTTATTTAAATGTTTTATTGATTTCAACTATTGGCATACAAATATTAATAATTTGTAATTATGGCATACACACTAAGAAATACGGGTTCAAATTTGAACCCCAAAATTGTTCCTATACAACCATCCTAATGGGTGCAACTTTGCACCGCAATTAGCAATTTACACCCTTAGAGGTGCAATACGCTGAATTTTGAATCTGCAGGGTGCGAATTTGCACCCTCAGTTTTGTGCTAAGCAAGGGTGCAAACATGCATCATAAACATTAATACACTGTGAATTAAACATTTGGACCACGAGTATCAAGGTTTTATTCGTAAGATCAAACTTGCACTCTAATGGATATGTCCGCATCTTTGTAGGTACGAATATAAATATCAAGAGATTTAATTTTCTACTTGCATAATAAAAGGTACAAATGTGCACCCCATGGTGCTGGTATAGGGACAAATAGGGTGCAAATTTGAACCTTTATTTTTTAGTGTGAACAAATAACACAGGCAAGAAAATAAATCATGCGATAAAAAAAAAAAGAAAAGGAAAAAAGGCAGCAGAATAGAAATATGAATTTGGGTTTATTATCTCTGTCATCTTTTAATGCGGGGAGTGGTAATTCATTATTATTGAGAAGCAGTATTTAATTCTCGTCATCATGTCTTCTAAGGGTCGGTCCATAAACTTTGAAAATATTATCATGGCGTCTAACAGGATGCATCTAAGTTCTAATGCTGGTTCGAACAACTTGTCAGGAGCGTCACTAAATATTATCATGTAAACATGTTTGGGTTGGCTAAATTTTTGAGTTATAGTTTGCTTATGACTAGTCCTGCGGTCGCTTGATAATTGATCCGCTCGAATATACTGGAGATGAATGTTGCGCTCTAGGCCGTGACATGATTACATGAATCCATATGCATGACTTTCTCTTTTTTCTGTAAGTCCCCCCCCCCTCCCATAAATAAACATTATAACTGCAGGTGGTACAGATCATCATGAAGTCTCACAAGATTATCGGCTGGGGGATGAAAAGAAAAAAAAAAACAATCCTTTAAAGGAGAAAGAAAGTGTGGCGTGATCCAGGAAAACATGATCGCACTAACACTGCGAGATGAATGATGAAATTTATGTGCCGTGACGCGCCGTACGGTATAGGTGCGTTGTCTGCCCGGAGCATTATTACGCAGCGAGTCTTTGACACCACGTGACTGGGGCTGAACTGCGCCAAGGCGATATTTTTATGGGATTCCTGAAGGGATGCGTGGAGCTAATAATGGCGAGACATTAGTGGAGAAGTAATACCCTGGGATAATCAAACGTCATCCATCAACTGGGATTCGGCTTGGATTAAAGCTCTACAGTATTAATGATGCCCACGTTGATGGCCAAATACACTCGATATATCAAACGATTTTTACTGAGACAAGCTCTTTCCAGACGCAGTAAATATACATGGCAGCTCGTTACGGCTGTCTGACGTATAATTTCTCGATTTTTCGTTTTGTATTTCAGTTCTCTACCTACCAAGATCGTGCCTGTAACAAGTAAGGCCGGTAATTATTCTCGACTGTCGTTCTGCAGACATTGATCATAAGTCTTCCCCCATTTATTTTTTAAATGTAATACTATACAGCGTGTCCCACAAAAAAAAAATGCTAATGACACTCTAAATGAGTATAATTTCAGAATCACCAAATCATATTGTATACAATTTTATAATCATAAACTAGCATTTATTTCATACAACTGGCGTAAATTTTATGCGATATGGTCCATTGAACACAGAGATACTATGTATGAGCCTTCCTTTCATTGCTAAAACCTCTCAATCCAAGTTTCGTTATTACGTTGAATAAAGTACGTAGTCCAATTACGTCTACATTCACTCTTATCTTATTTCCTTTTTTGGGGGGCCCACAACTTGTGGGCCCATATCAAACAAAATGTTTTTAAAAAATGAAGGTTTAAGAAAATTGGCATAATATCTTTAATCAAACATATAAAAATTATACTAAACAATAACTACAAGGAAATAAATTGATATTTTGTTTAATCCATGATCTCATCTTGAAGAGTTTCGGGATTGTTGTTTTTTGTATTTACATTTATTCTTTTCATAAGCAAAAATGAATTATGTGTAAAAAAAAAAGAAAGATGTTTGAAATAAAATCCAGAAATGCTTCATCCACTCTTTGTTTTCTTATCAGCATAATTATTGGCCATTTTTCCATGACTAAAACACTATATCTTTAACCAAACGCAAAAATTAAACTAAACAATAACTACAAGGAAATGAATTCTTTTTTCAGGTCATCCCCAAGTCCTGAACAAAAGAAAATCTTCGCAGATTTACGCCCGTGGCTGAACGTGAATAGATATAATTTGCACCACTTGAATAGATAACAAATCTTGTTAGCTGAACCTGACTACACATACATGTACTACTTAATACAAAACTTGGATGGAGAGGTTTCCTGATGTGTAATGAAACAATTCTCATATCTTTGTGATTATTGGACCATATCACATAAAATTTCATTCAGATTTAGAAAATTATTGTAGTTTACGGGTGTAAAGTTATAAACAATATAATGTTGTAATTTTGATATTATACCATCTATAGATTGCCGTTAGCATTTTTTGTGGGACACACTGTACAGTGCAATGTCTTCTCGTAATCGGGTATATATACCATATTAGTACTCAGACTTTGTATTGGAGACCAGCGTTCTTACATGAATTATTTTCCGTTACAATTAATCACAAATGCAATACATAATTATCCTATAATTTGAATCAATCAATTCATTCGCTCCTTTTCCCTGCCCTCCATAGACTCTCTCTGTTAAATTTCTTCCATGCTATTTTTTTTCTTTTTTTCCACGAAGGAACTGCCTTGTGTTTGTGTGTGTGTGTGTGTGTGTGTGTGTGTGTGTGTGTTTCTTTTTGTCTTTCTTTTCTTTTTAAGGCAATTTACCTGGTTTTGCTAGTTCAGCAATTGGACATTACTTATTGTTTGTGAGGTAACCGCAAATTACAAGCTCTGCTTTTTCGAAGTCCCTTCTATTTCCAATAATTTTGATTCGGTATTTGTCATTAAAGTCAAATCTATTGCATTTTAGTTCACAGTATTTTCCTTGATTACGATGTTGTATTGATTTCTGTAATTATGTGTATTCAAATGTTTATTTGCAATTTCACTTTTGTTAGAAATGAAATAAAAAAAGAAATGAAACAATGTGAAATAGATCAATGCTGACACTACGAAATGAATCAACGCGTTAAGAAGAAATTGTTGCTATTCTTATGCAACATTCTTGCTATAGACTGAACGAAATATTTCTCAATTCCCTGCAGACGTTATCTGGCACGAGAGCAACAATCAATCAATACCATCAGCACTTAAATATCCTCAATTAAAGATGATATCGAATCTTACTGCACCTGGAAGTTTCACCATGGAAGCACCTAATCAGTCGCAGGTGCATGGACGGGGGCCAGAGATTTGAGTCAAAGGCGACTCAAGGAAGACGCAGCTCCCGTGCCGCAGCTCAGCGACAGGAAATAGGGGGCTTACGATCTGGAGCTTCTCGTCTGTAGGTTCAAATGAGGTCAAAACACTGTAGTCCCCCCCCCCCCCCCCCTCCCTCCCTCTCTCTCTCTCTCTCTCTCCAGGTAGTACTGTAAGTATATGGAAGAGAGCGCTATGGACTCTTCAACTGAGAAAACTCATTCCCAAATCAGTTTATGCATTCGATTCCTGCCCATAATAGATAGCCTTGGATGAGATGTCTTAGCAACATCGTTCTCTTTCACCTACATTGTGTCTGGATGTGTAGGGGAGTAGAGAGGCTCTCAGAACGGGCCCTGATACCCCAAGACTGATACCATGCTGGGTATATAAGACAATATCATAAGTAACAATGAAGTCAGTAGTAATATTTATTGTGTTCACACAAGAATTCCATGTTATGTAAGCTGAAATACAATTTTCGGCTCGCTCGCTGCGCTCGCTCTCTAAATTTTATATAGAAGAAGAAGGTAAGAACAAAATGTGATGATGAAGCGGACAAAATGACAATGTCTATTGTGTTCACACATGTCATTTTATATTTAGCAGACAAAATGTTTCACTGAGCAGCGGCTGCAATTTCTTTCGTTCTGAAGCGATCGCCAATTGGATCAAAAGAAGGCGCCAACGGTTCCGAACATACGGGGGGGGGGGGCGCCAAAAAAAATCAAACAAGATAAAAACAAAACGTAATGATGACGTGGAAATATACACATTTCGGCTCACTCGCTCGTACTAATTTAGAGTATTTCTTCAAGCCCTCACTTTGTTGGCAAAAATCGTTATCTATAAGGCCGTCACTATATCTTGATTAGAATTGTAAGATTTCATAAGCAAAAAATGACAAGAGTTCCATGTTTTGTAAGCTGAAATACAAAAATTTTCGGCTCGCTCGCTGCGCTCGCTCGCCAAAATTTATCAAAACAAAAAGGAGATAAGAACAAAACGTGATGATGATGACGCGGAAATATACAAATTTCGGCTCACTCGCTCGTACTAATTCAGAGTATTTTTTCAAGTCTTCAGTTTGTTGGTAAAAATCGTTATCTATAAGGCCGTCACTATACATTGTATCTTGATTAGAATTGTAAGATTTGATAAGCAAAACATGACAATTAAGATGATGGAAAGAAAGTTTAAACCAAAAATCTCATAACTTACTTGTTTAGCGGTGGTGGCCTGCGACCGACATCCATCGACCTTCGGAGCCTATTGATGGTTACCGGGAATTGGGAATTAATTAACCGGGAATTAATTAATGACAATTAAGAGTTCCATGTTTTGTAAGCTGAAATACAAAACTTTTCGGCTCGCTCGCTGCGCTCGCTCGCCAAAATTTATCAAAATTAAAAAGGAGATAAGAACAAAACGTGATGATGATGACGCGGAAATATACAAATTTCGGCTCACTCGCGCGTACATGGGGGGGGGGGGGGCATTTCATGAAGCAATTTGTCAGATATTTCGTCTGACAAACTGTTAAAAGCTACTGAAATCCTTGCTTCTGATTGGCTGAAAGCAAATTTTGTCCAAGTTGTCGGACAAAATGCTTCATGAAATGCCCCTCCGCTGGTTTAGAATATTTTTTAAAGTACTCAATTTGTTGGTATAGATAAATCGTTATCTATAAGGCCGTCACTATCTTGATTAGAATTGTACGATTTGATAAGCAAAAAATGACAAGAATTCCATGTTTTGTCAGCTGAAATACACACATTTTCGGCTCGCTCGCTGCGTTCGCTCGCCAAAATTTATCAAAATTCATTACATTTAAATCACCCTCAAAAGACCCCTTTTAAGGGCTTGAAAAGCATATCATGTGGACTTTGCTTAATGTCTCTACCGGGATGGGGTTGGGGTTGAACACGTAATAGTAGTAGTAGTTAGTAGAAGCAGGAGTAGTACAGGTTGTAATAGTGGTTAGTAGTAGCAGTAGTAGTAGTAGTAGCAGTCCGGACTAGTAGTAGTAGCTGTATAGTCGTGATAGTAGTAGTAGTTAGTAGTAGCAGTAGTAGTAGTAGCAGCAGTAGGCCTAGTGATGTAATAGTAGGGCCTAGTAGTACTACAGTGTAGTAGTAGTAGTAGTAGTAGTAGTAGTAGTAGTAGTAGCAGCAGCAGAAGTAGTACTAGTAGATTGTGGTAGTATTTAAATATTTTGGTAATAGTAGTAGTGATATGGTATTCTGTGTTTTTGATAAACAATAAGTGTGATTGGTGCTATTGAAATTCTAATTATTTTGATCATTGTCATCCTTACTTTCTTTTCTTCTTCGTTCTTTTTCATTTTCTTTTCCTTTGCTTCGTTATCTCGTCAGAAAAATTACCAAACGTTGCTTTTCTTGATCTTCATACGAGAGCGGAACTACAGGGCGCGCTGTGCAGTTGTGAAAGGGCGCTGGAGGAAGAGAAGACGAACATTCTAAAACGGCGCCATTCGATCTCGCCCAGGCTGTCGTCTGCGCTTCTGCTCTTGGTGGTTTTGTGCAGCGCTTGAAGGAGTGTGCAGCGCTTGAAGGAGCGTGCGGGTGACGCTCGCCAGCTTACTACAGTCGCTCGGTAGCGGGAGTGCACTTACGGAGCTAATCAAATTATCGACATCTATCGACAGACCCGCTGCGCGACGTACCGTGGAAGATTTGCTCAGATGAAATTCCATCGGGGTAGACAACTCTGCGTGGATTTAAAATGCTTTGACTTTCATGGCTATACATGTACTCCGATACATCGATTATGTGCAGAAAGCACAACAGACGCCGAAACGTACAGTCTCTTCATATTTCCCCCTTGTTTCCCGTGTGCTTGATGGTTGTTTGCGTGATTTTGCTATTTTCTGATTTGTGCTGCTTGTTAGTGAAGCAAAGGTAATTATGATACAGTGGTCAATCTATTGACTCTCAGGAACCCAATGTACATTTGCAGTCACAAAAGTTAAGGGAAAAAATGGCTGTTATCAGGCAGTCGCTCCTAGCACATTTTGCATAAATATTTCAGGGAAAAATCATCGTGTTTCTGCTGTTGAAAAAATTAAGACGTGTCAAGATATTACAAATTGAGTTGTCCGACGGGTGGGTGAGAATGCATTTGTTTTATTACCTTTATTCACATGCGATCAAAAGCTTTTGAAAGCCTCTTATATGAAGCCAAAAAAGGGGAAGGGGGAAGACTCTTCACCAGTCGCCTGCAAGAAATACAACATCTTTACTTTAAACGTAATACGTATTCGTGGCGTCACCGATTCCCCGTCAGCGATGGGTTAACATGCTGGTTGTGACTACCAATATAAGGCTCGATGTAGATATACAACAACAAGAATTATTAGCCATCATTCTGATACATGTGGTGGTATCTGGTGGCGCTTTATGGCGCCACTAGTGGTGTTTCATGGTATCTAGTGGTATTTTATGGTACAGTGTATATCTAATGGCGCTTCGTGGTTTCTAGTGGTGCTTCATGGTATATCTAGAGTTGATTCACGGCGTATCTAGTGAAGCTTTTTTATATCTCATGGTGCTTCATTATATTTAATGGTGCTTTATGGAATCTTCTGGTACTTCATGGTATCCAGTGCTGCTTCATGGCATCTAATGGTGCTTTATGGAATCTTCTGGTGCTTCATGGCGTCTAATGGTGCTTTGTGGAATCTTCTGGTGCTTCATGGCATCTAATGGTGCTTTATAGAATCTTCTGGTGCTTCATGGCATCTAATGGTGCTTTATAGAATCTTCTGGTGCTTCATGGTATCTAATGGTGCTTATTTTTATCTACGGGTGCTTCATGGCAAAACATTCCCGGACCCCCCCCCCCCCCCCCAACAAAAAGAAAGTGTGTAACAGTAGTACCAACTTGTCTAAAGTCAGTTGGGAGGAAGAGGAGTGAAGAATTTCTTGGAAGTGATAGTACATAATGTTTTTAATGCATCCGAATAGTAACTAAACTTGTAACCAGCGCTTCCTCGTTACGATGCTCGGCGAATCGTCCTTGGATGAAACAATTTTATTTTCAGTATCATACATGCCTTATTCGTCATTACTTTGTTCATTTTGATATGTTAATTTCTTTTTCGATTTTCTATTGTCAATTGTTTGAACTGTATAGGCAATTCATTCATTTCATTTTATTTTATTTCATTTCAATATACAAGCACTGGTAGAAAATGAAACAAGTTTGGTTTGAAACTATGTAAACATGTTTTTAATTTGCAAAGCATTTTATTTTGTTAATTACCACTAAATTTCATCTTCCAGTCAACCACTGTTTACTCCAGATCATTTGTAATTGTCTTATATCATGTCCTGCGTGGAAGAAAATAGAAAACAGATTGTATTGAATTGACCTGAACTGATTGTACTTGCGCAAATGTTCATCTAAGCATTCAGTAAATTGTTTATATGCCGACACATTTGATGTTCAAAGATTTGTTAGAAAACAAAATTCCTCTGGAAGCAAAACCATTTTTGTTAACGCCCTTCTGGTTTGACATGATAATGCAACCTTGTCATATTATATTCTGTTTGTTTGCCTTTCTGATAAAAATATTCAATCGCAATAGAAAATTGTCTCAATTTACCATCAGGATGTGGAGGGGCCGAAGCATGTTGAAGGTATAAATACTCGTTACCACCCATGACCATCCACACCCCTACCCCCCCCCCCCCCGAAAAAACCAACTATACATAATTATATTATATATATATATATGTATATATGTGTGTGTGTGTGTGTGTGTGTGTGTGTGTGTGTGATAGTAGTACCTCCTGTAAGGATATGTTATGTTTTGGTATACGACAGAATATTATACATGATGCTGATGCTGTAACAAATCATATATTTTGCAAAATGCACGCATCTACTCATTAAAATCTTTTCCATTTCCAACAACTTTGATTCGATATTTGACATACAAGTCACAACATCTACTATACATTTCAGTGCACAATATTTTCCTCGATTACATTGTCGGTGTGTTTTTGTGTTATTGTAGTAATTTTAGGCATTAACATTTTCATTGCGATTATATTTTCTTGGAAATGAAATAAACGAAATGAAGCCTTAGTTTTTACGAATAAAAACTCCCCTCTGTGCCATGTAAGGCAGTAACATCAAAACCATCTGCGATGAAAGACCGTCATTTTTTCAGAAAAAGTCACCTTTACCAGCCCCCCCCCAAAAAAAAAGTAATGAATAAACTAAAGTAGATAAACAAATACACACAAGAAGTACAAACATATCAAAGGCAATCCGATAATAAAACGTTGTTCAACCAGTTCCAATGTTTCCTGTGATATTGTGATTATTATAGCTCGATCTGCGTGTGACCAAGGAGGTATTCTCGTACTCTCGTACCTCCTTACTGTGACTCCTGTGTGTCTACTTTCAAATTGAACATTTTTTTTTTGTCCAAGGAGGTACGGCGTACCTTCTTGATCCGTCTTGCTTTCGTAGTCATAATATGTAGGGCCCCTATCATTTCTACAAAGGGCATTGCCCTTTAGCTGTCAGCGTAACAGTGACTGTTGTCTACACTGAGTTCGGTAACTTGTACAATCCTTAATGTGATATCACTGCAATACTTTTGTTTTAGCAGATTTATTGGTTATTTGCCTTATAAAAGTGTGAAATAATATATTTTCAAAAAAACTTACATGATTGATTGAATTAGGCGCGAGGTAAATGTTCGTCACAGTGCAGGGATCGATGTGTATAGTGCTAGAGTCACTTAATGAACGGACAGTAAATAGTGGGATTGTTATGATGTCAAAAAGAATGATTTATCAGGACAAACGTACAATGAGTGTTAACAATGACCAGCTTAGCAAAAAACTATTTTTACACTAAATGAAATACCTTCAGTAAACAAATAAACAGTTAATGAGATTTACTACACCCCATAACTAGTCAGGATTTGAATGAACATTTCTAATGATTGGAATAGTAATTTTTCACCTCCTTCATTGCGCTCTGTCGTAAATTGGGTAATCTCCGCTCTCACGGAGAGCATGATTATTAATTAAACTGTAATGAAGAATACTCCAAGAAGAACTGTGGGCATAATGAAACACCACTCAGCTGGAAATGTATGCACAATCAATAAAAACTTAATTCAAGTCACGTTCATGAACTGGGAACCCTCCTGATTGATTTTGTCATTTGTTACATATACCTCGACATGTGTAACATTGTATACAATTTATCCACATGCAACCTCCTATGAATGACGTATTGAATGTTGCATGGAGTTCAAACAGACTGAAACAGTAAATCAAATCATACGAAATTAAGTGCGTGTATAATTAGAAATACGATGAATAACATAAATTATTACACATATAAATGTGTATAATGATGATTAACTTCGTGAATTTAGTTGATTACTAATAAACACTGCGAATAATTATGCAAGGAATAGCTAATCACGAATTCATGATATATACCAAATTGAAAGTTCGAAAGCTGAGTGTTCTTTGAAGAAAAATGTTGTTTAACTGATACGAACTGTATCAAGACCTACTATGAACTACACTTTTGTACACAACATTTCGGTTTAGGTACGATATAGGATATAGAGGGGTTGATGAGGTTTGTTTGTTTGATTTATTTTCTTCAACATTATTTCATACATGAATCATGTTTGTTTGGGGTTTTTCAGTATATAGTATCACAGTAAACAGCAAATAGGGCCTACGGATTATATTATTGATATTATGTATTACAAGGCTGATGTTATGTATAAGGGCCCACAAGGTTATCATGTAGCTAAATGGAGACATTGTTAACCAAAGAGCTAGTTTTGTTTTTCCCTGGATAGACAGATCAACAGGCTAAAACAAAGAGATCTATACAGACGGATTGGTAATCATGGAAAGGACTGAATATGTGGAGATATTGGACGCCTTTACAGAGAAATTTCCAATTTCCATCATTTCCATATACTTTAGATATTTTGCAAACTTACAAATTTTGTTTATTGTATATTGCAAAGTGCAAATGTAATTCATTCATTCAACTTCAGTTAAAAAATAGATAGGTTAGGTACATATATATGCGTGTATGGGCATTTCTGTTTCTGTTTGAAAATGAATGAATGAAGGATTGAATGAATGAAAATATACATGTATGTATGCATATGTTTGTTTCATAATACTTAAATAATCATATATTATATGAATCATGCAGAGAGGGATATATATATATATATATATATATATATAGAGAGAGAGAGAGAGAGAGAGAGAGAGAGAGAGAGAGGGGGGGGGGAGAGAGAGAGAGGAAGGAGAAGGATAAATTGATGGACATGCAGAGAGGTGAATACGATTTATAGTCTGGGTATAGACTGGGTATGGACATATAAATAAGATCCACATAATAATTATGCACATACAGTATAGGATAGATGTACGGGCTTTATTATGCCATATACCAGTCAATATACACAGAGAGGAATAGATCTTAAGTATTGCTGTCCTATCCGGCTTTAATAGCCACGCAACTGAAAGTATCTAAGCAATTCAAAACTAACCTTTATGGGCATTCAAAGAGAACAAGTAAGGCTTTATCAAATATAAGAGACGAATCACTTAATAGACGAAAGTAAAACATCAACAGTTGGGACTACGGCGAGTGAGTTTCGTTAGAAATTGGCACATGAATGGCATGATCGAGAGTGTTCAGCATAACGACTACTGTGCGCCACTGCACATATCTTTATTCATTTAAAATGCTGAATGTTTACATTTTACTACCCTAGCTGCTCATCAAATATTCACATCAGTTGACAAATTCAGCCCACTCGCTTCGAGGCCCCACCGACACATCCATCAATGATTAACTCTATGACAGTGAGCAGCCATCAGCAACAAAATATGACCCACACTCGATGAATGAACATTGAGGTCTGCAAAAATGAGACTATCAGTAATCTGTCGTTCGTCGGCCTTTTGTATGTATCACTGCGTACAATCAAGGGCCCAAGCTTTTGCAAATTGAAATATGCAACGAAATCTTGTCTGTTACAAGCCCTTCCCGCGGAAAAGCTGCTTTAACACTCAGCACTCATGCATGCATATTACTGTCACCCATTCAAATACCTTGAAGCTCCATGTCCATTCAATAGACGGAGACGGAAAGAGCTTATCTTTTTTTTTTCTCTCATACAGAGAGGACACTAAAGTCTTCACTTGAGGTGGGAGGGGAGATCGGAAGGGTGTGATTAATGGTGCGATTTGAGGCCAAACCGCTCTTATATTTCCCCAAGAACGAATAAATGTTACGATGTTAGAGAGCCATGAAACAAATTGACTGTCTGAGTCAGAAGCAGGCTGAATTCTTTTCACTACTGGTAGAATTAGAATAGATAAATACTCACAAGTGACGAGTTTTTTTTTTCGACCCATTGAAATTACAGTATGTCGCTATTCCTCTGTGGATATCCCATTCATCAGAAGAAGAATGAGAATGAATGAATGAACAAAGCTGTATTCCACGAACGCAGAGAAACTCAAGCGGGTGATCTGTGAAAATTGAATTTTGTCATAGGAAATCCACCGTCTAACTAGAGTTTGTCTCAGGGCTGTAAGCACATCAACCCTTTCTTGCATCTATATTGCATAATTAAACGTAATGGCTTCGTTTGTTGCAAGTTAGTATTAGTTTATATCACTCAAATGCATTCCCTGCGATCACATGAAAATTTGTACTACGATTTATGTACGCTGATATAGACATCGATAAATCACATCAAAATGAATCAAATGATGATACACTGAACTATGAAACGTTTGATAGCCATTTAAAAATGGCGTTCATTAGGCACTTTTATAATTGTCATCTGAGTGGTAGGAGAGCTGCGGTTGATATGGTCATGAGATATTATTACCTGACATTCTTTTTTAGCTTGAAATGCAATGATTCATCCATAACTACTCAAGATATGAAATCAAGACTATTATCTGAAAATTCATCGTTCATGTCAGAGTAGCAGTGATTATCATCGTCATCATCACTATTATTATTATTATCATCAGTGAAAATTATAACCATATACTACTCAAAATAGCGTGGGGTGACCCCTATACAGAATTAAAATGTTTGACTTTAAGCAACCTGGATGTCGTTATGTCCCCTGATAACTACAAAGGGATATAGTTTTGGTTGAGATGGTGTTAGGAAAATGCATAAACAAATTTGGCGGACATAAGAAGAGAATAACGCTGTGTTTAATCACGGCGCAATCCTAATGGTGGCGATTACAGATTCTGTTCAGATAAGCATTGATATAAGATAATATGATTACAAGAAAATGTTTAATAGACGTAAAACCATTGGATGTGAATACAGAGTCATAGTCTCCCATCAAGGGCGTTGGTAAAATAATCATATTGGTTGTGATAGTCCGCAACCGGTCGGGCGTGTGATTTCACTTTTGGAATGATAGATTAACATCTTAATTCAATAGCTACTAAATAAGTGCTCACAAATTAATAAGTGAATAAACAGAACGAAAATGATATAAACAACATCCTTCACTATTCCATTCACATTTTTCTACTAGATATGATTATGTAGATATACAGTAGTCTCCGCTTTCGGGTGGTGTCTGGCAGAGCATTTCTCTCCCGACTAAGCGGAGTACAAGATAAACCGAAAGCATGTTAATTCATTCACAACGCAGATACCATATATAATTATTATCATATGCCTATCAACTATATCTAGGAATGCAAACAATTACTTCTTGCTATGTGCTTATAGGGCCAAAATCAGAAAAGCTTTGCGTTTGTAGATAATAACCTTGGTTTTAAAGATCCGAATCTTTTAATGCAAATGATAAACTAGTCTATTGACAAGCAGACAGAGGTAAGTATAGAAGTATCCCTTTAAGTGGCTTAAAAATACCAACAGCTCATCGTGCGGCGATGTAAATGACATTAATGATGATGGATCCATATCACACTCGCTAGTATTTCGCCCAGCTGTGAGCTACACGGGGAGCCTATACTAGCTTCCCGGTTTAATCTGATCTCAATTACGGATTTCTTCCTCGTCCCGACAGATTTACCTCCTGTGGGTGCTGGCACCGCTGATGAGCGTGGTTTAAAGCACTACATCAGCGATTTCTAGCACAACATTTGCCCAATGTTTTCTTTAAACAGTATACAGCAATATCAGAGGATTTTTATTACGTACGAATGTTGAGGAGCACGACACAATAAATGATATCACATACTGTATATACGTGTAATAGTTTTGCCGTATTTTACTGTTATCTGTATATAGTGTGTGCGGTGACACGACATTTGCTGTTCCGGTGTTATTTTCTCCAAGGACTTAGGGTTAGGGGTAGGGTTGTGATAGGGTTTTAAGTTTGATTTGATGTGAGAAGAAGGATTAGGGGTCAAGTTTATGTTTGTGGGTAGAATCTTAATTTTGGAATTAATAGCGTGCAGATATTGCATGGGCGCAAATGTCATGGAAGCCCTCTGACAGTCATCCTAGGCGACGGACTAGACCTAACATGACGAAGTTATGAGATAACAAGAGTATCTAATAAACAAAGGAACAGAATGGCAGAGGTTTTTATCAAAATCGGGCCTCACCAGTCAAATGAGAAGTCAAGTGGGAGATAACCCCAAGAGAATGATATACTGGGATTGCGATGAGATTGAGATCATTTGCTGGATGACGTTATGCGTTTTATCAATGGCCGCTGACGTAACGAATATGTGGGAAAATATCTCATTTGTTTCTTTTTGTTTTACTTTGTTTTGTTTTTTAGTATGTTTGCAAGACTGCGTAATATATCTAATCTTAAACCTTTTTTTTTCTTGCTCCACCAGAAGCCGACCTTTATTTTGGTGACAAAACGTTATGTCGATCTTAAAACAAAAATGCTAACTTCTGTATTAAATTCATGATCATGGTTATGTCGTTTAGTTAGAGCAAAGAACAAAGAATAAAAGATCGAACAAAACTGCAGATATTTCAAACATATAAGATGTATGACTGTGAGACTGATAATTATAATCATGTAATGTGGCTCCAAATTGCAAAAATTCAATTTTTTAGGCCTGGTGTTTAAGGTGAGGATCGTGACTTGAGACCATTAAACCATGATCAGTCCCTAGCTTCTCATCAAACATGGCAACAAAGAACGATATAACTGCGGCACGAAACGAAAGCGTGTGTCAACATATCCCAGCACAATGCGGAAAATACAATGAATACCACATCGTATCAAAGACCTGCTAGTGCTTCGTGCATGCCATTGCATTATGCAGGTACCTGCAAAGTGAATATCAGTGTATTATTGGCTCTATTCTGAATCACTGCTATCAAGATTTGAAAATATCAGGAAAATCCCCAAACTTGTCAAAAAGATGATGTAGAATTTAAGAGACGTAACTTTGCGCGGCAAAGCATAGTCAAAGCTTTATGCCTAAGTTATATTTTGTATGAAAGCGCAAAGTGGTCGTTGTATGTAGATTGTGCAGAAAATAGGTATACTGCTGTTTGTCGCACCTTACACAGTGACACGCAAATATTTCACATTACAATAACTGAAAGGTCGTAATATCCGACCAGATACACACATAGACACAAAATCAGGGTTAAATATTGTTATTGGACTATAATAATCATTCACATGCAGTACTATTACTACCATAGGCCTAGTTGTTGTTGAATAAATGATATTGACCTTTAACATTGCACCATAACGAACACATTATAATTCCTCAAACAATGACAGTAATCTTAATTGATGGTGTGATGGTTTACTTGCTTACTATAAGGAAAATCTCATCTTATTCCGCGAGGAAAAAACACAATTTTGTGGTGAAACGACTGACAAAAAAAAACAATTAACATCAATATGCAAATGAAAGTCACGTGATTTAAGAAATGGGCAGATTATCGTGGCAATTTTGTCTCTTGAACTTGATCTGATTCAAATTAGCATCTGAGGCATTTTGCAAATATTGGAAGAGTTGGTGAATGAAAAGCGCTGTAGGCCTTTACACAAATGGCTTTGAATGGCTTTGAAAACAAAGCGCATGAAGTGTTATTTTAAGTCGGGTCATTGACTTTTGCGTTTATGTTCAATGTTTGGGCGTATCCCCCCCCCCCCCTTTAAAATAACGCAGTTATGACATGCACCGTTAAGCATGGATAATGGAAATGATTTCCCTCGTAATTATGACCTAGAAGATGACGTCAGCCCCCTCCCACTCCTGGTCACAGTCCAGTTAATCCTGTGGTGTGTGTAAGAAAACGTGGGAGTATACAGCTTTGTGTGGCATGCCTTACAAAGTAATCAAGCAATTATAGAGGGGAATTTCCCCCAATTAAAGAGGATTCAGAATATTCAGAATGAATTCACACACACGCGCGCACACACACACACACACACACACATATATATATATATATATATATATATATACCTAAATATATATATATATATATATATATATATATATATATATATTTATATATGTTCATATATATATATATATATACCTAAATATATATATATATATATTTATATATGTTCATATATATATATATATATATATAATCCTAAGTGTGAGCAAACGGTTGACATACGCTTAAAAGTTATGAATCGCTAAAATTTTAGGTTTTAATTTCAATTTCAGTTCAGTTCAGTTCAGTTCAGTTGTTATTTCTGCATTTCAAAATCAATACAAATCAACAAATCAACAAACTACTTACATAGTCATTTACACAGCTAATATTCGTAACGTTTGGATCTTACATACATTTTCTTTTTTTTTTTCAAGAACGAATATCATATATGAAAGGAAGCAATAGGAAATGATAAAAATGAAATGCAGGGGACCATCATCATAAGCTAAGCTTGACGAGCAAAACGGAACAAAATACAACGAAACTGTTTACTATATAAATAGTATACAAATAGGGACTTTAATTTTTTTTTCCTCAATAAAATGTATACATTACATTGACCTATACTTCGGAGAAATCTCTGAGGCAAATAGATGGCATTTTCCATGCCATCTGGATGAGCAAAGTCAAAGTCTCTTTTGACTTTGATATCCTCAAAAAAAAAAAAAAAATCAATTTTTTCTTCGCAACCAGCTTTCATGTTTCCATGAAATCTGAATTGGCTGTCTGCCTAAAAATGGCGAATTGAGGGGCAAACAGCACGTGTTGGGACTGGGTTCAGATCAGGTATCGCCCTGCTCGTCCCTCGGGTTCACAATATTGTTTTGGAATCGTTTTCATAAAGTAACCGTACTCCGGAAGGTAGCATAGGTCTGAGCACAAATTGGAGAGTACACATTGTATTCGATGCACCACAATGCACCTTATACATCATGTACATCGTTCTCGTTTACAGACGGTATACAGTGCGTATCAAAAAAAAAGTAATCCAACTTTGGAGAGCTACTATTTCATAATTATCAGCTATGAAGAGCACAATGCTGGTTGTGAGGAAAGAGGAACTTTTCCTCTTTCCATTGGTACCAAATTATGTTGACAAATGTCATGCATGACTGAGCACATTAACTTTAAAGACAACAATAACAAATTGCACTTTTTCCAAGTGTACGTGCTATTGTGAAGGAACAATGCATGTCTCACTGCATGGATGAGATCTGTCAATGAAAGTGGTCAAATAGGCCAGCCTGTATAAATGCAGGTTTGTGTTTAGTGTGTGTGTTTAAGGTTATTTTTCCTAACATTTTATGGTTCATTAACTTTAACATGTTCAACTGTTCAATAACTTGGTAACTCCCACAGATGCCAACCCACACAGTCAATTTTTCTCTGTTTATATTCAACACATATCTCGCAGCGACAAACAAGGTCTTGAATATGAAGAGAGAAAATGGATAATGGTTCAGCGTTTAATGGAAGGCCCAAGTTATCGACAACGTGGCCATGTTGAAGGTTATGAACCACAAAAGGTTAAAAGAAACTCTAGACACGAACCTGCAGTCGACCACATTCATTGACAGACCTCATCCACGCAGTGAGACATGCATTGTTCCTTCACAGTAACACGTAAACTTGGAAAAGGTGCATTCTGTCATTGTTGCCTTTAAAGTTTGTGTGCTCAGTCATGCAAAAATGTTTGTCAACACAATTAGGTATCAATGGAAAGAGGAAGAGTTGCCCATTCCTCGAAACTAAAATTGCGCTCTCCATAGCTGACAATTGTAAAATAGTAGCCCTCCAAAGTTGGATTACCTTTTTTTTATACGCACTGTATATGCAAAGCGGAACATTCAACGTGAGGTCTTATTATACTGTAGTCTCTCAATTTAGAAAGTGGAAGATTTGAAACGTGTTCAGATTCATGGTAAGATAGTGTGAAAGGAATGAAAAATGTGTATGGATTTATTAGAGTCAGCTGAAATTTTGACGGCAATTCATTGAGTAAAATTTCTGCACGTTAAGCTCTTGAACGGGTAGGCTACATATCGAATCATTATGGAAGGTGATTACCTTCAAGGTGTAAGAAAGAGATGATGTTTCTTTATTTACAAATTGTCGAATTTTCTGGCTGAGCTGTGTGATGGTGTTCAAATATAAGAAAAAAAAACTCTAGCAAGCAGGGGAAAAAAGTGATTACGTTGTCATTATCATGATATTTTTAGACAAAAACAAATATCACCACACTGGTATACCATTTGGAAATGGTTTTATTTCTAGCATTCCTGTTACTGTTACGGGAAAACATGAGTTTAAAAAAAAAAAGAAACCCAGTCACTCGATTTTTTTCAGTGCCTGATGCATTTGCCGCTATTACAACCGCAAATGTATGGCTGCATTATCTATAACCCTCCCACGCACACATTGACGTTGTATACAAACACTTTGCCGATAGTAGAGACGTTAAAGCGCAAATCATTCATGTCCAAGTTGACTCAACTAAATAAATAATATCGCACGAGCAGAATGCTACAAAATCCAGTAAAATCAGACAGAAAAATAAAGAAGTTATATGGTCTTGTAATCTTCACATGATCTCACCGAATAGTAATAAGTGCTTGTAAGCACTTTATTCATGAAAAGTACCTGAGATTATGATGCCATTATTGCAGTAAAACTCTCAAAATATCATTAAAATCATACCACAAAAACCTTGATTTGGGTTGACAAAGAATTGTTGATAACAACCCCTCTTCTAAAGGTTATCATTGCTCAGTCACTGCAGCACATGATGAAATTTGATGCGAGAGATGTAAAGTTTTTCTTTTTCATTTCATGCCCAAAAAAGGAAAATTGCGAAGACAGTCTACTACCTGATCTAATTTGCATAATTATGCTGTTGCTAATAATATCACTCTTCCCTGTAAATATGTGGATAGTCCCATGATTTACTTATTTCGGTTCCGATTTTGATAAAATCCCTGCCATATATTCTCATCTGACTGGACTCTAAAGGGCTTTTTACACTTAGCCCCGGACTTAGCCCCGGACCAACGGTGGGGCTAAGGGGGGCCTTAGCCCCACCGTTGGTACGGGACTATCCTTAGCCCACTTTCTGTTTACACTCGTTTTTGCCAAAGTGGGCTAGCCCCACCGATAGTACGGTACTATCTGGCCCTGCAAAATAGCAGGGGCTAGCACCGCAATTGCGGTGCCAAGCAAGTGAGTGTAAACAGAACGAAAAAATAATCCTGGGCTAAGCGACGGAGACGAAGTCCGACCCTCACTGACCAATCAGAAACGAGGTAATCAAGTGCTGCCGGTGCGTGCGTGTACGTGTACAGTACACAGCGTAATTATGAATATTCATGTGGTTTGGAAAGTCCGGGGCTAAGAAATACGAGTGTAAAAAGGTCAGTTTTCTCCTTAGCCCCGGACAAGAGATAGTACGGGACTAATTGGCGAGTGTAAAAAGCTGAAAAAATTGGTACGGGGCTAACGATAGTCCTGGGTCAGAGAAAGTCCGGGGTTAAGAAACACAAGTGTAAAAAGCCCTTAAGACATTCATCCAAGCCGACTTGAACACGGCATCGAATTGAATTTTATCATTCAATAGTTAGGCCCCTATATATTCCATAACATTCCGCGGTAATGAGGGAAGCAATGTGCCAGAAGCGACTGTGAACTTGCCTTTGGATGCATTCACTGTTTTGATTCATTTTTTTTCGAGATTACAGACCTTACACTGACTAACCTTGAGGTCATGTAAAATTAGAATGGTGGCGACAGTTTAGATACACATCATATACCGTGATAAACACGGCGGCCTTGTAACTCCTGTCAGTGTATTTACGTCGGATGGCTGAGATTGGTGACGGGGTGGGGAAAAGCAAAAAAAAAATAGTGATATGGCTGGTATTTGCAGACAGCAAGAGCCAGCCTTGGTGGTACAACGTGGGATTTATAGAGATTGTTGACATCAGAACTATCACTAAAAAATGACGAACATCACATACACACAGGCTTGTCGATGGGACAGTGTGCTTATAGTACCTAATACACAAACAGCTCGCAGAGAAAAACATGTAGAAGGACAGGCGAAAGGAGTGACCTTGTAGAAATCGACTTATCGATTGGCCCAAGTCTTCCGCTGGGAAATATTATGGCATCCCTTTTGTCACCAAACACATGGTTGTGCGGGTGCCACTATACACTACACATAGACACGTTAAGCTTCCATTGTTGTCATACATACATTCAGGCGTCATGAAAATCGTTTCCACTTTAAACACTGTACTTGCTTTGTGGAGTGTGCAAGCATGACCACATAGATGCGATCCGTACACAAACATTTCGTCCTCGATGTCTTGAGCGTCCAAAGCCCTGAACCGATCTGATTCGATTACCCAGCCCATGCACAGTATACACAAACCTGACCTTTCTTTTAGGGTAGTTCTGCGTATGTTGTCCAGCTCACTTTTACAGTGGACCACTCATCCAATCAAATAAGCGTACACTGCACAAACAGCGTTTAATTCACGGCATACTAACCCAATTTCGAGAGAACACACGTCTTGATTCAACCACGAAAACACAAGGAAGGTTTTTTTCTATCATTATTTTTTAAGGACTTGAATAAGTCGTATTTCGTTCCAATTCTCACATAGCATAACAGAAATTCACTCCGTTTCTATAAACACTGATAAAGTGGGAAATCTAGATAAGTTTGCTTGATTACCTCCTGAAAACAATGAAAGTTATTGTTGCTGCATTACCGAAATGGTGATAAAAAAATTATACTTCCCAACGTCGAAGTCGTTTTTATTTTTTAAGCCAATCGAAATGAAAACTTGCATGGCGCTCAGGTGTGCAATTTCTTACTCATGTGGGCAGATTGTCATTACCGAGATCTATGACATTCTCGTAGTGAACACAGCACCACAGGAGTGTGACGTTTGTAATACCCAAACAGCTTGTTTTCTTCGTACAGATTGGCAGTGTTTTTGCACTTAACAAATGCTTATCATAACGTCAGAATTATTGAATAAACATGCAAACAAAGTTCATGTCACACAACTACAGGAAATACTAATGAGAACACCAAACCGAGTATACAATTGTATAAGTCTAGTACAATGTTTACATTTAGGGCATACATAGAGAAATGTGAGATGAACAAAATGGTGGGCGTTTCATTAATGTTGGACCTTAAGCAAGAAAGTTAACGAATTTTGAATAAATTATTTTGTCCGGAATAGTAATATCGGTCTAACTCAAGAAGGATGATGACGTCATAGGCTCACAACTCTCCAAAAGTTTTTTGCACAAATAAATTAACAAATCACATTTTCGTCGATAATGTAGTAAACTACCGTATCAGGGCAATTACCCCCCCCCCCCCCCCCCCCGGCTAAATACTGATTAGTGGTAAGGTTAGAGTAAAGATTAGGGTTAGGGTTAGGTTAAGGGTTAGAGCTTGGGTTAGGGCTAGGCTTGCGTTCAGGAATAGGAATACGGTTGGGGTCAGGGAAAGGGTCCGGGGTAATTGCCTAGGGGGTAATTGCCCTATAGACCCGCCTCTTTCCCCCAAAATCACAATTGCCACGGTTTATCACCAGCCTACATTCATTCGATGCAGATACAATTAATTTTCCTTAATTTCAAGTCAAAATACGCAATCTAATTCTTTTATTCAAAACAAAAAGGACTTCTGTAGAGGCAAGAGGAAGCTAAGTTTTGTGAGGTGATAAATCACTTTTTAGTTGAATTCTTTCATGCCCGATTTTAACGAAATCGCTACAATTCTGTTCGTTTGATTTTACTCTTTATATAGACCTAACTTTATCATTTCATCTTATTACTAAATCTTATCATTTCAGTTTCGACATTGTTTACTCTGTTCAATTCACATTGTCTTGTTTCCATTATTTCTCTGTCACAAAAGAAAGTGAGATGTATGTTATGCTTTTGTCGAAAAGTGGAAATAAATTTGACGTTGAATTTGAATTTGAACTTGAACATTTTGATGGAATTGCGCTTAAATACAAGCACTTTTGTACCAAGAACTCCTGATACAAAATCGAGAGACTATCCAAGTGATCATATTGATATGCGTAAGTCCATCACCTTGCCCGTTTTCTTTCTCTCTCCGCGCCGTACCAGGGTGAGCAAACGAAGTCCCTTAACCTTTCGTCTAAAACAAATATGTCGCAACGTGACATTTTTTCTTGACATATTTCATTACTCATTTTTTTTTTCGAGCACCTGTCTTTGCGTTGACACAACAGTCGGGCTTATTTCCGCTACTTCCTCAGTAGCAGGAAGTAATGGGTGTTTTTTCATATACTTGTTCTTGGGTTACAAAGTACACAAGATGACATTCGCAGCAGGTTGCCTCTTCCTACCCCACCCCTACATCACCTCTACTACTTCACCCCAGCCCCCCCCCCCCTTCCCCACCCTTTCCTCAACCAGTGAAGAATGCACATCGATGCATATAATTCTTTAAAAATCATTATAGCGACACTTTGTTAAAGTTTGTTACACTGTATTGAGATTGAAATGCAAAAATGAAACTGAACCGACCTAAACTGAACTGAACCCTTACCTCAATCGCACCCGTACCTCAACCTACTCCTAGCCCCCCCTCCCCCACCTATAGCTTACCTCAATAACCCCAACCTCACCCATCTACCTCACCCCACCTATCTAACCCCACCCTTTAATTCACCCCCATCCCTTCCTCACCCTATCCCACCCAACCTCACCCAACCCCGAACCTGCCTCACTCCACCCTATTCTAACCCATCACCCCTACCTCACCTCATCCACCCCTATATACCTCACCCCACCCTTACCTCATTACACTGTCTCCATCTCTACCTTATCCCACTCTATCTCACTTTTTAGTGAATTTACACAGATGTTTCAGTATTTAAAAAAAATAAAACGGTAATATAGATCTAGATACAAAATGTGCACGTTAGATGCTAATTCATTTTCAACCCTCTGTTCCAGTGTCACTGATAAATTCAGAGAGGTGCACCTTGATCCCCGTATAACTCATTGTTCAAAAAGTGAAGTTGAGACAGAGCGGAGCAGAGTTCCCTGGCTTTCACGCCTTGCCAGGGAGCGTTGATTCCTGTTTTCTCATGATTATAAGCAACTCTTCTCACCCGCAGAAAAAAAAAAGGCTTTTAGGCTGAAGTTAATGCTGGTGCATGAACTTCACTGAGAGCTCTTAGCATGGTCAAGTCCCCTTACGTGCATATAATATGATGTGCTGCTAAACCTTTTGTGAAATATCATATTGACACCTGATAATCCACTTTGCTCGTGAAATTCAGTACGAAGCGATGGCAAAACGATCCTGACAATAACCAGAAATAAAAAGAAGAAGTCCAAAAATCAGTTGAATTTTACAAAACATCCACGCAGCTGATGTTTTTATAAAATCAGATAATGGGCAAAGCTGACCAAATATACACATTTGTGTGTGTGTGTGTGTGTGTGTGTGTGTGTGTGTGTGTTGCGCGAAATCATTCCACTCTGCATTGAGAGTTAATCGATAATTCCATTAACGTCTGCGACGAACTAGAGACAAGTTTGAATACGCGATCGACATCGATGTGAGAGACTTCGATTGTACGTGAAACCAACCTTGCACTTTAGAGACTTGAGCCTTCTTTGATTTCCCGCGCATAAGGTCGTTGAATGCATTGATTGAAAGCAGAGTTCTTAAGGCACGATTTGCCGATTGTGGTTCCAGAACTCAATAATTCATCAAAGTCTCAGTGTATGCGTAATACTGTACAGTCATCTCCGTGGTGCTCCTAAAGATATCTAGTTTCGCACCTCTTCACAAAAAGGAAGAAAAAGAGAAGAAACGAACGCACTCACTTGCATATGCGTTATGAATGACAATTCAGTGAAAATGAATCGACAGCAGATCACGTTGTCATCTACCATATCCAGTAATAGCAAACTAATAGACGAGACTTGGTTTAGTGTTACGGAATATGATGACATGGCTGTCTTTGGAGTATAGGAGTTAGTCGGTCCAGCTTTCGGGTGCTTAAAGAGGCTAAAGCTGACAATTAAATCAGGTGCATCTTCACCCCCCCCCCCCCATCCCTTTTATACACACACACACACACCCACACACCCACACACCTCCTTGTCACATAGCAATACTGTTAGGCGTTGTTCCTATTCAAAAAGTTCCTGCTTTACTATAAAATGACCCAAGCCTATATCGAAAAATGTCTCCAATAAAGATGAGTGCAGCTTTACAAGATGAGTGCAGCTTTACACAGTGAGCATAAATCTAATTCATGTTGGAAGTTGCAAAACTTGGACCTCTGTGTCATTTCGTGACATTTCCACCAACTGAACCTGGCTAGTAACAAAGTGGGTGGACAGTTAGCATTCACAATTAACCTCACCCTGAACTCTCCTTACTACAAATAACACCATGAATCCTCCCAACTTACCATAACCCATAACCCTCCGAACAAACCTCATACCAGAACCATCCTCACAAGATCCACTCCGTGCAAGCCTCCCCAACAAATGCCATTCCACCCGACCCCAAATCCTCCCTATAAACCCTACCAAAAACGCTTCCAAGAGACCCCACTCCAGAATCGTTCTATCAAGCCTGACCCATTCAGAACCATCCTCGCAAACCAAACTCAAAACCCTCTCAACAGGTTCCACTCCACAAACCCTTTCCTACAGACCCCATCCCAAACTTTCCAGTATTCCCCACTTCAGAACCCCCTAATGCCAAGCCCTACTCCAAACCCTCCAAACAACCTCCACCCAAATCTTTCAAATACTCAGTAAACCCAAAGTGCCATTCCAAACCTCCCCTAAGCCCGACCCAAACTCGTCTCAAACCCTCCCTACAATAAACCTTACCTCAAACCCTTTCCAACAGAACCTTTCTATCAATCCCACCAAAACCCTTCCAATCGACCCTACCCAACACACAACCATGCCAACAAGTCCCACTCCACACCCTCTAAACCAGTTCCACTCCAAACCCTCCCTATAGACCAAGCCCAAACCTATCCAATATTTCACACCTCAAGTCCAACTCTAAACCCTCCCAACAGGCTCCATCCGGAACCCTTCCTACATCATAAGTACTACCCGAAACTCTTCCGATAAACCCAATTCCGATCCCTTCATCAAGCCCTTGAAACCCTCTCAACAAGCCATAGCAAAACTCTCCCAACTAAGCCCACCTCAGAGCCATTTTCACAAGGCCCACTCTAAACTCTCTAAACAAATGCCACTTCAAATCATCACTATTAGGCCCCAACCCAACCCTTTCCAATATTCTCCACCTCAGAGCCCCATAATCTATCAAGCCCTATACTCCCAAACCCTCTGAACAAGCCCCACCCGGAACTTTCCTTATAAGCCCTTTCCCAAAGCCTTCCAAAAGAACCCACCGCCATCTCAAACCCTCCGACAAACCTCATCCCGGAACCATCCTCACAAGATTCACTCCAAACCCTCTTCACAAGCCACCACTCCATACCCTCCCTTTAGGCCCCATCCCAAACCTCACCAATATTTGCCACCTCAGAACCCCTTTTTATATCAAGCCCGACTCCAAACCATTCGCACGGGCCAAGCACGAAAACTATCCGACATTCCTTACCCAAAAGTTGAACCCTCCCGAAAAAAAACAACACTCAAAACCATCCCAACACCTAGAACTCTCCAAACTAGCATCATCTAGAACCCTTACAGCACTAGCCCCACCTTGATCCTTTCCCCTTTCCCTGTGTCCTCATCTTACCTAGGTTGCCTAGGAGATTGGTGTATGAGTCTGTAGGAGATGAGCCAAGGTTGCTGAGTGATAAACTTCCTGAAACATAAGAATATAGGGGCCTACTGGAAACAGAATACTTACCAAAAACAAATCATCGTGTATGAGAAGGGTGACTTTTAAAGGAAACCCCGTCCCCCTCGCCCGTATTAATATGAAAAATAAGAAACGAAGACTGTGCTATGTGTACAACAGAAATTAACAACAACAAAAACACGAAAACTATACCAAAGTATAGTGCCGTTATCAAAAGAAACTGATCAATACGTTTCCACAATTAAATTCATTGTAGTATATTATTTTGATTATTGTTTAATTTACACTACTGCGAGACAATCATTTACCATGCTAAACTGCTATGTTGTACCATGATGTATATCGATAGTGTTTCATGATACAGTGTATTACTAAAAAAAATGAATTGTAATACACTGCCACACAGAAAACCAATGAATCAAATCACATCAAATCACATCAAATCACATCAAATCAAATTTAACCGTGCAGAAACCATGAAAAGCTTGAATATTGTTCGTAACGATATATACATTAAAAAATACATATATATTATATTATATCATCAACTAACTGGCCAACGTGATGATGGAAATGTGCGAAATGCATTCGTGATTTTGAAAAAAAAAAGTATACAAAATATACTGTTATTCTCTTCACGAGGATGTCTGGAGGTACTCAACGTTGAAAACCTCTAATTGTCTAATGACAAGAGCTGAATTTCAGTTTTGAAATTATGGGGCAACCATTAAAATGAAATGAAAGCATCGTCACGTAAATGTTATTCGTGAATATATTAATGAAGCAAACTCATAAGCTCATAACTCGGCTAAGTTGCGTGAAGTTTATATGATACAGTGCAAAAAAGAAAAAAAAACACCTGGATGTTGCTATTTGCGACGTTATCACGAAATGATGTTTGACATGTCTTCGTGGTTGCACGGACTCCAAATCAAACTGTATTTGGAGGAAAATAATCACTCATCCCCATTGCAGTCTTTACCCTCCCCTCCCCCCCCCCCCCCCACCTCCCCCTCCTCCCGACTCACACATCAATCTCCATGGGAAGCGGCCATAGAGGGTGGATACCTTGGGATGACGTGACAGCCTCAATTCAAGACTCTCATTTGTCATCTTCAATATCCAAGTCCCGACTGACTCTTCCGACTCACACGGGTTTCCGTCCAATGACTAATGTGTTGTGCGTATTACCTATAGGTTCTGGATAACAATGTTCTGTTTGTTTTGGCTTACTTTGTAAATCTGACATAAAGTCCCCTCCTTCTATACTTTTCGATCTCTATCTCTATCTCTACTAGTACTTTATTTCTCCCGCTCTTTGAAGATCTCTATCAAGGTTACTTTCTTCCTTCCAATCCGGCAATTTTACGTGTTCATCAGTCTCTTCATTTCTAAATCTGTCGATTGTCTCTCTTTATGCCCTGGAAGTCTCTCGCTTGTGTATCTATTTCTCTGTCTATTGATGTGGTTGACCTAACACGTAGCTCTGTAAATCTCGCGACATTAAATTGACTAAAGAATGCGAAGGGATTTTCCGATCTTCCTCAGGTTTTTACAGCGGTGCAGCTAAGATTAGTGTCACACTCCACTGATTACCGTGGTGTCTTCATTGTCATACTCAATGATTGATGCTTCACGATAGATGCTGGTGTCCAAAGTTTCGTAACTGGGTATCGGAGCAGTGCCAATAAACGTTTAGTCTTCTCTTTGCTTTGCTTCTTTCCTTCTTCAGCTCTAGGTGATGCAAAAGTGGAAAAATTAATATTCTGATGCCTAGAAACAATATCATATCTTCAAATATTGACTGCAAAAGCCATCTTCATGAATGGAGATAAAAACGTTCGTGAAGAAAGAAAAGGCGATAAGAATATAAAGGAAAAAAGCACAGCGCGAGATGCAATGGTTGCCATGGAAACCGAGCGCAAGCCGCTTTTACGATGGCACGACGTGGGATTAATAAGTGTGCGTCTTCTCCCCCAAAGCACGATGACCTTTTTCTTTATTATTTCAATTTTTACTGTTTTTTCTGGTGTTTGCCTTCTCGTGAATTATTGACAGAATGATGACGATAGTTAGGCATGGAAGCTAAATTAGCTATAGAGAAACTAAGAGGCGAAGATAATCATTCGCATTGAAATCATGCAGGTTGCTCTGATCTCCCATAAATATAATTGTTTCGCTAGAACAGTTACCTTGTTGAACGAACTGACTTATACGTGATAATGTCTATGATATCATGTCTGGCGCATTCCTTGCGAAACATGTCACTCTATTAACACTACGTGAAAAAAAACAACAACAAAAGCATCGCATGAGCTGATAGTCAGCGAGGCATTGGGTTTTGAGAATCTACATACAATTAGCCAACGACGGGAAGGAAATATTACCGAGGCTCCAGGCTATTAGATGGAGATTTTCATGTTTTGGTTTTTACTCCTCCCTCGTTAGGGAGCTTCCAGCGCCAATAAGAATTGTTTTATTGTATATACGACTCTTTTTTTATATAATCATCTTGGAGTTTACCCGCTCGCTACGATACTGTGAGACTAGTGAGGCATCCGAGTGTATTATCCTGCACATAGTGACAATCAGACATACAATTAAGGAGGTTCAATTTGTGGTGTCCCCTATCCTGTCGAGTTATCAGGAACTTTTTGCACCCTCGAAGGGTTTTATGCCCCACGAGGTCAGTTCCCTCTTCCTTTTATTATCCTCCTTCGCAGTGATGATCAATCTAAGCAAGGAGCCCTCAATTTTGGCGAGGTCAAGTACATCTCTGACCTAATAGACTTGGCGATGTAAGTAAAGCAAGAGCAACGAGCGTAAGTAATCGAAAGGTATAAAATGTAGCAGAGAAACTTGATATACTTCATCCCTACATTTGTCTAGATTTCCCGGCAACCAAATATGACTCACCAGATTTGTGATGCAGCAGGCGACAACTAAGATGTACTTGAAGCACCAGACGATAGCCTCATCCCCACAGAAACCCATTGCAAGCTATTCCGTCCGAATCCAGTAGTATTCCCAACAATTTTGCCGTGGATTTTCTCGGTACTGAAGAAAATCCGTACAGCTGTTTGGACAGAGTAATCCTGTTTTATGGATATCCAGAGATGAGATCCGTACGCTTGGTAGAAATGAGAAATAAAGGCAAGATATTCGGTATTTGCGTTCACGGGTGTACTGCGATGGTGCTTCCACACGGCTACATGCGTGCAACGGGGAATGTTAGCGATTGAATGGCGAGAGAGCCCGCGACACGCAACAATGCGAGAGTGTGTAGGCTGGCATCCGTCGGGCTGCCAGCGGCTTGTTCTCAAGTACGGTTCTCACGGCCCTCGATATCACTCGCATGTGCAGGCGTGTGCCCAGTGTGTGAAAGCATGGAGTGTATGCTATGCTCGGTCTTTCTCTGTGTGTGCATGTGTGTGTGTGTTTGTGTATGCGGTAAGGTATGCACGTTCCCACCCTCCCTCGACTGCACACAGTCGGCAGTCAGCACGAATCTCGCCAAAATTATTATGATTTGAAGATATGATTCCCTCTACAGTTTTAGCGAGGGGGTTTGATGTACTGAGCTGAAAGGTAAATAATGTGGGGAATATTTCCATAAGTGGTCGGAGATAAAAAGAAGGGAAGGACCCTTTGTTGCAATACGACAAAATTCGGACATATTTAATCAGAAGCATGTCAGTAGTGTGGCGTGCAGCAAAACGAAGCGGCTGATCTGGAGCTTTATTATGAATAACGATAATGTTTACAAATCTTTCTCCTTTCTTTTCTTCACGCTTCAAGCCAACAGATGAAGCGAATGTCCCTAGTCTGCGCTCATAGACCCTGCTTAACTGGTGGCGTTGCTTGTCGTTAGCATTGCTTTTCTAATGAGTGAAAGGTAGACGACGACAAGTTAAAATCAGATAACGGACAGCTACACGGAAATTGGAGAGTTTGGCGTACACTATACACCTGTATATATATACAGCATCGAGAGATTTAACAAAGGAGCAATGTGATGTTTCGTACATTCCTCAGAAAAAGTAGCAATCTTTGAAAGATGTAGACCTACCCACAGATCTTTTTTTTTCAGTGAACACTCTGTAGATCAAGAGACAGATACACAGAGGAAATTTGACAGAAATCATTAGAATGCAGGCATGATTTTATCCCTATACGGAGGTGTGATCGTCGAAAACTGGTAAGTTTGGTAATACAGCATCCAATGACGACATCGAAGTCATCATCCTAGTTTCATGTTTGTGACTTCGATTGCGCGCATGAGTAAAGAGATCTTGGTGTTGCTGTGGACAAGGCAACGAACACCCCATCTTGAGGTTCCCTGTTCGAATCCCCCTGGCAGGCAGCAGTGGCGATGTCCTTAATTAGATTCGAAATGTTAAGAAACTTGAAGGGGTCGATCCCATGGCTGCTTGCTATAGACATCACTAACTGTTACTGCTTTAAGAAACGCAATCCAAAATGCAATATTCGTCATGTGAAATTATATTTTCACATTTTTCATTGTTAGGCCTACTGATTTCACTTTTTCTCGGAAGGAACGTTTTCCTGAAGACTGCTGACGATAAAATGACTGCCACACATCGTTGGTGATAAGGAGCTTGAAATGTTTTCTTTCAGTGACAATGGTACAAAAGAAGACAAGAAATTTCACAAAAATAAAATATCTATAACAGTAAGGTAACAATCACGTTGTCACTGACATTAAAACTAACCTTACCTGGTAAGTATATTTTGTTAAAAGTACATGTATATCAAATATCTGTACGTTTTCTTGATTTCTAATGCAAACTTTCTCGGTATTGATAATCATGAATGCTGTCCGTTAAAAGTGAGTACATGTACCCGTAGTTTGCAAGATATCTTGTTCAGATTTATGAATATGTGTACATTTTCACAAATAATAATGTCTATATTTAGATAGATAAGTAGGTAGATAAATAGATAGATAGATAAATGGGTAGATTGATAGATAGATGAATGGGTAGATAGATAGATAGATAGACAGACAGATGATAGGTAGATAATATATAATAACATAGATAGAGATAGATGGACAGACAGATAGATAAATAGATAGATAAGTAGATACATAGAAAAATAGTTAGATAGACAGGAGATAGATCGATATAGATAGATGTAGATAGATAGATATAAAAAGATAGACACATAGAAAGATAAGTAGATAGATAGAAAATAGATAGACATGCAGGTAGATAGATAAGTATAAGATAGAAAGATAGACATGCAGGTAGATATTCACATGATACTACAGATAGGTAGATAATATAGATAGATAGATATAGATAGATAGATAGATAGATAGATAGATAGATAGATAGATAGATGGATGGATAGATGGATGGATCGAAGGATAGACTGTAATATAGATAGACAGACAGGTAAATAGATGGATAGATAGATAGATAGATAGATGGATAGATGGATGGATCGAAGGATAGACTGAAATATAGATAGATAGACAGGTAAATAGATAGATAGATAGATAGATAGATAGATAGATAGATAGATAGATAGATAGATATACGAATCTGATGGCCGCGAAGTGTTTGAGTGATGCGCTCAGTAGTCTCGATATTTCTGGGTTGGTTTATTTTTTTGAAGATAAGAGAAAACGTCGTCTGCTAATAGATTTCACACAACAGGAAAAATTCTTCCACGTACAAATTACTCACACGGGGACACAGTCCCGCTTTGTGTAGTGTGGAATGCCATTAAGGAACGAATTATCATTATCAGAACTCTGTATACCTTGCTATGACTAGACAGAGACAGGCAGACACACAGACAGACGGGGAGAGAGAGAAAAATATTACTGTACTTTGATCTGAGATAATTGACCAAGACGGTATATATCCTTGATATGACTCATGGTTCAAAGTTCAATTTATTGTTATTGCTTTTGTTTTCATTCATTCTTTCTTTCCCTGGTGATCTTTGACTTGAAACTTGAAACTTTAACTTGACTGGGCGGAACTTCAAACTTGAACTGAATTGACAGGGCGGAAGTGCATGGTATTCATATGGTCCCGAATTAAAAATTTAATTTAGCTGTGTCTATATTTCTGATTTATTCCGCTGTGCAAATATTCCCTAATTTTTAGTTTAAAATAACTTGCCACACTATGTTCAAGCTTGTTTTAAAGTTTCAAACCTTTCCAAGCCAAATGATAAAGGGGCCTTTTCTGATTTCTATGAAAAGGCTACCATTCTGTATTTGACTATTATGTTCTACTTATCAAACTGATACATGTATTGTCATTTTACTTTAAACATGTCTATACGAACATGGAGGATATGTGTATTATAATCGATGCCGTAGATATCAAGGATTAATTCGATTGCAAGGGCATTACTACCTCCAAGAAAGGAGGCAATGTTTTCATCTTTTTATATGCCAATACTCTGACTGCTACAGTCGACACCATAGAATAGCAGGAAGAATAATTGAGGAAAAGTTGTCTTGAGCATATGAAAATCTGCGAATTGCACGTTGACTGTGGTTTGATAAAGTTCGTGGGTTTCTTATGGGTATATCATAGGAGTAGCATTTAGTAATACAGAAGGACTGCGATTTAGAGTTGGTGCATATTAATGATTTCCCTGTATCTACGTCTTTGCCTTTATTAAGAAAGCAAAACAAAAACAAAACTGTCGTCACAACCCAATAATCTGCATTGCACATCAATCTTACACTCATCCGGTAGAACCACTCGTGTCGTCAAATCAGTCCAGACGTAGCCTTCTCTACTGGAAAGAACAGTGTCCCACAGTGTGAACACAGTGTGAAGTCTCTTCACACTGTTAAATTCAAGCGTTTTAATATTGTGAACACTCTGTGAATCATCACTTCACAGTGTGAAACAGACACGAAATAATGTGAACTCTGTCTGAAAAACCACACTCATGCAGTGTGAAATCATCTTCGTTTTTACATTGTCGACTATGTGAACACACTGTGAACACACTGTGAACACACGGTGGGACACTGTGTTCTTTCCAGCAGGGTTTACTACATATCAGAGCCAACAGATATCATCTCTAGGCATGCAGAAGCCTTCACAGAATGTATTCTTTTGATATTATCAAGGAAGTAAGTTTCCTCGTGTGTGTGTGTCTGTTTGTTTGCTTGCTTGCTTGTAAAGGTATATGTGTTCGTTTTTCTCTTCTTTTTTTCTTTCTTTATTTAAGCAATTCACCTCCTTGGTGTTATTAGTACTGTTCAGTAATTACTTATATTGTCCACGAGGAAACTGCAAAATACAAGCTTGGCTTTTCAGCATGTCTCCTGCATTTCCGGCAATTTTGATTTTAAGTCGGTATTATCAGAAAATGATGCGCATTATTGTTATTGTATTTACAGGATTTTTCTTCGTTACTACATTGCATTGATATTGTGCCATTATGTGTATGTTTTGTATTGTTGGAAATGACATGAAATGAAATGAATGAAGATGGGTATACAATGTATACGAAATTACTGAAGGGCTATCCAGATTCTCCTTTTGTTTACAAATCGGTACCAAATAACGCTCAAAATTAATTATCACAATCAGAAATAAACCATTATACTGATATCGTTCATAGAATTATATAGAAATACCTTGCATAATGAATGATATCCCCCAAAATCATTCCAACTCCCCTCCCCCTTTTATACGAGAAGGATGAAATGGTAAGATCTATGTAAAACTTAATTCTTTCGATCGTTGGATTTCTTCAGATTGCATTAGTTTCGAGACCTGTTACAAAATACCAGAACAGGATGCTTGCTTTTCTAATTTTTGTCGTGTGTTTTTTATTTTCTTGCTTTCTTTCTTTACAAGAAACACTTGCCTGCAGCCATCCTTTTGTTGTTGTTGTTGCTATTGCTGTTTTCACGTTACAAATAATCCCGGGGATTTCACAGTGGGAAAAACATTCATCAGTACCAGCCGAACGACAATCCCTTTGATACTCATCTTCACGGGACGAAATGCACTCGAGGCATTCTGACATCATTGCGTCTTTTTGTGACGTAAAGATGACGCAGTAAATGACGCGATGATGAAGGCTTTTCGCCTCTACCAGTTCAGCTATGATTGCGATCGGCAGTCTGAAGTGTTTTGTCGTGGCAGCATACATGTGCACAAATAGTTTCCTATCCTCATCAATACTCATTTTGTCATCGACGGAGTTCTGACATATCGTGCAATGACAGCATGAATGGAGAGTAGTTTTGTGAGCCAAGAGCTTTCTATGGCTAAAAAAAAAGAAAAAGGAAAAAAAAAAGGTAATACAACACGACCGACCTTCAAGCAAGAATTAACAGACAAAACAAAACAAAAATGCCTTGAAGCACTTCCAGCGATGAATCGTTTTCTAAAAGCGTGTTGCAAATATAACGCCGTTATTTCAGAACAAAGATCTGATCATACCCTTTCCATCTGTATGATACATGCTCGTAAAAAATTGAAGTTCTGAGGGCTTTTCTGCTTTCCACAGTGACAAAACTTGATGATTCTGTAACACCGAAAGTCTTGGCTTTCTGTGCTGATCAATTGTTGGTCCCTGAAACGAAAAAATAGATATTATAACTATTTGTTTCGCATTTTGTTTGTTTTGGGGGTTTTGTGATTTGTTTTGTTAGGTTTGTGTGTGTGTGTGTGTGTGTGTGTGTGTGTGTGTGTGTGTGTGTGTGTGTGTGTGTGTGTGTGTGTGTGTGTGTTAATGTCGTGATCCTCCGGGCAATGTTTCGGTCATTGTTGTACCCGTGCTCCCCATCTTAATCTTTAACTCGATTTTAACTGGGACCTACGCTCAACAAGCTCGCTTTTAAGTAGGTTCCTTCATATTTCTTTAGCATCCATTCACAGATTCAAAACGTCATAGATCGACCACTATATGTTTTATATATTTGCAATATTTTATGTATGTCTCCAGCTTGATATTATGTACTTCATTTAATTTTGTTATATTTGATGTATTTTTTCATCGAGAAATAATATGAAAATAAATCGAAATCGAAATCGAAATATCTACAGCAATGTATTTCGTTTGGCTATATTTGTTTTTCAGAGCGTTGCCTTGTTCTAGCATTCTTTACAATAATTTCTTCGAGGTTTGAGTTTTGCACTTATTTTCTACTAACATTTTAGAAATCAGATATTTACGAACGTAATACACACACATATATTAGGCCTATGGACATTTAAAGGTATAACTTTTAATAGGAAAACAAAGGCATCGCAGATGAAGACAAATGATAGAAAATGGAGTATGAATGGATCAGTAAAAATAAAAAGAAAAATGATTACTTCAGGGGGTGAAGATCTAGGAAAAAATATGATGCCGGAAGTTATCATTGTGGATAGTTAATGCAAATGAAAGTAAATGTAAACAAAGGACAGCGGACAGAAACCTATTAAACCTCTTATAATTGTTGTTTGCTCAAATAGCACCAACGTTTGGGTTTCTCGGTGATCTTTTTTTTTTAATAGAGTTAGGCAATGATGAATTTTCTTAAACTAATTACTGTTTATCTGGGCAGTGGCTATCCCTGTGGTCTTGGTCATAGAGGCACGGTTTTATGGTTACAGTGGTCGCATGACGCAGTACTAGACATTATAATGTCGTTGATAATGATATTTGGCTACTTAGTACATAAGACTTGAACTTCAGTTTATCTAATTAGTTAATGGCACATTGCAATTAAATGTTGTCATGGTGAATCCATCGGTTTTCTATCAATATGTCTGTCTGTCCCTATCTTCTCTCTCTCTCTCTCCTTCTCCCCCTCTCCCCCTCTGTCTGTCTGTCTGTCTGTTTCTCTCTCTCTCTCTCTTCTGGAAGAGAAAGCTAAGTGGCAGATGAACACTCTGCTCTCAAATAAATACAAATAATCACAATTGATAAAATACCCATAAGCACACACAAAGACAACGAAACACAAACAATACATAAAACTACAGTGTACATGTATAACGCTCCCCCTTCTTTACCTTTAATTAAAGTAATACTAACTAATACCCCCATTGTACAGAGATTTTCTGTCATTGGTCACTCATCGGAAGCAAAGTTTATCGCTTTCGGCCACCGACCGAAGCGTATCGGATCGCAGTTCGATGAATCCGAATTGTATTGGTCGAATATCAGGTCAGTGTCAGACATGTCGGGCGGTGATCCGATTAGGCAAGATCGTCCGATAAGGATCACTCGTGGAATGGGGGTATATAAGGCCTCCTGTGTCGCAGTGACACAGATTACCCAACGTGTCAGACATGTTGGGCGGTGATCCGATCTGTGAGATGGAAGAGAGCCACCTCCCTGGTCCGATGAAGATCATCTGTCACACGTCTGAAACTCGCCTGATAGTCGACCAACCAAGTCGGATCCATCAGACTTCAATCCGATAGACTTCGGTGGGTGGCCGGAAGCAACAAACTTAGCTTCTGATGAGTGACCGATGAGAGAACAAAAAGAAGAAGAAGAAGAAGAAGAAGAAGAAAAAAAAAATATATATATAATAGATATAGATATAGATTTGGCATGGGGGTATAATGAAACCATGATGCGTGTTATCTCACCAAGTCTTTTCTGAGGCTGATATGACCACTGCCCGCAAGGCTACTCGATTTTTATTGTAGTCTTTTTTATCTCGTTTTCGGTTTCAGGGGATATTTCTTTAAAGTAACATTCCACTCTAAGTTCGAGCTGGCTTAAATGAATAGAGCATAATTACACAAATTGTAAAAGTCTCCTATGTAGTTGAAAATGTTACTTGAATAGAGAAGGCATGAAATGTTCGGGTTTTATTTGTATTACATATAACGTTTTGTGCAGTAGACTCCCGTTATAACGGAGTTCTCGGGACCAGCAGTTTTCTTTCGTTATATCGAAATTGCGTTATAACTGAACAAATGAACAATAAAAAATATAGAGCGGATGTAATGTTGGGACCAGAATTTTTACTCCGTTGCAATCGTGTTCGTGATAACGGGAATGCACTGTATATTAGATATGTTTTTATAAATTATGTTAAAGGTTTAAACAGAGTCAAATGCAAATGAAGTGAGGTGCTGACCTCATCATCTCACGGGGCTTCCTTAAATCTGCACACTACTAGCAATGTGCAGACAACTTCTTTATGCTGTTCTAATTATAAATTTAAAAAAAATCAGAAGAAAAAAATTGCACCATTTCCGCGAAATTATTGGCCTACTGTTATAACCTGTAGGACTGAAACTTTCATTTGGGGATAGGGGTCAGGGCCCTCTGGTAGAGCAGTGGCAACACTGAAGAGGCTACCCTAAGATAAAAGTAAGACCTTGTTTTAATTATTGTTAGTAGTAGTAGTAGTAGTAATAGTTAGTAGTAGTAGTAGAAGTAGTACTAGTAGTAGTAGTAGTAGTATCATTATCGTTATCATTATTATTGTTACTATTCTTCTTATTATTATTATCATTATTATTGTTGTTGTTGTTATTATTATTATTATTATTATTATTATTATTATTATTATTATTATTATCATTATCATTATTGTTATAATTACCATTGTTATTATTACAGGGGTTTTGATTACCGATTTAATACATCTTAAACATAGTTGTTATGGATAACCGACTGTAGCATTTCCCCTTTTTTTTAATTCATGTCATGTGTAATTTGTGTACGTACCTGATAGATTTGCATGTGTGTGTGTATAATATACTTCATATTCACATATTTTGAAGAAGAAAAAAAGACTACAAAGTCGTTAGTCGCAAAAGCGTGCGTGTAAGCTTTTCCCGACAGAAGGGGAAGGGATGCGGGGGGGGGGGGGGGGGGGGGGGAGTGATTTCAAGTGCTTGTGACTTGGCGAATTCTGACTGTAGTCGGTAGTATCGAGAAGTGGAAGGGAGGGGTGATACTACGTCTGCCTAATGACAAACTAAGGTCCCCTTCATTGAAATCTCGAAGATGGCAACTGTACGTGATAATGTGTAGCTGTGAATAGAATGATGTGAATTGCACAAGCAGTGATAAGGTCAGAGCATGCAGGTGCATCTTCAATGGCTTTCTGATTGAAGAGGCTACAGAGTTGCAGACGGCGCGCTTTTGTTATTCGCCGGGCAAGGATGCCCGCGCTTTTCTCTGCGAACTGCTGTCGACCTAAGAATAACATTCTAATTCATAGCTGTGAACACTGACTGATCTTTAATGTCAAAATCCGCCACAGGCAGTCAGTAAGATCCAGCCGCGAAACTCTCGACCCCTTGTTTACTGCATTTGTCATAACAGCTCATGATGGGAGAATCACGTTGCCGTCGTCTGTCGAAAGTGAAATTCAAAACCGCCCTCTATAGACATGTATTGCATATCATTAGATTATCAGGACTGGTGACCATTATTGATATTAAGTGTTTACGACAACCATTGCGCGAAACGATCCAGTTAGATACAAAAAAAATAATCAATAATCCACTTGTTAGGATATTCCAAGGAGTTAACAGTAAACGAGCATCTACCGTCCACGGTAAAGTTTGGCAATGAAATGAAAAACGTTAAAAACTATCAAACATCAGATACCTGCTGAACAGGCTTGGATGAGAATTAGCACAGTAGCAGAATAGCTGTAAGCTTCGTTCAGACATGTTGTACTAACTTTAGGTCTATAGATGTAGAATGGGATAAAAAGTAGGTACCTCCTTCACTTTTTATCGCACCCTTGGATGGTATAAAAATGTGGCTCAGAATAGGTGTCTTTTTATGGAGAACACGACTACGCGATGTTGTCCGTATTGAGCACCATTAATACTATGGAATTCAGCATTTTACATGGAAATCATTAATCCCAGTTACACAGACATGGAACCAGACAGTCAGTATAACATGCACTAAGAAAGACCGGCCTTTTGATATTTTGGTATTTCGTGACATTTCGGAGGGATTGAAACGCAAAAGGATCATGCGATTTCTGTCCATTAGAACAGATTCAGTTGGATTAAATGTACATTGTACTATATGTACAAGTTCATTTATTTCTCCATTATTTTGATGGAAAATAGTTTGTACTGCCGACAGAATCCCATTCGGGATAATCATTATAATTGTAGATCCCATTCCAAACCTATTCCTCGCAACCTTTAATCATCACTACACTGCTGGCATACAGTATGAGGATGTATACCCGACATTTCCGACATATATCAGCGTCATATATTTCAATTTTTGCAGTGGAGAAGCAGCTGAGCAGGTACACCATATAGGCCTACAATAAGGTCCCAACGATATTATCACAATTTAGGCTGAACTAAAGACTACAGAGCATTCATTGTATACTCATCTGTTTCTCTTGCTCTTTGGTTCTTGGCTCGAGTGCCCATAGTCTGCTGTCATCTTGCCCACGGAAAAGAAAACAAAATTTAAGTGCTGTCCAAGTGTAAAGTGCTTTATCCACAAAATGTCCGTCTATTTTGCACGTTGTACGTGGCATTGATAGTCAGTGATATTAACAGGCCTTTTTGCTCCGAAGCACATGTTCATTGAAATGCAAAATATTACACTCTCCTTGTCAGTATAGTTTAGGGAATGCGCCACCCTGGCCTTGAAATGGAAAAGCGTGTCAATAGAACATTTCTACAATAAACTTTATTACTTTTTATGTATGGATGTTTCTTTTTCTATGGCAGCCTAGTACCGGAATATGTCATTCACCTGCTCCCTCCCATTAAGTTCCATAGGCGGGAATTTGCTCAATTGTTGCTAGCTAGGGCAAGTCTCCGGCAAGGTTTGTTTTAAGGGCAATTTTTTTTAACAAAGCACGTATAAAAATTAATGTAAATACATTACAGAACCGGTCTATTACTAGCATACCCGCCACTCACAAATCATATTGAAGTGTTAGAATTAACATGTAAAACATAATGACACGTACGTACGGTGTCATGTGTTATACGGCCTAGCGTAAAACTTGGCAACGAATTTGTCTCGAGTAATGCAACATCGCTATTTTTAACTGGCTAAGCCAGTTCGGGGTTCCAGTTTGAGCATGAGCAGGAAAAAAAAAGCCATTTGTACTAACAGACTTGTTGGTGTTTAAATTCACTGAGATAAGCATCTGTGATGTTATGATTATTTATATATTGTAAAGCGGGGTTCCCACTATCGTACGATCTATTACGAACGCTACGATTGGACATTCGTAACTGATCGTGGAAGTTTCGTTGAACTCGTCTGACATTTCACGTTTGGGTACGAGGTTATGCGAGTCAATACGTGTTGCTTCGCTTGGATGCGATATGGTCACGATTGGTCTATTTCAAGCAATACGATCTTTCACGATCTGATCTCCCGTTCAAATGCGATCCGATAGGATTGTCCCGATTGAGTCCATGATTGGTTCCGATCTACCACTATCATTACGATCGGGATCCCCGATTTGGTGCGTGCAGCTACGTTCTGATACGTTCCAATACGAATACCGCGAATCAATGCGGGCTGTTGAGATAAGATACGGTATTTTTCACAATCGGTATCAAAAGCGACCCCCGTTTAAGGTGCGATTGGACCCGAATGGGAATATTATAGTCCGGATGACTCGATGGATTTCATTGTTTCCTCAACTCCTGCAGAGTGATTAGGCCTACTATCCACAACCTTTAATGATGGCAAGGGTTGACATGTTGAGGATGATGAGAACGTGACCTTTGTAGTATTGCGAATGACGATTACGTTATCATCAGATAGAAAGCATCACCTAGGCCAGCCACAACCTCAGATAGTCCCTCCTCTAAGTTAACCTAAAGAAATCAATAGATTATCGAATCGACGTGCTCATCCTCCCCCCCCCCCCCCAAAAAAAAAAAACGAATTCAAAAGATCAGATCATAGCCCCATCTTCTCCTGAAAAAAAAAGATAAAGAAAAATGTTTTCACCTTTCTTTGGAAATACATGAAGAAAATGAAATTGAAGCTAAAGAAGAGGATGGGATCTGTTTGAATGCTAGCATAATATGTGTTATTTACGCTCAATATAAGAAAGTTGGGCGAACTGATAGCATTGCTTGTGTGTTTGATTTCATATTCGCATATTATGTATCATAATACTTATTATGCATTTCTATCTTAAAATGTCGTTATCTCAAGGGGTATTGAAAGTTTGGTCGGTTGGGCTTGATTTATTGTTTTATTGAACAGTCAAAACCGTGACAGTGTTTAACAAAACCGACATACACACACAACAGAAAGATAACTTTTTAACGAACAAAAATGTTTTAAGCAAACTTATTTCGCAGGGGTATTGGTACACTTATTGACTAACTTCTATGTGAAAAATAATGACATTGATTTTTTAGTCATGCATGAGTGACCTTACATCCACGACAATGGTCACTTTTCAAAAGTCACAAAATTTACTTTGTGGGGTATGTGGAAAATTCTGCTTCTTGTGGATGTTTCAGTAGTGTTGTTATTTCATATGTAATTGTGCCACCACTCCCTTATTCAACCTCGCGGAATACAAAATAATATACGATTTGCGAGTAAAATGTGGGCAAATGTGCAAAATAAGCAGAAGATAGTGAAAAAGCCGATTCCGATCAACACGATTAAGAAGCTCGATTAGATAAGATTTGCTGCGTTTTGATACGATCCAAGACAATCTGATGCGATGATCACGATCCCAAATTAATCGTGTTAATCATAGAAAATTTTTGAACCGTCCAAAATTTCTCTACGATTAACGTGATATTGCAACGGCGTAGCCAGGATTTCATCTTAGGGGGGGCGGTTAGTCTGCGAGGGAGCGAAGCGACCGAGCCCGAGCGAGCGGAGCGAGCGAGGGGGGGGAGGGTGTGGGAGGGGGGTGTCCCCCCTCCCACGGTAAGAACTTTTTGCATTTGGATGTTGTAAATGGTGCAATTTGATGCATGTTTTTGCGCGTTTTATCGACGTGAAACAGTCCCACTTGTTTATGGTAGCAGTTTATTTTGATGTAGATTATCATTGAACAATTTGCCTATAAAATGATATAATTTAGATACACTTCTTGTATTAATTCTTTTCACTGAATATCATGAACGCGACTGAGCCCGGGCGAGCGGAGCGAGCGAGGGGGTAGGGGAGGGTGTGGGAGGGGGGTGTCCCCCCTCCCACAGTAAGAACTTTTTGCATTTTGATGTTGCAAATGGTGCAATTTGATGCATGTTTTTGCGCGTTTTATCGACGTGAAACAGTCCCACTTGTTTATGGTAGCAGTTTGTTTTGATGTCGATTATTATTGAACAATTTGCCTATAAAATGGTATAAGTTAGATACACTTCTTGTATCAATTCTTTTTACTGAATATTATGAACGCGACTGAACCCGAGCGAGCGGAGCGAGCGTGTGGGTATAGGGGAGGGCGTGGGAGGGGGGTGTCCCCCCTCCCACGGTAAGAACTTTTTGCATTCTGATGTTGCAAATGGTGCAATTTGATGCATGTTTTTGCGCGTTTTATCGACGTGAAACAGTCCCATTTGTTTAAGGTAACAGTATATTTGAGTGTAGATTATTATTGAACAATTTGCCTATATAAAATGATATAATTTAGATACACTTCTTGTATTAATTCTTTTCACTGAATATCATGAACGCGACTGAACCCAAGCGAGTGGAGCGAGCGAGGGGGAGGGGAGGGTGTGGGAGGGGGGTGTCCCCCTCCCACGGTATAAGAACTTTTTTGCATTTTGATGTTGCAAATGGTGCAATTTGATGCATGTTTTTGCGCGTTTTATCGACGTGAAACAGTCCCATTTGTTTAAGGTAGCAGTATATTTTAGTGTAGATTATTATTGACCAATTTGCCTATAAAATGGTATAATTCCAATACACTTCTTGTATTAATTCTGTTCACTGAATATCATGAACGCGACTGAACCCGAGCGAGCGGAGCGAGCGAGGGGGGAGGGGAGGGTGTGGGAGGGGGGTGTCCCCCCTCCCACGGTAAGAACTTTTTGCATTTTGATTTTGCAAATGGTGCAATTTGAAGCATGTTTTTGCGCGTTTTATTGACGTGAAACAGTCCCACTTGTTGAAGGTAGCAGTACAAGTATATTTTAGTGTAGATTATTATTGACCAATTTGCCTATAAAATGGTATAATTCCAATACACTTCTTGTATAAATTCTTTTCACTGAATATCATGAACGCGACTTAACCCGAGCGAGTGGAGCGAACGAGGGGGTAGGGGAGGGTGTGGGAGGGGGGTGTCCCCCCTCCCACGGTAAGAACTTTTTGCATTTTGATGTTGCAAATGGTGCAATTTGATGCATGTTTTTGCGTGTTTTGACGAGTTGAAACAGTCCCACTTGTTTAATAAGGTTGCAGTATATTTTAGTGTAGATTATTATTGAACAATTTGCCTATAAAATGGTATAATTTAAATACACTAGTCTTCTTGTATATTCTTACACTGAATATCATGAACGCTGTCTGTTCAGCAATCAAACAGAAAAAGCATGCACACGAGGGTGTAGATAGGGGCATATCCCCTCCCACACGAAGGTGATTTTGCGTTTTCAGACCTGAAATTCAGCGATCTGGTGCAAATTTTTGGTGCAATACTTTTTCATCGAAGTGTTAAAATCACGGAATTTAGCTCTTATTCCGAATGTGCACCATCTGTGCGTATGTATAAAGTCTAGTGAGGTAGAGCTTAGGGGAAGGGGGATTCCCCCTCCCGCTCGCGGAGCTTTTGCGTTTTTAGAATTGAAATAAAGCGATCTGGGTATAGCCACAATCTACTTCTTTGCATGGCGGGGGGGGGGGGGGGCGAGCAGGGAGAAGGCGTGGGCGAGTATTATCTCCACCCTTCCCTTCCGATGGAGCTTTTATCTTTTTAAGGTTCAAATTGAGATATCTCGCAAACGCATATTTGATGGAAGCAACATTTGGGAAATCACACACACACACACACACACACAAACTGATGGGGGGTGGGCTGAGGGAGGAAAGGGTCGATTAAAAGGGAAATTCCCCTTATACATGAGGGAACCTTCAGTTTTCGGAATATAAGTCTTCTGCACCCAGAATTATTCAGAATTTTTTGTAAATCTAAAAAGTGTACTTAGCTAGGGAAAGAGGCACAGAGGGGGAGGGTTTGGGAGGGGGATACCCCGTCCCAAGCACGAGAGATTTTGCATATTTTGAATTGAAATTCAACGATCTGGTGCACACTTTGAGTGAAATATTAAAAAAAAATATCTTATTTGATGAAAGGTTGCAAAGGAGATCCGCTTCATGTGCATGCATACAGTATACACGCATTTTTTTTTCCGCCTCCCAAATCCCCGGTCCAAATCTTAGGGGGGGCGACCGCCCCCATCGCCCCCCCCTGGCTACGCCAGTGCGTGATAGCCACGATTGACCTCAAGATCTGATACAATCTAATGCGATCTGATAAGATCACCACGATTGCTTCACGATTAAGACCACGATATCAATCGTGGCGCCAATCGTGATAGTGGGAACCCCGCTTAAAGCTTAAAGCGGGGTTCCCACTATCACGATTGGCGCCGCGATTGATATCGTGGTCTTAATCGTGCAGCAAGCGTGATGGTCTTATCAGATTGTATCAGATCTTAAGGTCAATCGTGGCAATCGCGTTAATCGTAGGAAAATTTTGGACGGTTAAAAAATTTTCTACGATTAACACGATTAGTTTTTGATCGTGATCATCGCATCAGATCGTCTAGGATCGTATCCAAACGCAGCAAATCTCTTCTAATCGCGTTTCTTAATCGTGTTGATCGGGATCGACTTTTTCACTTCACTTCCGCTTATAATAATTATTATTTTTTGCCCATTTGCCCTTATTTTACTCATAAATTGATTTATTTTGTATTCTGATAGGTGGTAGCCTGCATCTTTAGATTATTATTTCCAAACGGTAAATTGTATGACGGTGTGGGGTTTAATTGTCGTAACTTTTAAGGTACATTATCAAAATCATTTTTTTTTAATGATTTCATAAAATGAAAGTTGTATTACAGATTTTTAGATGTTTTCATACATTATGTTCATGATGTTTTCATTAATGAGTTGCTATTACCATTATACAGACACACAAAACAGGATATGGGATAACTTTTGTAACGAAAGCAAAAAATGAGCAAAAATAAAATGGCAATTGTATGTCTGCACGTATTGACTAACGTCAGTACAAAGATGAGAATAATTTAATGAATCGTGCTTGAATGGGTACATATCGAAGGCAAATGGTTAATTTTTAAAAGTATATTACAGAGTATTTTTGGGGGGTGCAGTATCCTGCTGTTTGTGTATTGTACATAGTAATGAGTTGTTTCATCAGCCATCGTTTGACCCCTTTACATCTATTTTGACACTTTTCAATGTCTTTTAGTGTATGTTTGGTAGAGCACATTTTTAGAGGAAAATGGTTATTTTCAACTCTCACTATTACTGTAAATGTAAAAGTGACCATTGTCGTGGATGTGAGATCACTCGTATGATTATGACAATGAAGATCACTCTTATTATTTTTCACAGTTAGCTATTCAATAAGTGTAGCAATATACTCCTGCGAAATAATTTTGCGTAAAACCTCCTTTTTTGTTAAAAAGTGACATCATTTTGATTAGGGAGTCACTTTTCTGTTATGTGTGTGTATCAGTTATGTTAAACATTGTTAAGTAAAACACTAACTCAAGCCGAATAAACCAAACTTTTAATAACCCATGAGATAACGACATTTTGAAATAAAAAGGCATATGATACATACACTTTGCGAATATGAAATCGAACATCACATAAGCAATACTATCCATTCGGCCAACTTTCTTATATCGAGCGTAAATAACACATAATACTATGTTGTATAACATTCAAAATGATCCCATCCTCTTTCTTAGCTTCCATTTCATCATAAAAAATTATAATTATTTTCTTCATGTGTTGGAGAGAAAGGTCATTTTGTCTTGCTGTTTGTTTGTTTTTTTCTGGGGAAGAGGGGCAATCATCTGATCTAATTTATTTGGGTTCGTTATTTCTTTTTTTTTTGAGGGGGGAGGGTGAGCATATCGTTTTTAACAATTAATAATCTATTAATTTTTATACGATTGATATTAGATGAGGGAATATCTGAGGTTATGGCTGGCCTGGGTGCTGCTTTCTCTCTGATAACATAATCGTCATTAGCAATACTGCAAAGGTTACGTTGTCATCATCGTCAACCTGTCAAGCCTTGCCATCATCAATGGTTATGGATAGAATTAATAGGCCTAATTACTCTGCATAATTTAAGGGAAACAATGCAATCCATCGTCAGCCGGACTATAATATTTCCATTCGGGTCCAATCGCGCCTTAAATGGGGGTCGCTTCTGATCCCGATCGTAAAAAATATCGTATCTTATCTCAGCAGCCCGTATTGGTTCGCGGTATTCGTATTGGAACGTATCAGTACGTTGCTGCACGTACCAGATCGGAGATCCTGATCGTAATGGTCATGTTAGATCGGTACCAATCGTGAACTCAATCAGGACAATCCTGTCGGATCGTATTTGAACGGCAGACCAGATCGTGACAAATCGTATCGCTTGAAATAGACCAATCGTGACCATATCGCATCCAAGCGTACCAACACGTATTGACTCGCATAACCTCGTATCCAAACGTGAAATTTCAGACGAGTTCAACAAATTTTCCACGATCAGTTACGAATGTCCAATCGTGACGTTCGCAATGGATCGCACGATAGTGGGAACCCCGCTTTAACGTTATAAATGGTGATTGCCAGGGGATCCACTTGACAGCAAGCCTATCTATAGTATTTGGCAAGATTGATAAAGATACAGTTTGTTAAAGCATTCAATGCAAAACAGTGAAATAGATGCTACCCACAGTGTTGATTGACGAACCATGCTGGTCAGCGGGTCTACGTAGGTTCACTCTTTGTTTGAAAATGAGTTCTATGAATTGCTATGTTGGGCAAGTTCATGCATTACGTCGCTTTGAAACGAGTGAAGCGCCTAACCAACAAGAAAAAGAGAGGTCAGTTATGTTGTACCAATGCGCACTTACGAGCTATCTCCGAACTGGCTTATTAGTCCATGGGCCAGGCCAGATATTGGTACCATCTGAGGTGGCAAAACCTTTTTGGTGTCATTTTGTTTGTCGGGCATAGATATGCTTATCAAGCTATGATAGCATTCCCAAATGAGTAGCTTAGTCATAGTAAATGAATTTTTAACCAATTTGGTCTCGTTGTTATATCCCTATACTTCTGAATCGAAACTAACCGCCATACAAAGAAGAGCACTGCCTTCTGTATGTTCCACAGAGCTGTAAAATGCAGCTCTATGGTATGTTCACAGGTGTTCTGTTGTAAACGCGGTGCGCTTATTCTTTATTCAAGGCAGCGAAGGGAATATCCAAAGGTTATGATGTCCACAGCGCTTAGTCTTTATTCTAGACAGCGAAGGGAATATCCAAAGCGTATGATACAGTGTATATCCTTTTATCTAAAAACAACAACAACAACAACAAAAGCAATTCCTAGTGAATTTTACCGTATTTTTAAATCTTATCATTTTCCGGTGAAAACGCTACGGTGAAAACGCTGATACCACGCCAATGTCGCGTTATTTCCCTCCAACAATATAAGATAATGCAAAAACAATGTACCAGTACACTACGATACATTATAATGAATGATATTGTAAATGAACAGAGTGATTTTTGTTTAAAACGGATGTATTTGTTGATAGGGTAGTATAAAAACACTATAGATAATCCCTTTTATGAGGAACTTTAGATATGATAACGGTACATTGGTCTAGATAAAGAACTAAGCGCACCGCGTGACAGCTGTGGACATCATAACTCTTTGGATATTCCCTTCGCTGCCTTGAATAAAGACTAAGCGCACCGCGTTTACAACAGAACACCTGTGGACATACAGAAGGCAGTGCTCTTCTTTGTATAGCGGTTTACTTTCGATTCAGAAGTATAGGGATATAAATACGAGACCAAATTGGTTAAAAATTCATTTATTATGACTAAGCTACTCATTTGGAAATGCTATCATAGCTTGATAAGCATATCTATGCCCGACAAACAAAATGACACCAAAAAGGTTGTGCCACCTCAGATGGTACCAACAACCCATTTTTCGGGTCTTGGCCCATGGACTATATTGTCATCTCCTTACCTTTCGGGCTGGTTCGTGCCTTTGAGGGTACAATGTTGCACCTTTTAGAGGTGCTCGCTCGCCTGGAAGGTGCAGGGTGTAGAATAGTTTTCTTAAGCCCCGATTTTACAAAGCCTTCCCAACTAGAGTTACCGCGAGAACGTCCGGGTAGCGTCTGGGTAATCTTTTTACCCTGCCTGTTAAAACAGTCCCCGCAAAATGTTACTCGGAAAAAGGTCATTGTTCCAACAGGGAATGATTGGATTTTAAACTGACTGAGATTAACCATCTGTGATGTCACGATTATTCAAGTAATCCTTAAAGATAGTGCTCACGAGCACATCCACCTGGCTGTAGAAGTGGTATTTGACAACATCAACAGAAAAAGAGTAATGATATGTTTAATTGATGCAAAATAATGAAATGGATGCTTTCCCAAGTGGACCATTCTGGTCAGATCTACGCAAGTTGATCTTTGGCTGAACATGATTGATGAATTCCATAAATTGTTATGTAAGGCAAGCATATGCATCATGTAAACAAGTGCCCAACCAACTGAAAAAAAAGAAAGGTATATATTTTTTTCGCTCCATGTGTACATGCATGAGCGAACTCCGAACTGGCCGGTGGGCTGGGTACAGTAATCGCATCAGTGGACGCACCTCCTTCGTGGAAACCTATATACCGAAAAGTGTTTGAAGCCCTGTCACTTTTGCTACCCGGAGATACCCGCAGATGGCCCGCACATGACAGTACCTAGCACGTATCTCGCCGTAGTTGCCCGGAGGTGCGCACGCAAATCCTATTTACCCGCAGCAATGTTTAGGCCCTGTCACACCTTTCCGGGCAAGCTACGCGGGCTTGTTGCGTGTGTTGATTTTCCAGCATACAGGACAATTTCTGAGGGCCGACAAGGATTTGGGCGAGTTTTGCATGCGTCTTACCTCCTGGACGCGTGCTACTTAAGTTCTGTGACCTGCGTGGCAGGCGCGTGGGGGGGGGGGGGGGGGGGCTGACAATCAGTGAAGGAATTCCTCTGAAGGACTATTTATTTGGCAGATGTCCCAGAGAATGTTATCACCTGGCCGCAGCTGACTCTCAACTGACTAGTAGAATGGCAGTAACTGACCCTCAGCATGCACGCAATTTGCTCGTAAATCTCTCTCAACGCCTGCAAAACTGACCAGGTACACGGATGTTGGCAGTATCGGCACCGTTCCTTGCCAGTAAAACACCCGTATTATGCTCGTAGAATGTCGTTTGCGTGGACATCTGCTGACAATGCCTGTGACTTCACCCGGAACAAGTTTTGAGCATGCTCAAAACTTGGCTGCGGGTAAATCGGACTTGCGTGCACAACTGCGGGCGACTACGTGCTAGGTAGGCCTACTGTCACTGTGCTGGCCATCTGCGGGGACATCCAGGTAGCAAAAATTCTTCCCCGCAAGTCACAAGCAAGTCCCCCTGTAAGATGTGACGGGTCCTTGAGCAAGCTCAAATTTGTTCCGGGTGAGTCGCGGGGGTTGCCCGCTGATGTCCACGCAGAACAACAGTAGAAGGGCCGTAGCGGTAGCACCTCGCAGGCAACTTCCACGCAACTTGCCCGTAACTAGAACGTGAGTTGAAGGTATAGTAGCACACGTCCAGCAGGTAAAACGCACGCGAAACTCGCCTAAATCCTTGTCCGCCCGCAGAAAATTAACCTGCGTGCTGGAAAATTGATACACGCAACAAGCCCGCGTAGCTTGCCCGGAAAGGTGTTACGGCGCTCTCTCCTACAGTGTTACCACTCGAATCAAACAATTTTGTTCTCTGGACGTTGTCCTAGAGTGCTGTCGGGGTAAGGTCTTAAACATAGCTTGAAGTGTACTATCCAAGTGTATATAGCCATCCATAGTCTATCCCTCAGATGGCACCATCTTTGTCAATAATGAGTGTTATAAATATGCACCTTTTTCACGTGAAACTTAACGTTAAAAAGTAAATGTTTTGGTTATGAAATTAATTCTTTCAATTTGCACGTTCATCATAATTATGTATGTATAATAATGTGTGCTACTAATTTTACAACAAAAGTCCCATTCCTGACTGACAGCAGGCCGGTCGTTGCCCTGCCACCTTCAGACCTTGATATTCCCTTTTGACTCATTGGTCAGAAGCACGGGGCCTCTACATTTTTATTTTGCAAATTTAATTTGGCTCTCGGATTATCATTTTTTTTTCTTTTTGAAGTGAATCAAAAGTAAGGATTTTTACACTTCCGCCAGGTTGATTTGCTCCGAAATATACGGATGACCATAGTGTATTCCTTAGGTCACGCCGATTTTGAGGGTGTAAGCCCCCTATTTAGATTTTAGTTCGATAGATAGTATGACTAACCTAGGATATTCTATACCTTTGGACTATGACTAATATCCTTGGTCAATATAATAAAATGTGAAGATTAACATCATAATTTGCATTATTTTTTTCGTGCTGTGCAATCACAAAATCCATATTATTTTTATTGTTTATTTCTTCGGTTATAACAAAATTTGATATAACGGAAGAAAACTGCCGGTCCCGTGGACTTCGTTATAATGGGAGCCCACTGCACAAACTTCCAACTCTCCTTCTTTGCTGAAGGGTATTATGCAGTTCAATTTAAACCGGTTTTTTCTTCAACGTAGAAATATTGTCTCTACATGATTATGAGTAATGAAAAAATGCTAAAGCATAAAAATGAAAAATATGATGGTGACCATGAGTACATAGACCCTAATGATAGAATGAGAACAAAAATGATAACAATAATAGCAGCAATTTTCATAATGATCATAAAGAGAAGAAGAAAATGAAATAAGAGGAAGGAGAAGAAGAAGAAGAGATAAGAAGAAGACGGAAAAGGAAGACAGAAGAATAAATTGATAGCGAGGATAATGAACATCAATACTATCCCGCTGACTTAGGTTTCAGGAATAGAGAACGTGGCACCACATTTTTTTTTGCCACTCATTCATACACAGTACGACGATTTGATTGTGAAACTTCTTTTTCGCCAGTGGGAGCTCTGTTCACTTTGTTTCGACTCCCACGTAATATAATTTATTTATGTATAACGCAAGTCTTAGTTTTGTATGTAGGAATTCATGATAGGTATATAGGCCTATATTATGTGTTTCTATGTTGTGTTGTTTTTTTATTAACTACATGTATATGTTATTGTAAAATCATATTACCTTCATTTCTTTCCCGAATTTTCTCTCTTCCTTCAGCTTTCTTTCTAATAGTGTTCTGGAGCAACGAGTTCCTACCTTTCTTTTATATATTCTTTCCCAATTAACAACATTTCTGTGTATTCCACTACACTAAATGAATTCTAATCATACATCTGATCAAAATGTTGTAAATCATTCGGGTGATTATTACACATTAGAAGAGTATTAGCGCAATTACCCCCGGCTAAATACTGGTTAGTGGCATGGTTAGAGTAAAGATTAGGGTTAGGGTTAGGTTTTAAAGTTAGAATTTGGGTTAGGGTTGGGATTAGGTTCAGGATGAGGATAACGGTTAGGGTCACGGGAAGGGTCTGGGGTAATTGCCCAGGGGATAATGATATTGCCCTAGACTCATTAGAAGAATTCAATGATAGATTTAATTCCTTGCATAATCACAAATATGATTTAGATATTTCTAGTTTAGTTCATATAAACGAGAGAAGTCTCAATAAAAACTTTGATTCCGTAGAATTATTGCTGTCATCTGTAATATATATATATATATATATATATATATATATATATATATATGTGTGTGTGTGTGTGTGTGTGTGTGTGTGTGTGTAAAAACATGTTGCGAATTCACGTATTGGCTCCAATGTAACGAAGAATAAACCGGTAATGCAATATTTCGCCAATATAGTTTATTGCTCAATAAACTCTATATTGGCGAAATATTGCATTACCGGTTTATTCTTCGTTACATATATATATATATGTATATGTATATATATATATATATATATATATATATATATATATATATATATATATATATATATATATGTGTGTGTGTGTGTATATATATATATATATATACTTTTTCAATTATAGGAATCACGGAAACCTGGTTTAACACAATTCATTACCTGTATTTAGCACACCACATCATCAGTGTCTGCCTGTTGCGGTTTACATTCATTCTCAGCATGATTTTAAATTAAGAACAGATCTACAGATTGAGAGGAGCAAATGATTATTTATTGAAATAGTCCAAAAACACAAAAAGAATAATCATTGTCTGAGGTAAAACTTATAAACCACCCTGTAATCCTGCAGATAACTTTTTTTTGGTTAATAAAATTGAGACAAAATTACACTTCACGTGAACATAAGGCACATTTATATAATGGGCGACTATATGATTTCATTGATTTATTGAAAATGGACACAAATACCTCGCAGACATTGCTAGTATCATTCATTCGTTTGTTCTTCACTCGCACATCTCCAGCGCAACTTGCATTTTGACTTCATCACAAACCTTCCTTAACAACATACATGTATTCTCAAACATAACTCATGACACCTGTTATAACAGACTTGTGTATTATGACATATCATATCATATATCAATGTTCCTTATCACTGCTCAGTTACATAATTCTACTCCACCTATACCACGGCATAAACAAACGTATACAAAGAAACCCCTCGAATATCACACGTTAAATTTCTGATCTGGTAAATGAAGGCTAGTCAGAGGTGTTTCATGAGTCCAATACCCACAGTGCCTATGATATACAGTATTTATATCAAGGTTAATCGACTTACACGAGAAAAATATACGACTAACCCTTATAAAAACAAATAGGAACAAGAAATGTTGCTATGGCGACGCTATGGCAACTGGTATGCCTCTGCCATAAAGCATGATTCTCCTAATAGGTCTATAGTACATCTTGACAATGGGTGATGACAGTTTCACATAATTGGCAAAATATTAAAATGACATGTTTGTCACAAATATGTTGAATGGTCACTTTCCTTAAACTAGGTTTAATTGGATGAATGGCTATATTTTCTAAGAGAGCATGTATTTGGGCATTTGAGGACTTTTACTTGACTTTCGACCCTTTAACAAGTTTATATATTGAGTACGGTACTTGTCAAAGTATGGGGAAAAAGTTTAATTTCAGTTTTAAATAGTGAATTGTTAATTGTTTGACCTGGCCTTTGACCCTTGACCCAATGACCCTAAAATTTCCAAGTTTAGAGAAAATACCTTTAGTCATTGCATAGATATGGGGGAAATAGTGAAATTTTGAGCATTTGACTTTTGACCATTGACCCTGAGCATGCATGTGCACCCAAAAGTTAATAGGCACAACTTCATCCACTCATGCATATACATACCAAGTCTCATTAGGATACCCTGACCACAAAATTCATTACAGATGGAAGGACAGACAACCCAAAATCATAATGCTTCCGGCACCACTTCGTGGCGGAGGCATAAAACAAAACCTTGGATAACCAAAGGCAAAATGCAACCCATAAACACCCGTAATAAATCATATAAATTTGATCTGAAGAGTAAATCATTATCACAACGTAAGTACTCAAAATACCTTTATTATAAAAATAAATTTACCTCAGTGATACGACATTCCTGAAAAACTTCATTACTCACAGAAAATTGAATCACATAAAATTGATATAAATGTTCCCTGGAATACAGTTAACATTTCATATACTGAGTTAAAAAAAAAAAAATCCCATAATGGTACATGCAATTCATACATTGATAATGAGTTGGAAAATGATCGAGTCAAATCACAAAAGAATTAAAACATGTACTTTGTTGAGATGGGTCATCATCTTGCCTCTAGCACAGATGCGGGAAATGCCCATTTTACTCAGTATTTACAGACATCTCCTGATAGTTCATTATTTCTTGCCTACCAATTGCTATGAAATTATCAAAAAAGTTGGTGAACTTTAAACCAGCAATTCCAAGGGGTATGATTCTTGTCCCTTCATTTCTTTTTCATTTAATTCATTTCATTTCCAACAATGCAAAACATTTACATACCCAAAATAACACAATATCCATACAATTAACAAGTACAAGTAACAAAGAAAAATACGCGAAATTAACAATACTACGCATCACATAAGCAGATGAAACTGAATTAAAATCAAAGTTGCAGGAAATGGAAAAGACGTGCTGAAAAGCCAAGCTTGTATTTTGCAGTCTTCTCATGGACAAAGAAAACAACTAAATAATATCAAGGAAGCAAGTTCCTTAGATATGCAGTATACATAAAAAAAAGTGCACACACGTACAGACTTATACAAACAAACAAACAAACAGACGGACAGACAAACACAAGTAAGCTCACCTGTTAAAGAGAAAAAGAGAGCGGAAAAAAAAAACAGAGTGAAGGAAAAGAATGAATTTCGTTTATGTCTCTCCTCCACCTGTATACCATGATATACCATGAAATATATGTATGTATTATGCACATGATTATATATTTCTCATGAGTACTGTGGTTTCTTCTTTCATCTGAACATTTTTGATTTTTGATTTTTTTTTTTTACATTAAATGGTCAGAAAGTTTCTCATTCGTGTGCAGCTAATTTGCTTTCCATTCTTCCAATTCCAAGGGAAGCAAAGTTTCCAGGTAATCTGACAGTTGTCAGGGCACTGCTATACCAGTGCTCGTCATGTACAAACCAGCCAGAACCACCTTACATAAATGTGTCACATCACAGCCATTGCACTCCTCAATGGAGAACATGATGATAGGATAGAAATATCTACTAGGATTGGATTGGGATAATGAATCAAGTATGTCAAACTTTTCCTTGTGCCAGCACACAAAACAACAAAATATTCAGAAAAAAAGGGAGAAAAACCTAATACTTTTGGCTGCAAGAGAGCAAAATATAAATCCAACATCTTCCTCATCTTTTTAGATAGACAAATATCTAAATTTGAAGAAATACATATATCTACATATGTAGAAATTTCATCATCTATTCATTCCACAAGAGCCTGCTGTGGATAGATATCTGTGTCTAAATCTGTTCATAAGACTTCAAAAACAAATCAATGTTGAAAAAGAAGAAATCATAGATAACAGTACTCTACTCTAAACCTTCAAGCAACACATAACAGTACTCTACAGCACCCATGTACATAAATCTAGACACAAGACATTTATATGGCATTATTGTTTTAAACTCTCTCAAAGCTCCTTCACTCATGAGACATCTTCCTTAAACAATGTAGTTACAGAAAAACAAGATGATACATTCCTGCAAGGCACATGATATTTGTAAAGTAATCTGTTCATATTCTTGCATTGCTCAAGTCTTTGACATCATAGATATGATGCAGAATATAAATTGATATAAATACACATTAAAACTGCATCCTACTGAATTTGTAGATTGCACTTCCCTGTTTTTATAAAACAGTCTGGACACAGAGACTAACAGCTGTCAACAAAGTAAGTTACAGTCTGCAAGAATCTTCAGCTAATTGAAGGAGGCAGACTTAACCATAAGAAAAAGATGATGAAGAAGACGAAGAAGAAGAAGAAGAAGAAGAAGAAGAAGAAGAAGAAGAAGAAGAAGAAGAGGAGGAGGAGGAGGAGGAGGAGGATGACTAGACGGCAACAATAGAAACAGTAACTGGTTCCAATGTATCATTTAGGACATTGACATATTAGGAGAAATTGTAGAATATTTTTACTCTTTTGACCCCCTCTCGGGTTATGAGAGAACAAACAAACATGGAATATAAGTAACAGTATTAGTATAACAGCCATTAGAATATAATTCTTGTAGATTATACATAATGATGCAAAGGTATGAAAAAGATAATATAATGTATGAGAGTACACACATGAGTAAAAGGAAAAGAAAAAAAAATTATACAATGCATGTAAGAATAAAACATCGACCAAAAATCTTGGCCCTTTACATACACAACCTTCACACATAATTACAATAGGCTTTTACAAGCTGAACAAACCAGGCTGTTTTGCTATTCTATCCCTACAAGTATGTGTAGGTCCAACTCTACTTGTACCCTCTGTGGTGCTTGAACATTTTTCTTTTTTTAGAATTTTTCGAAAATTGCAACATGATTTGTAAATCTTGCTAAATTCTTCAACTGAGAAGAGTTTCTAGTATCAAAAAGTTCTGACATGTGCAAAGCACTTGGAAACCTTATCTTACAGAACTCTTGAGGCTGATATGTATGTCTCTCCCTTTGAAAATAAGGGCAAACAAAAATATAGTGAAATTCATCACCTATGTGAGAAGACAAGCAGAGTGTGCACTGCATACCACAATGTGATGTGTTCGTATTAAATTGACCTTTTTTTATAGTTAATTTATGTTATCTACACCAAAATCTGCATAAAAGTAAAAGCATCAGGTTTATTTAGGGTGGATAGGTAGTTTTCAATTTCATGGTTGCTTTTAAACATTCTATAATTTGTGCAAATACGATTTGACCACACTGCAACTCCCTATTTCTGACTAAAAATATCACTCTTAATTTTAGCACAGAATTACGTAACATTTAAGCCCAATCCAGGATTTTCATATTGGCCTAGCCAAACATCGAATACACCAGCTTGATTTAATGTGTCTTAAATAAATTGTAACCATAAGGGGGTAAAGTAGATAAAGCGAAAAGAAGATATAGATTAAGATATAAATAAAGAAGGGCAGAATGAAGAGCCATAACCTTAAGCAGAGTCTGTGGGTTTTCCATCTGCCCTCTATGAAACAGTTTGGCTTTACCACACCAACCCGACACCAGAGTTGCGTTACCAGAAAGAAGATGGAGACAGTCTTCCCCCACTGAACATCACGGCCGTTTCCACGCAGTGGGGGGCAAAGTTGTCTTTCAGTGGCCACTGGCGACGGTGCTCGTAACACGACAGTAGCGCAGGAAGTGGAAAAAGATGTTCATGATGAAAGCCCACAGGTTGCGCGCCAGCTGGGATCGGGCGAGGAGGAACCTCCAGATGATCACGAGGAGGAAGGTGTTGAACATCCAGCGGATGTTGCGAAGCCTGTGAGAGAAGACCAGAATGACACAAAAGTTTGCCTCGGTGATGTAAGCCCTTTAAGCTACTGCGTATACGAACCTGGAGGAGCTGTATGAAATACATGGAATTTGAGAATCTGGTACAGAAAGGGATAAACAATGCAGCTCTCACAACCATCATTCATATGATTACTGGAGATGGCATACATTTTGCGCTCAAGCATTTTTGCGAGTTGGGTGCTTCTACAGTGAAAACATAGTTCTTGTAAGGGTTTGAGAACCCGTCTTGCACCATTTCATATTTGCTTGCAATATATCGAAAGAGTCTACCAAGAAACTTTCATACCTTGCTGACGCAAGTTGCCGGGATGATGAGTTGTTTTGGAGTATTTTGAGGTCAAAAATAAAAGTCAGTATACCGACTTTTATTCTAGAATAATCCAGGCTAACTCGGTCTCAGGGACAACTCGGCCCTATTTCAGACAATTTACACGCAATTCGTGAGCGCCATATTCTATACATACAAACCTGTAGGCGCACATTCATTTTGTATGCGCGTACTTGTACATTTTGGAGCAAAATTCGACTTTTCTGCAGGCGTAGTAGAACTATGTTTTACCTTTAACTCTGATCTTGACATGAACTCAACATGTATTCGTAGATATCTCAATCCATTGCTGTGCTCATGAGTGCAAATTTAATCAGTCGCTAAAATGTCAGGAAGTCCTGATTTGCAGAAAATTAGACCTGCCGAATATACGGCGTATACAGTACCTCATCATCAGAGGCAGTAACACATCCTTTTAATACTTTATTCCAACTGCAAAATGAAAAAAAAAAATGAGCTGAGAAAATCTATTTACCCACTGTGGAGTGAACTGACCACACAGTTATACTGTCTTCGATAATAGCAGTCAAATGAATGAAAAAAGGCATAAAATATCAAAATCACATGATAAATCAGGAAGATGCATTTCTAGCATTTGAATGTCAGCAATCAGAGAAGCACATTATCCTACTAGTGCTGAAAACTAGCTACTGACAGTTACCTGAACAAAACATTACATCAATCTCACTATTAGCCTTGAAAAATAGAAAGCATAAGACTCAAATATGACTTGTATGGACTCTGGCTGTGTTGATCAACTTCTTCATGTTTGAAACATGTTTCAGTACCAACTATCAACAGCCTTTGCAAATGCCTTTCGGGTTGCATTTCTCAAGATGTTGCCTTCATCAACTCTGTCGTGAGTCGAGAGGGAGGAAGGCCTTGTCACTGCATTGCTCCAATGTGCAGTTTGACCCAAGGAGCGAACATGTGTAGTTGGAAGTGGTTGGCGTGGCCGAGCGAAACAACTTTGCATTTATCAACTCTTCAGCAACGCAATTCTGGCTCAAATGCGTTTGTGATGGTACTTTTTCAGCATTTCAGAAATGCATTTCTAACTCCATAATCAAAACAGCTTTGCGTTTATCAATTGCCCAAGATTCCCTGAAAGTTGTTTGGAAACCCTAATTCTGTGCCAGAAGTGAGTTGATAAATGCAACCTTGGTTGGAGGTATAAATTTGTCTCTCTTGAATAGTGTGAAAGAACTGTAGATTCTCTAGCAAATGTTTTCCAGGGGATTGAGGACAATTCTTCCATTTTGTTGGGAAAACTGGCAGTTGAGCAGCATTTTACAACATATTAAAATAACGTAGATGGCACACTGGCATCAAATGGTTGTAGCTTTCCTTGTAGATGGACGATTGTGCCTAGACTATCACTGATATATTGCTGCTGAGTAGTGACATTGAAACTCACTCCATCTTTCAACATGTTTTCATTCCATGTAAAATACTCACATCCTGATGTGTCCTCTGGCTGAAGGGAGGCTGTTCATATCTTCATTGAGGACAAATCGTTTGGTCCCCACGCAGAAAGCCTCCAGGTAAGATGGCCAGTGAAGCGGCCTGACGTCGATGAAGTACGTCTGAAGAGAGAATACCACAAGAAAGCTTTATACATTATGTCCCCCCAAAAAATTACAATCAGATTTTCGCATTGATAACATCCAATGTGATTAAATTGTTTACATGCTACTTCAGGGTCTTAGAATATAACATCTTAGCTCTATTTTGCAAAAAACCCTATTCAATTTGGTTAAGCAGTCACAGAGAGTGAAATGTGGATTGTTGTAAAGCATGTCATGAGTCTGATTCTTCCGAGTTTAGCACTTGGATGCTCTTGTGTGTGAACATAATAGACAGAACTTGGAGGGAAGAGATTCTTGACACACTCTACAAAATTCCTTATTTCTCTTTGACCACTGAAGCAGATCGAATGGGGTTTTCTGTAAGATGTGGGCAATGAGTTATAGTTTCATACCCTGAAATTGTATTTGGATTGATTCACTATTTTTAAAGTTATCATTGCGGAGGGTCCCGTTGTAATTGTTTTGGGACATACGGTAGATTGCAAAGATCATAGGTGAAGATGTACGTCAAGCACAAAATCCATCTTGACAGTAAACAAACTGCAAATGTTCAATCTTCAAAAATTAGTAGCATAAATTTTGGACGAGAATAATAAATCTGCCTGAGTCTGTCACATAAAAACTTGAAATGGCATCAGGAGAAAATAATCATTTTCACACGTAATTTCAGATTCAGTTTTAGAAATACAAACCCAAATATACATTGTATTTCAACGAAGTTCACGCTTTTAAAAGTCCACTTTACCTTTGGGAGCAGTGATATAAAAGATTGTCAAGATATCACATTTGATGCATATGTGTAGGTCTGTTGTATCACAAAACATTCTACCATATACAGCTGTAAATTTTTTGCAATAAAGCCTAAAATATAAGGAGATTATCAGCAATCTTCTTAAAGGGATTGTACAGTTTCGGTTGAGACCTAACTTCAGATTTCTAACATTTTTTGGTGAGATAATGAAAAACCTCTTATGAAATATGAAAGAGCATGTAATTTTATGAGGAATTCAACGTTTATTTGATGAAAATTGGTTTTGAAATAGCCGAGATATCCAAAAAGAGCGATTCTAATAAAGTGTGGGACCCACACTTTCACACGATCGCTTTGTTTTACATTGTTTTTGGATGTTTCCGTCATTCCAAACCCGATTTCCATCAAGTAAACTTTGAATTCCTCTTAAAATGGTATGCTCTGTACTATTTCATAAGTGTTTTCTTGGTATCTCGCAAAAATTTAAAAGCCCAATTCTCACCTCCACCAAAACTGTATCATCCCTTTAACCCTAACTTACTGGGGGGGGGGGGGGGGGGGGGGGGCATAATGGCCCCGCCCTCGACGAATTCCGCAACCATTCCGGCGCGCAAATCTTTTTGACCGCGCCGCTCGCTGACTTTTTACTTTCAAGTCTCGCGCAACTTTTGAGACCAAATTTGTCGCGCCCAGGCATACCGTTCCAAAGCCTGGCTCCTTCAAAAAATTTTCCTCAACCCCAAAATTGCTCAAAAACGTGATTTTGTGTACAAAGTCAATACAAATTGTGTTTTTTCAATTAGTTCATATAAAGATTCATATTTTTGTTTCTAATGGCTGAAATCAATTTATATTAGTATAATCATGCTTCAAAAAATGTGTATGACAAATTCTGTTGAAAAAAACAACCAAAAAAAATGTTCGAAAAAACGAGGAAATACATAAAAAATTGATAAAACAATAACATAAGAAATCAATTTTGATACTGAAATTTCTTTTACGCACAAATGTTCGGAATGTCACTAGGAATATTTACACCAAAAATCAGCATTCCATGAGCTTTTGTAAGCCAATTAAAGACGAAAATGAGGCTTTTTGCATATACAGTAAACCTCGGATAAGTCGACATCGAGTGAGTCGAAAATCACTTCACTCGAAGCAAAATAAAAAGTCCCGATTTTTCCCTATGTATTTTCTCTAAGAAATATTTGGATAAGCCGAAGTACGAGAGTCGAATTTCGGCTGTGTCGAAGTAAAACATTCAGTCCCTTTTGTACAAAATACACGTAGTTTCCATCACTTGAGCCGAAGAAGATTTGTCTGGCATTCTCATTACATTTAGAGGAGAACAAAAAAAATTGGCATGTCGCAGAACCACGTCCCTGGCCTGCTGCAGGTAAGCATGCACACTCACCGTACTGCTCTGCACGCATGTTGAATACATATACACATGTATACATGTATACACACAGCACATCGATCCATATACTTTATACATACACACAGCACATCCATACTTTATCCATGTCAAGCCAGAACTCCTTGATCAACCAATCGCTGCTTTAATATTTTAGTGACAGGCCAAGTGGGCAGAGCTTGTTTGTGCGTGCCCGGCTGGCTGTATAGTTTTGTTCAATGGAGGTGGGATGGGCCTGGGAGAGTGTTTGTCTCAGGGTAGGTTGACAGAGATGGCTACCTATGTTGCACCACAGACATAGCACATGCACATTGCCACATTAGCGCAGATATTCTCAGAACTACGTTTAACTGCTAGTATTGATACAAATTCCATGTTCAATTTAGAACAAAATAAGAACAGTATCTTCAAGAACAGACAAATTTGAATGCAAACACACACACGCACGCACACACACACACACACACACACATGCATGCAAATGAACTATAATACATGTACATAACTGTGAGTCAAAAAAAAAATTGACTCTCGCGAGAGTCGAATTTCACTTAATTTCACTTTCAATAATTGCACTTTCAATTTCACTCTGTTCATACTTCACATTACTGACATTATCGATTATGTAACATGTGCCTCGCTCGTGATTTCTGTATTATCTCCTGAACTTCCTTTGTACACATTTGGTATCTCTGCTATTGTATACTGCATCTGACTTGTACCTCGCTCGGGTGATCACGCAACTCTCAAGAAGTCTGTGCCGCGGACATTGTTTTCTTTGTTTTTTTCTTTTTCTTTTTACTTTTTGGCGTTTATATTTCTCCAATTCACAAATTGTCATTCCCTTAATTACATAACCAAGTAAGAAATAATCTCACATCCGCATATGGGAATCTACACCCTACAAGCAATGCTTCTATGTAGATTCCTCATATTTCACATGTTTTATTGTCTTATAAGCTGTACTTGACAATTCATCCAGGCTTTTGTATTGTGATGTTTATGTTTTATGTATTTGTTGAAATGTGGAATATGGAACATTAAAAAAAAAAAAAAAAACTTAAGTCGACGCATTTTTGTCAGTCCCGAGAGCTTCGACTCATGCGAGGTTTACTGTATTTGCACAATTAATTAACTTAAAAAAGAAAATACAATTTTTTTGAAAATTTAACTTAACAGTCTTGTAGATTACATCCGGCTTTATGTTCATGCAAAATTTTGTGACGATTGCGCGATCAACGGCCGAGATCTGAAGGGGGGCCATAATGGCCCCCCCCCCCCAGGAATTCAAGCTCGCTAAATAGCCCAGGTAAGTTAGGTTTAACAAACCATAACTGTAGAAGGTTTAGTCTGGAAACATTTCTATTATAACTATAGTTCACATTTTGTGTACCTAACCATACTTAACATCGATTATACGGATTCCAATTTTTACAGTGGTTGTTTCTATCCCTAACTCACATTTCAAAACTATTTTAAAGCACTATTGCTGGGTTTTGTTTCATCTGCAAACGCTAAATTATGCCTTTAAGCACACATTAGTAAGTGCAAAAAAGTAGCATCTATGTTTTCTACACAGTAGGGCTACAAACCTCTGCAGATCACAAGACATAAGGCACAGTCAAAAATATAATTTGAAGGCAAACATAACTCATTTTGGTTCAAAACTAGGAAACTTGAACTCACTAAACGTGCTAAATTAAAACACAAATTAAATAGTGTTGAAAAAGACAGTGGGCAGTATCACCAGATCCAAATGATGATGATGATGATCCACAGCATTTGCATAGTGCCATATATCTGTTATAGAAACATTCAAAGGTGCAAACTGCTCCAAGAGATTTAGCAATTGAATGCCTGGTGGAAAATGTGAGTTTTGAGTGAGGCTTTGACGTGATCCAGTTTGTCTATTTCACGGAGGAAAGATGGGAGGGAGTCAAATGACATCAGCTAATACAATTGTCATCCAAGATTGAACCTTCTACTATGGGCTACGAAACAAATCCAGTGAGGAGTGAAAGGAAAGAGGGGGTTAAGAGGGAGTGAGGACTAACCTTTCTATCTTCCTCACTCATGGCAGCTGAGAGGGCTGCTGTGTTCTGATTGGTCCACTCCCACATGTTGGTAGTGAAGTACTTGAGTGTGTGCACCATCTTCCTGATCTTTGAGTTCAATCTTGCCATCCTGAAAATAAAAAGAAAAGGCAGGTGAGATCAATAGAAAACATGATAATGCTATATGTGACCCTGCACCACAAAACCAACAAAAAGTCACCAGACACAGATTTTTAGCTAAGGGCAGATTCTGAAAGAGCAGATTCTAAGCTTTACAATGATATACAGTATGTCCCAAAAAAAATTACAACGGGACCCCCCGCAATGATATCTTTGAAAATAGTGAATCAATCTAAATACAAATTCAGGGTATGAGACTATAACTCATTGCCCACATCTTACAGAAAACCCCATTCGATTTGCTTCAGTGGTCAAAGAGAAATTAGGAATTTTGTAGAGGATGTCGGGAATCTCTTTTGTCCAAGTTCTGTCTATTATTCACACACTGGAGCATTGAATTGCTAAAATTGGAAAAATTAGACTCATGACATGCTTTACAACAATCTACATTTTTCTGTGACCGCTTAACCAAATCGAATGGGGTTTTCTGTATGATGTGGGCAATGAGTTATAGTTTCATACCTTGAATTTGTATTTAGATTGATGCAATATTTTTAAAGATATCATTGCGTAGGGCCCCGTTGTAATTTTTTTTGGGACATACGGTATAGCTCCATTGAAATGGACTCTCCTAACCCATCTAAATATTGGAAAGAAAGTAGACTCTGGAAAAATGTGAACCGAGAAAAAAGGCTCTGAAGTACATGCAGGGTCTATCTGTCTACCAAGCGCTTAATCTTTACCAAACCATGCTAGCTGTGCAATGAATGGGACAAAAAAACAGGATGTAAACCACTGGAGCAACAACAATGAAGGTATTATTAGATTAAATTGAAATTGAGCATGCTCTATTAACACATTCTGTCCATGATTAATGCCAACTTTCAAAGCAGTAGCATTATCCCTTCAAAAGTTATCAGACTTGAAAGTGAAGAGTGTGCAAAGGATTATCAAGAAATGAAAAGGGGCCTCTAATACATACCTGATCTCACTACTCTACAAAAAAAGGGTTGTAGAAAAACTGCTGAAAATGCATTTTCCCATCCATTCTATGATCCCAAACTTAATATTGAATAAAGAATAATGTAGAAGAAGGGTAGCTCCTTCAGAAAATATGAAAAACTTAATATTGACTTGGTTGACCCGTTTCACCTTTTTTGAGTCCTCAGTTAAAATCAAAGGGTGCGACTTTTTGTTCGTTTTGTGGTGCACTGTCACATATAATTTACACAAAATAAAGAAAAAAAAAATCAGCATATATTTTAGAATATAAGCATCATTTTATGATTCCATACCATAAAACAGCTCACAATAATTGTGACACACAAAGATTAGTTTCTATGGTAACAGCTGTGCAACAAATAATGTGAATTATTACTGTCTTTAGCAGTAAGACTGCAAAAGAGCCAGGTGCTTTATAACATAAACCCAGTTTAGCACAGAAATCTCTTGATTTTCTCCGTGAGTATGATCCTTCTCGATCCCAGTAATTTCTATACTCTTACATATTTCTACAGTTACACAAGATCCAAATATTAAAGCAATAACTATCAGTGTGTCTTGGTAAATGAACAACTGATGTCTCACAGGCCTTTGTAACTGATGATGAAAATGTCACATTATACGCATATATGTAAACGTTATCTTATGTAAAGCCCTTTGAAGCCGCAGACTTACATAGGTTTCTTGCCCCTTAGCCTCAGGTAGCAGTCGATGAGATAGGCAGGGATTTTGGCACCAACCATGTTGAAGTACTCAAAGGTCATCCTAGATAAAAAAAGGAAAAAAAAATATGTGAAACAAATGTCAACAAACATGAGAACTCAAATTTATGGCATTATTGCACTGAATTGTTTCATTGCAAGTGAATGACAAATTGCCCGACATCAATAAGCACTGAAATGATAAGTGTTTTAGTAGTATCCATGAGGAAAAAAATCATGGGCGTACATACTCGAGCAGGATTCAAACCTGCGACCTCCTGATCTCCGGACAGGCATCTCATCCACTAGACCACCGAGCTTCCGCTAAACAGCAAATGTTGGTTCTTATCCTTACAGTAAGCAGCAGCCACTATGTAATTATTTAGATTGAAGAAATTCTGCATCAAGTTGTTTGTATTGCAACTGATTGACAAATTGCCTTAAATCGACATAAAAGAACACTAAATTGATCGGTGTTTTAGTAGTAGCCATGATAAAAAAATATAAAAAATCATGGGCATACATACTTGTGCCGGATTTGAACCTACAACCTCTTGTATGGCCATGATTTCTTTCATCATGGCTACTACTCAAACACTGATCACTACTGTGCTTATTTACGTCGATGTACGGCAATTTGTCCATCAGTGGCAAACCTGAGAACTGTCTACACACATGCTGGGCTGCCAGCATTCACACATCAAAATCAGGAGATTCCAGAAAGATGCCCAAGAGATACTTGTGTGCTACCTGTATCTCAATAGGCAAGAAATAAATCCCAATGCAAGGAAACTTTGATATTCAATTGTTGGGACATGGAGAGATATTTTAGTTTTCAGAGAGTCTTCTATAGAGTCAGGGAGACTTGGTAGCTCTGCTCACAACACAAAAGGGGGATTCACACGTACATAAATTAACAGGTTACAAAGCTCGAGATTTGCAGTGCGATTGCAAGCTCAAGTTTTTTGCACATGTGGACACAAAAAGCCCACAAATTAGTGCGGTCAGTACCTATGGTAGCGCAACGCTAAACCCAAGAAATCTTTTGCTTATTTCTGAATTAACATGCTAATTTGCCCCGCGGTGACGGTGTGAACAGTTGACAAAATAAGCTCAAGATTTTATATCCCATCATTCACAGCACACTGATGTATGTTAAAGGTAATATTATACCCTCTGCCTTCTAAAAGAGGGAAATGACAAATCAAGTGCTCTTCTAATATCATGAGAGAAAATTGTAAATATGTTTATTGCTTAAATATTTTCTTTATATCATTCTACACATGTGACATCACAAGCTATAGTAATCTTCTCATCCAATGATGGTGGCACTGAGGCTTCAACATTTACAACTTTTGAAAGGATTGTCCAATTTTCCACAAATTTTCACTGATGTGTTCTACTAATATATTGCTGCATTCTCTCAGTTCCCATGTGTATGAAGGTGGATTGGTCCTTAAGAGTGGCTCACTTGCCAACATCATTTGTAGTAATATCTAAACAAAGAACAAGATAGAATTAAACTCTACTGCCCCCTAACAACACACAACCACAAACTCAGCTCACACAATAATTGTATATCAATTGCCAGAATCTATAGATGTACATTTTTTCTCTGCTGTTATATAAAAAAGTTATTGCTTTTCTTTGTCTGCAAATCCACAAGGATAATGATGATCAAGCCAAATAAATGTTTCACTGAGCAAAATATATTTAGATATCTATATAGATATTTCTAACATTTGTATAAAATTGCTTATAAATTGGTGCACAACAGAAGCGAGTTTGCAGCAAACGAAGAGTATATTGGTTACGGAGATTATGATGATTCTTACGGGTTCATGGTGAAGCCTGCACTGGGCCGTCTGAACACCTTCTCCAGTGGAACCCTGTTGTACAGGTCCGGAACCATTTCTGCCAAAGTACAAACAAAATTATTTCTCTAAAAGAAAATGCACTACTCCACTTACAGCTTCTATACTAAACGGTAGTAATATGTTCCTCTTCAATAAAAAAAAAAACATCAAATCATTAGCCAATGGAGTGAGGCTTACTTTCAATATTTTGCAAACTTACCTGGTATACACTTTTTTTTTTTTTTAACCTGGTGTACACTTACTTTATGATACATTGTGATGTAATTCATGCATTTGACTTTGTAATATGCAGACATGGACTGCTTTTTGGGGCATGGTTGATATTAGTTGCTGAAGGGATCTTAACTCCATGCTATGACCTGAGGAGCTTATAATAATACCAGTAAAATATATGCTTCTGCTGGAAAAGGAGAAATATCAAAGGTGAATGAATGAATGAATGAATGAATGAATGCATGACTGACTGACTGACTGATTGACTGACTGATTGACTGATTGACTGAATGACTGATTGACTGACTGACTAACTGACTGACTGATTGACTGACTGGCTGACTGATTGACTGACTGATTGACTGACTGATTGACTGACTGATTGACTGACTGACTGACTGATTAACTGACTGACTGACTAATTGGCTGACTGATTGACTGACTGACTGACTGGCTGAATGATTGACTGACTGACTGACTAACTGACTGACTGATTGACTGACTGACTGATTGATTGACTGACTGATTGACTGACTGATTGACTGACTGACTGACTGATTAACTGACTGACTGACTAACTGACTGACTGATTGACTGACTGACTGATTGACTGACTGACTGACTGACTGATTGACTGATTGACTGACTGACTAACTGACTGATTGATTGACAGACTGACTGACTGACTGACTGATTGATTGACTGACTGATTGACTGACTGATTGACTGACTGATTGACTGACTGACTGACTGATTAATTGACTGACTGACTAATTGGCTGACTGATTGACTGACTGACTGACTGACTGATTGACTGACTGACTGATTGACTGACTGACTGACTGACTGACTGATTGATTGACTGACTGATTGACTGACTGATTGACTGACTGATTGACTGACTGATTGACTGACTGACTGACTGATTAATTGACTGACTGACTAATTGGCTGACTGATTGACTGACTGACTGACTGATTGACTGACTGACTGATTGACTGACTAACTGACTGATTGACAGACTGACTGACTGACTGACTGATTGATTGACTGACTGATTGACTGACTGATTGACTGACTGATTGACTGACTGACTGACTGATTAATTGACTGACTGACTAATTGGCTGACTGATTGACTGACTGACTGACTGACTGATTGACTGACTGACTGATTGACTGACTAACTGACTGATTGACAGACTGACTGACTGACTGACTGATTGATTGACTGACTGATTGACTGACTGACTGATTGACTGACTGACTGACTGATTAATTGACTGACTGACTGATTGACTGACTGACTGACTGACTGACTGGATAGATGGATGGATGGATGGATGGATGAATGCAGTGGCAGATACAGGAGGGTGCACCAGGCGAGTACTCCCCCTCGGCACAGAGGCCCCCTTTTTTTCTTTTTGCTTGTCAGCTGATTAAACCTGGAAGTGGCACCAGAGATATTTTTTGCTCACCCCCCCCCCCCTTACGGAATTCCTGGATCCACCCCTGGAATGAATTAATTAATTAATTAATTTTCACTGCAGTCACTCACTTATAGTACTCATGTGGGCTGGGTTCACTGGGCTTGTGACACAATGATACACTGGGATTGAGGGAGGTCTGTAGAAAGAGATGGTACAATACACAGAGATATTCATTAATAATGTCCCTTGCTCAGCAACACCATATTCAAGGACTCATGGTACTTCATAAATTTCTCTACTTGTGCAAGAAAGAAACAATAACAACATTACATTTCTGGTGCTAACATAAATATCACAGTCATTGAACCCTGCTAGACACTGTAGAATATCATTGTTAATATATTTAATTACAAGATTAATTCTAATATCATCTTCATGTATTTACACTTCCTATTCATGGAGCATCAACTGGACCACAAATCATACTCAAAATTAATCATGCTCACTTGAACAGAATCATGACAATGATCTACTGTCAAACCTGTCAATAGCGGCCACCCAAGGGAGATGAAAAAAGGTGACCATTATAGACAGGTGGCCACCATAGACAGGTTCTTTAACATGCTTTTTCTCTTGAAGGGAATTGTTTCTAGTGGTCATATAGGGCCTACGGCAGGTGGCCGCTATAGACAGGTGGTTGCTAAAACAGGTTTGACTGTAAAAGATCACACAGGCCATTCAGCATGGCAACACAACAATGACGATATTTTCGCTTCCTTTACTATTTGATCAACTATTTCTACATATCCATCAGAATGACAACAAAATGATGTTCATATGATTATGCTCAAAGTGAATTATTTCATCCAGCATTCAGGCAATATAATCTAGCTGACTGTGATCTGACAAAAGATGTCTAGTTTATGATAAACTGAGAAAAACAAATTGTCGACGACAAACGCTGCAGGGCTACACATCACTCACTTTTGAACTCCCGTCTGCCATGTTGCTGCAATCATCATGTTGACCACAAAGTCCACTGGTGAGAAATCAACGATGGCTTCAACATCACCTATCATCATACGCAGGAGTCCCTTGCCAACCTGAGGTGGGATTGAAAACAGAGTTATGAGAAGTCTCATCAGACACTGTGGAGTATCGATATATAAAGATTGCAGCATACCTTCGTCTATACTGCTATCTATTAAAAGATGGATGTAAGGAAAGATGTGTCTCCAGCAAAAGATCCTGGTATCAAAATCAACATTACACAACAGATTATCGGAAATTAAATAAAAATCCACTTTAAATATATTCAAGTTGTATGTTCAAGAGCATGATATGATTAAAACCAATCCAAAGCTGTAAAAGATTTTTCTTTTCTTAAACAAGGCAAATATAATGGAGTTATATTATCAGCATTATGCTTCACTGAAATGCTCATTGAACCTAACTTGATATGGATCTGTACTAAAGTTAACTAATACACATCCACTGAGCATTCAAGTTTGCAATAAACAATACAAAGACATCATCAACATTGTTGTACTGTAGAGCAAGATTTGTATTCGCAGCAATAAATTTTCACAAATTGGAGCCAACAGCCTTTTGCACAGCATGAAATTTTCGCGAATTGCCACTGGCATTCAATTCATACAGTGTAGACAAAAACTTTCATGTGCATATAATTTAACAAATCTTGGCTCTTGCAAAATTCACAAAATTAGAATGCATGTGAACATTCCCAATTAACAGTAATTATCATCAGTCATGATCACAATCACTATCATCACTGCACATGTTGAATGTTTATGTCTCTTGTCCATTTTCAAATATGTGACCGTGCATCACAAAACGAACATAAAGTCGCACACACTGATTTTGTGTGAGGACTAAAAACAGGTGAAATTGGTCAACCGAGCCGATCTTGACTTTTTCATATTTTCTGAAAGAGCAAGTCTTCTTCTACATTATGCTGAAATTTGGGCTCATAAAACGGGCAGGAAAGTGTGTTTTCTATCAGTTTATCTCAAACATTTTTTGGCAAAATAATGTGATGAAGTGTGTCTTTAGAGTCCTCTTTTCATCTCTTAAAAACCTTGTACACACTCTCCACTTTCAACTCCTATAACTTTTGAAAGGATGATGCTATTGCTTTGAAAGTTGGCATTAATTTAGGACAGAGTGTGTTAATAAGGCATAATTTCAGTTTGATCTGAAAATCCCTTCATTGTTGCTACTCCAGTGGTTTACATCCTGTTTTTTGTCCCATTCATCGCACAGCCAGCACGGCTTCGTAAAGATTAAGCGCTTGAATAGACACTGTATTTCAGAGCCTCTTTTCTCAGTTCATACTTTTCCTGAGTGTGTGCTTTCTTTCCAATATCTAGATAGGTTAGGAAAGTCCATTTGATTTGAGTTATACATCATTTCGAAGCTTAAACTCTGCTCGTTCAGAATATGCCCTTAACTAAAATTTCATGTCTGGCGACTTTTTGTTTCTTTTGTGGTGCAGGGTCACAAATATTTTTCTATACCCATCTATCTACATGTATATCTCTGCTGGGGTTTTTTCTCAATTTGTCCACCAATATCTCCTTTATGCCTTTCTTTTTCACTCTCTCTTTCAATCAGTAAATCAAATCAATTAATCAAACCTTGCATTACTTACAGCAATGAAAAGTCCACTTGGTCCATTGAAGTTGTCAATCCATCCCTGAAAAGCAGGAAGAATTTAATCCACATGAATGAGTTGAGGTTTCCTTCGGATTAGGTTCTCACCAAACATAAATGTGATGCACAACATTTTTAATACAGTAACAACAGGCTCTTTTTATCCAGTACTCATTCTTGTATCCACAGTAGAGTTTTCTGGACAAGGGTATGGTAGTGACTGGCTGAAAGTTTGTTTGTTTGTTTGTTTGTTTGATTTTTTTGACAAAAATATGCCAAAAGGATTGTAAACAAAAAGAATACAAAAACACTGTCCAAATCATATCCTGCCATTTGGATGTTGTTCCCCCCCCCCCCCCTCAAAAAAAAAAAAAAAAAAAAATCATACTTTCGACTTACCACAAGGTGGACATGGAATGACAAAATAATGATAAAAATAACCAGATCTAGAAACTTGTCAAGACTGACAAATCAAGTGATCCATTACATGCAGAAATTATTCTGAGCTCTGACCATAATTCACATAGCCCAGACAGAATCAGCTCAAGAGGTCGGTATTTCATGAAATGACTCAAGTAAAATAAAACACAACCATAACATAAACACAGATCCATTTTCACTTCTAAGCACTTTGAGCACTTCAGTGGATATAGCACTATATAAATAATCATTATTATTATTATTATTAATCATGTGTGTGCAAAATATGGGGGTGATAAGGCAAGCGCTTTACTAATTTGCACAGCTAGGGTGATATTTGTGCAAAAAAAAATATTATGAAATGAAAACAAAAGCAAAAACATGGATCATTTCATAAATATATATGAAATGATCTGGCACATGTAACACGGTCTATATGTGAGCAATAAAAGGGGGAGATATGGTATATACTAAAACACAATAAAGAATGAAGTATTTTTCACCTCTGAACCTAGTTTTGCACAATCAAGATCTGAGCAAAAAAGTCATCATTTCATGAAATGATCCATGTAACACGGTCTATGTGTATTGATGGGAGCAATAGGGCATGCATTATCTAAAGATTCTGGATGACCACAGCCGAGATGGTGTCTGACAAAGCATGCAGTTGTTATGCTATTATATGATTAAACATAAGTGTGCAAAATATGGGGATGATAGGGCCTGCTGTTCTTGAGGTTTTGCAAATAAAGTGGCAGAAAAAAAGAAAAAATAAGGTTACGCTGAAAAGTAGAATTAACAAAAAACTCTCAACAAAAAATTTGAAAAAATATAGTTTCGAATGGAAAATGAGATGTAACTCAAGAAAAGGGGGAAAATGCAGGGGGAAAACAAAAGAAAACAACCCATGAGCCTCAAACCCCCGGACCTCAAGCAGGATACAATGTAGGTTCCACATTTACACCAATAAGGTGTCTCTCTATCACACACCTCTTTACACACACGATACATACTGTGCATTCATCATCAACACCTCAATTTTTTCTTTTAAAACCTTTCACTCTTGGACCTGGAATATCCGTACTCTCCACGGCACGAGTGACACGAAATCAAATGCCCGGGGCGACGTACAGCCCTCCTCTGCAAAGAACTTGCCCATTTCAACATCAACGTAGCAGCCTTAAGCAAGACTAGGCTACCCAGAGAGGACAACATCAGATAAGCTGGTTCCACATACACCATCTTTTGGAAAGGGGAAAATCGTAATAAACCATGCATCCATGGAGTTGGCTTTGGCATCAAAACGCAACTTGCAGACCAACACAGACTTGTCCCAATTGCCGTCAGTGAATGCCTAATCGCTGTTTGAATCACACTCATTCGAGACAGATTCCTATATGCTGATTTCAGTGTAGGCCCCTACCCTCACATCTGTAGATGATGTCAAGGCCTTGTTCTACAACTTGCTGGATCGTACTATTGAATAGTCTCAGCACTTGACAAACTCAGTGTGCTATTAAAGAGACTTTAATGCCAGAGTCGGTCATGATCACTGTCTGTGGAATGGCATTCTTGTTCATAACAGCATTGGGAAGTGCAATGCCAATGGTCAGCTCCTCCTAGACCTTTGCGCTGAATAGGAACTCTTCATTGCCAATTCCCTATTTTGTCTCCCTACGCGACAGAAGACGACCTGGAAACACCCCCAGTCCAAACACTGGCACACCCTCAGTCACGTCCTGACAAGATCCAGGGATAGACAAGATGAATGCATCACGCGTTTCAAGTCTGGTACAGACAACTTTCATCCCAGGTCACTTTTACGATGTGGCTTACGGATGCTTTGGGATGAATCCCACAAGGATTGGAACAATCATCCCCCACTATTCCCACTGATTGCCACTGATCAGTTACTAGCCATTGCCTTTAAAGACCAAGACCCTGATCCAACCTGCACCAGGCCAGGACAACTGTCCACCCTAAAACATCAGCATCAATGACCACACCCTAGACTGTCCACCCACAAACATCAGCACCAATGACCACACCCTAGACTGTCCACCCACACACATCAGCACCAATGACCACACCCTAGACTGTCCACCCACAAACATCAGCATCAATGACCACACCCTAGACTGTCCACCCACAAACATCAGCACCAATGACCACACCCTAGACTGTCCACCCACACACATCAGCACCAATGACCACACCCTAGACTGTCCACCCACAAACATCAGCATCAATGACCACACCCTAGACTGTCCACCCACAAACATCAGCATTAATGACCACACCCTAGACTATCCACCCAAAAACATCAGCATCAATGACCAAGCCCTAGAAGAAGTTGAACACATCTATTATCTTGGAAGCATTCTTTCAAACATCACCACATGTGAAAAGGATGTGGAGAATCAGATCAAGGCAGCCCACTCCGCCTTCAGTAGACTCAGAAGATGTGTTTCCCTCAATCACATATTGACCACCCCGACAAAGATCATAGTCTTCCATGCAAGTGTCCTATCTACTCTTCTCTATGCTTGTGAGACCTGGACGTTGTACCACCATGATATCAAGCACCTTGAACACTCCAAGCAATCCAAGCTAGACAGATCCTCAATATTGGATGGGAAGATCACATTACCAACAATGAGGTTCTTAGCCACATCGTACTACCAAGCACGGAAGCCCCCATTCTTCGCCATTGTCTCCGCTGGGTAGGTCATATTCAGCATATGTAGCCCTCCCGTCCCTGAAAGATCATGCTCTACAGAGAACTTACAACTGGAACATGACCAGAGGAGGGCTAAAATTCCATTTTAGAGATCAGCTCAAATAGACCCTGGCTCAAACTAACATCCAGCTCTCCTCATGGGAACAGATTACCATGGACAGGACAGTGTGGAGAACTGCCATCTGTAATGGAACCAGCTCCTTCTAACAGAACGGAGAACAAGGAGATAAAGCGCAGAAGAAGAAAAGAGCGTCTCCAACATCCTCGATCTGCACCAACCCTCACTTGCGAATCCTGCACAAGTCTCTTTCACCACCGGCTTGTACTCCACAGTAACATTCTTTATAAACATCAGCCGATGAGACAGCACAGAAACTGACAAACCCAATGCTTGAATATGAGCTGGAGGCCAGGAGCAGATGACGGCAATTGCACAATATCTCCCTACAATTAAAGCCAGGTTTCACTTTCGACCGATTTTTTTCAACATGATCCCAACATCCAATAAAAAAAAAGGGGGGCACATTTCCGATAGTGCAAAATGCTAGCTACAACACATCAAAGTTTGGGAGAAATTCAAGGAAGGATAAGTGAGCTGGTGCTTGATAAACACAATCACGTCAATAGGCATTTTGAGAAATATGGTCTGCACATTTAAAATGGTCAAATTTGACAAGGTTACCTTCAATCAATTTTTTTCGAGGTGATGACGTCATCCAATTTAAAATCGGAGGTTATGTACCTGAAAGAGAATTTAACAAGCTACAACATACTGAAATCTGGCTGAAAATCAGAGCTTGATGATTGGGGTACGTTAAAATTTTAATGCATGTTTACGCGTGCGTTCATCACTGCAAAAAATTTATTTTAATGACATGAATGGGTAGAGCTTGACTTGAACTACATGACATGTAAATTTCATTGAAACTTTCCATTTCGTTAAGGAGATATATTGAGAACGTGGTTTTAGATCACGACATTAGACTGATTGTATTTAGGGCAAGATACATATACAACGCAAGTTTGAAGTTGAAAATCGAAGAACCTTTTGAGTCAACCTCGACACAAGAATTGAAAAAAAAAATGATATAAACAAGAAAGAAAATACAGAAAGTGATCAGAGATCAGTCACAGATCGCCATATGATATCAATTTATAAAGCACAGAACCTACATTGTATATCATTCACATATCATCAGCTGAGAACTAGAAGGCTGCTACCACATTCTAAGATTTCAGCATGTAGTATTAAGAAATAAAAATGAAATAATCAATTTTCATGAAACAAAAATTTTAATAAATCAAAAAAGGGTAGAATGACTGTCTATTGTTCCAAATATTGGGCTAAATAGTGCCCTTGTGGTTTTGATTTTCAACATCTTAATGAAATGAAAATAATTTAAAGAGGAGATCAAGCTCTACAATGAGATATTGTACGAGCTGAAATTTTCGCGGTGGTTTTATTTTCGCGAATTTCGCGAATCGCCTTTGAACCGTGAAAATAACAACATGCAAAAATAACAACGCGCTAATAAGTAAATTCAGTTAGACCTTCACAACCGCGAAATTAACAACACGCTAAAATGTCCTCCAAGTAGCAATTCGCGAAAATATCTGTACGCGAAAATTTCAGCTCATACAGTACCAATAACTAAATATCCCCCCTCCCTTGCAATAAAGCGCTTTTGGTTCTCAGTCAATAATACATTCTCCTATGATGAAAGACCTTCTGATGTGCTTAACAATAATGCACAATTAAATGGAAAAAAAGGGTTTTACTGACACTGCAATTCAGGATTTCCTGATTTCTAATGGTAAGTTACATGTATTCCTCAGTTTGGGAGCTGCTACAGACAAATGCTTGGTCTCCTATATGGACCTACCACATGCATGGACTGTGAACAAAGGTCTTTTTTGATCCCATCATCACCACCGCCACCTGAATATGTGCATCTTAATGAGTACATTTAGACGTTTGAACAATGACAATTGTGTAATTGTGCATTGTCACTGACAAAAGAACCATTTTCCCTCATTTCGGTCCTATTTGGCTGAGGTGCCTTTTCAGATTCAACTGCCTTTGAATAAACATCAATGATGGGGAGCAGCAAACCTCAAACAAGGACAATTTTGTGTCACAAAATTGGTAATTACTGAAGTGAACACTTGCGGCTACGCATGTAATGTCCCTGAATAGCGAGACAAGCATGTCGTCTCCTGTTACCGTCCATGTTTACTCTGAAACAATGTGCGACAAATGGGAAAAAAATAGATTACAAAGCACAGTCAACCTGCCTAATTCTAATTACTTTCTCTTGTAAAGTACTTGTTTTTTGCAAATGCAATTGCTTAAGCGATGATTTCGCAATATACACTACAAATGCACATCCATCTTTTTTATTTAAGAGAGTTATCATCTTCTGCGCATGTAGTTTTTAGATTTCTCAAAGTGCCGTCTTGTTTTTATCTAGGCTGGCTGTCGGTGGAAAAGACTGGATCAAAGCAGGAAAGCATGTTCAAAATGTTTTTTGTAACGCTTTTGGCAGAAACAGGTGAACGAATCAAATAACGAGCGATGAATGTCCAAGTGTGTGGTAGGTCCATGGGTCTCCTGATGTGATCTTTGTTTTACATAATGGGATTTGTAAGAGAAGGGCATCTTAAGAACTGCACAGATTAAGGGTTCTGTGAGATTTAATTCAATTTAATTTAATTTAGTTAAGCAATGCAACTAGGGCCTTGGCTAGTGAGTGCCTTGTATGCAATTAGCACGAGCTTAAATCATATTTATTAGCTGTGAGATGAGAAGCTAGTGCAGCAAGTGTAGCTCTCTACGAAAAGAAATCGAGCAAAGTTACAAATTCCTTTAAACACTTCAATTTTTGTGCACCAAGTAGCATTATAAACACATTGATCAATTTTCAAGACTTACAGGAAAAGGTTCTTTCCACGATGCTACAACGATCGACGGTCGTGTGATGCAAATTGGCAACCCCCTGCCCTCCTCCACCACAATGTATTCAGCCAGGGCCTTGGTGAAGGTGTATGTGTTGGGCCGCTTCCCAAGCAGCTTGGGCGTTAACATCTCCACCATGTCCTCCGACATCCATCTGGTACATCAGGAGTGAAGAGACAAAATGCACTTTTAAAGTTGTTTTTTTTTAATCACGAACCATTCTCTGATAAAGAAATAGCACTGTACATGTACTTCATAACTGCAGTTTTTGAGATATGACAGTATACTTTGCTGTAGTCACATATTTCATAGCTTAAATCAAGAGAACATAAATACAACTTTATTCATTAGTCAGATGACACTGCTACCAAAAAGACCACTAAAATTTGAACATGGCATCATTATTTTCTAACAGGATATTGTGACACAACCATGATCCAAATTCCTCAAACACAGTGCCATATATCATGAGATTGGGTTTGTTTCTCTTTTTTTAAAGACTGGTACATGCAACCCAAAAAGAACAAACTTTCCTTCATTTAAACAAGTTGTGCAAGCCTATTACAGGCATATTAAAGGCATAAACAGCTTAGCGCAAAATTTCATACCCTCTTTGTTCAAATCTTCTCCCCTTTTTCTCTCACACAAGCATGAAAAATTGTAGAGAATGATGTTTGCAAATATTGTACTCACCTGTATTACCTATATTGCATTAACAATTGTATAAATTAGATTCTCCATAGTACCTACTAATATTAGAGTGTACATCGCTACAACTTAAGATTCCACAGCTTGATCCTTGTTGAGATAATTCTGTAGTAGTTGGTAGAAGATGGTGAGGAGGAGGGGGAGGAAGAAGAAGAAGAAGAAGAGGCGGAGGAGGAGGATTAAGAGAAAGAGGACTACAAAGGAAATGATCTCTGGAAGACTCATTTGATAGCATCAAGAAGTAGAAGAAGGAAGAGGGGAGGGGAGAAGGGGAGGAAGAGGAAAAAGAGGAGGAGGAGGAGGAGAACGAAGAGGAAGAAGAGGAGGAGGAGGAGGAAGAGGAGGAGGAGGAGGAGAAGGAGGAGGAGGAGAAGGAAGAGGAAGAAGATGAAGAGGAGGAGGGAGATGCTACAAAGGCAATGATCTCTGGAAGACTCACTTGATAGCATGAAGGAGTAGAAGAAGGACGAGGATAAGAAGGAGGAGGAAGAAGGAGGAAGAGGAGAAGGAAAAAGAGGAGGAGGAGGAGGAGAAGAAGAAGACGAGGAGGGGAAGAGGAGGAAGAAGAGGAGGGGAAAGAAGAAGAAAAAGAAGAGGAGGAGGAAAGGAGTAGGAAGAGGAGGAGGAGGAAGAGAAGGAGGAGGAAGAAGAAGATGAAGAGGAGGAGGAGGGGAAGGACTGCAAAGGCAACGATCTCTAGAAGACTCACTCAACAGCATCAAGGAGTAGGAGTAGAAGGAGTAGAAGGAGGAGGGGGAGGGGAGAAGGAGGAGGAAGAGGAGGAGGAGGAGGAGGAGGAATAGAAGGACTAAAAGGGGAGGAGGATGATTATAAATGCAACAATCTCTGGAAGACTCACTCGACAGCATCAAGAATCTTGTATGGGTCAACTGGTGGTGGGTACACAACCTCGTCAATCTTTGATCTGTCACAGTTAGCGTAGGCGGTAGAGACATGTTGCAGTACCTTCAAAAAAAGATATAGCAAGAGTGTAAACATCTCAGATCACTTAATGCCTATTGAAACTAATCCACACAATTTTGATAAGATTGTGAGTTTCCGTAATTCCCCTCACTTTGGAGCAAACACAGTATTAAACCATGTCAAAAAGCCTTCCACTAAGACCAGCTCAAGTCGGCTGTAAGGCAGTTAAGGTTTGTTCTTTACACTGTTTTCACTAATACGTATGACACAAGCATTTATAAGTGTCTATCCCAAATCTCAACCTATTGATGCTGTTACAGCTGCTAGTGCAAAGCTCTCCTAGTCTTGTTCAAGGGGGAGAAATGGCGAGATGAAAAAAAAACAAACAAACAAACTGCAAAACCTGCCAACGGCCTTTTTGAATGCTCTCTGCATGAGCAAATGTAAAAGAACGTATGAAGATCCATTCAGTTGTGGTATGGCATCCTTTATAAATCATGGTGGCAATACTAGTACTTGAAATGAATGTTTATACATACAAGTACATACAATGCATTCTTGCTCATCCTCCAAAATAGAATTGCAAGACTATTCCATCATGTAAATTCAAATCAATTTCTAATGTTACTCTTTATGCAAAGCAGATAAGAAAATATATTCAAGAATAGTCAAACTCCGCATGACCTAAGTAAAGGGCTTTACTTTCACAGCCACTGACAACTTGACAGAGAAAATTCAATCTTCTCTTTCATAAGAATTGTTAACAATTTCAACAATATGTTGCCTGTGCATAATGCTTTCCTTGGAAAAAATCTTTCTCCTTGATGCAAATTTTCCTGTCAACACTTAACTTGTTTTATATTCCATTTACCTGTAATTTCTTCATTCCCCTGCACAGCTGAATGATTTTCCTCGTAGCATGAACGTTGAGTCTCAACGACAACCTTCAAGACAATAAACCATAAGAAAAACAAATTTACATCATAAACAATTCTGCTGGTCAAAATTTGCTGTCTTTGCTTGAAAAAGAAACATACAAAAGATCAAATCCTAGTGGGGAGGGGGCATATCTTTTCCTTCACTCTCTCAATTTCTTCAGCATGTAATATTTTGGGGATCATTACTACAACTATTTTTTGCAAATTACAGCATTTGAACATGTGTAATTACATGCTGGCTTGAAATTGGCACATCAAAGGTTTTCTGGTCTCTCTACACTCATCCATGTTTATGTAAGCCATGATAGCACTACACATACACATAGCTGAACAGCAAACGATGGAAAATTAAACTTTGTTTCCTTTGTGATTCCATAGCAGCAAGATTGAGTCAGTCAAGATTCTTTATCTTGTCTTAGCCAGATTTTTTGAAGGTCATCGACTTTCCTCAGTGAGTGTAAAAAGGTAACGAACTTTTCCATCATTCAATCTTTTCTTGTTTTTGTATATTTTTTTTTTTCAACAGTGGTCATTGCTCTATGCCTTTAACAAAGTGGATGAAAGACAGATCAAAGACTTTATCGTTCAAAGACATCCACCTATGTCCCCATTGTGTGAAGTCTGCATTGGTACAATAACTTCGAGTTCTGCACTAATCCGAAGATCACAGAGCAACTGCCTATCCTGAATGAATATAAGATTGTGGAGGTGCAGATATTCAGGGGCAGAATATTTATATTGAATGAGAGTTGATTTGAATGGGCACCAGACATGTATGATGTCATCTATTGTACTGGATTGTCTTTATAGAATTAATTGAGTGCAACACAAAAATTGAAAGGACAACTCCAAGTTAATCACTGTGCTACTTCAGGCTTGCCTGCCATGGCAATGACAGGGTAGTCTGCATGGTAAATTTAAAAGTATTTATGATGTATACTGCAAATTATTGGAGAAAAGTAAAATTGGAGTGATAAACCAGATATTGATTGTCATTTCATTTTCTACAGTGTCAAAGCCGTAATCACATTTCAAGAGTGGGGGTATATAATAATTTTATGTGTTATACCCTGAGCTAGATACAAAATGTACAATCAATGAAATAAGATTATTAGACTTCAACTGTTTCCATAGAATGATCTTCTCCATACTGGAAATTACCTTTACTATAATTCTGGCTGCTTAAAAAGAGTTTTTCAAAGAAATGCAAACTTCTTTAATATGAGTTCATGCTAAAATTAATGTAACTGTACATGTAATTGGAAGTTTTATCAATCAAGTTTGCATCATTGTAATCAATTCCTTGGCTGATTAATATACCTGTATAATACAAGTGAACGAGATTCAATCTCTGACTGCAGGGCATGTCAAAAATACATGAATTTGTTGAAAGTCTCACAAAAATGCATTGACTTTATTCCAACAGCATTGCTGAAAACTACATGGATTTTAAACATGTAAGCATCCTGTTCATATTTTGCAAGCTTGCTTGCCCAACATGCGAGTTAAATAGACTTACGACAACTTCTCATCGAATCGGACGGTTGCAGCGAGATGGAACACAAGTTCTACCTCCTCTTGTAGAAGTTTGATGTCCGCTTCACTGAGCAACAGATCTGGTTCAGTCAGATCACTCTCTATGGGGACTAGTTTGGACTTGAAGTTTGGCTGGGCAGCTCGGACATTGTCAAACAACTGCAAAGTTCCAGACAGAAAGGGCAAATCTCCAGAGAAATAAAAACAAAGTATGTGCAAGAAATGGACTGTGTACAATTAACTTGCAACAGTTTTTTCAACTTTTTCTTTCTTTTGCAGATGACAATAAACCATTTCATCACTGGCAGATACGCTAACATATGTTTGTGTTACTGGCACTATCTGAGATAAACACATGCCAAGACAAGAAAATATGAGCATCAAAACTAATTTCAGTAACATTTTCACGTGAATAAACCGGCTAAATCTTTTCAGTGTTCTCAATTAGGTTTGTAAGAATAAATATCCTTCAAATACCGGTATTTAAAAGTACCCAAACTTTGAATGTCATGACCTTTACCAAAGTTGTGAAACATTGTTACCCTTTATTTCCTTTCTGTCTGATTGTAAGTAATAATGACTGCAAAATGTGATTGGTGATGATGAACTATATATCTTGATTTATACTAATGCCACAGTAATAATTTGGATGCATACCACGCAGGAGGTAATCTCGTCAATGCGAGCTGCCGCCCGTTGGCCAGACTTGGGCCGGATGAGGAGGAAAACCTTCTTGATGTCAGGACAGCATCTCATTAGCTTCTCCAGCATCACCTTGCCAATGAAACCTGTGGAGCCGGTAACCATCAGGGTCTTGCCAGCGTAGAAGTCGGCGATGGAGCAGTGGGCCATGCCGCCTGTGGTGGTTGGGGTGCTTAGCTTCTGAAATAAAAAATAATAAAAAATTGCAAAAAATGCATGCATTCTGTCACTTGAGGAACAGAACAGACAACAACTAAAAAGTCAGGAAAAGAGAGCATGACACATGTTGAATACAACAAACACACTCTTTGGAACCATTTCCAGTTGGGATTGTTCAGAAGAGTTGTGTGTATCTGGATTGCAAATACATTATCATTTGAGGTAAAGGATTAGGAAAATAAGTAGGGGGCCTAATGCCTGAATAATCAAACGAAAGAGAATCCTGCATATTTTTATTTTTATGAAAAGTACACATTTCCTTGACCTGTTTCAACTGACACATGGGGGGGAGGGGGGCGATATATTCCATCTTCTGGTACTCTCTCAAAGAGGCAAAGTCAAGCAATTGTAAGTAGGTTGCAATTCAAATAAAATATCTTGGGCAAAGTTCAAGTTTGGGATCTCATCACTGTTGGGTATAAGGCCCACTTTATTTTATTTATTTTTATTATTATTTTTTTTTGGGGGGGGGTATAAAATCAACTCTAACAAAAGAGGGCAGAAGATGCCACTAACATAACCGAACTACAGGTTCTCTTGACCTCCACAAACATGACTGAGCAAATTATCACAACTGGAGTGCTGGAGTTGTACACCTTCCAGTCACAAGCTCACATAGCAAAATGGGGGTATGAGGACAATGTCAATGCCATGGCCAGCGTGGGTAAGGGGACAGCTCTTTGTCTCCTGAAGCCGTGGTCACAACTCGCCGTACTTGCAAGTGCGTGCTGTCTACTTGCAAAAACGTGGGCAAAATTTGGGGATCCGTACGTAGTAAGTACCGCCTCAGTACGGATTTTGGAGCACGCAGACACGCCGTAGCACTTTTAGGACACGAGGAACTTTTGCTGCGTTTGGGCTACGGATTCACCCTAAGTGCGGGCAACGTACGTGCCCTCTACAGCGAACGTGCGTACAATGCACTGACTCCGTGCGTCTTTTAAAATTTTCCCACCGTCACTTGCTCGACGGACGGCGCACGTAGCACGTACGTGTTGAGCACGTAATAAGTGCACAGCCCGTGCTTTTTCGACACTTCCCTGAGTTCAACTGTTCAATAGAGCACGCAGACCGTACCGAACTTGCCGAATAAGCACCTGCTCCGCACTTAAAACGCAAGTTGTGCGCAGTGATTTCTGCAATGTACATGAGCCGAGCCGACGGAAGAGTATCATCATTTCGTCTCCAAGATGTCCTGATGTTGGCAATTATATATTCATACTGTTCTATTTCACCTACTGGGCAGAAATGTCCTGTAAGGATTATGGGATCAAAAAATCGCATACACAGAAAAAATGATTGTTATATCACTAGAAAGGGCACATAAGACAACGTCAAAAACTGCTTGAATAAGCAAAGCATATAGAAATCTTGAGCTCTAAGTGGTCAGTACATGAAGTGACCAGGTTTTTGGAGTTTTGAAAAATTGTTACATTTAAGAGCTGCACAAGCGTGGTTAAAAGGCATTGACCATCATTGTGTATGCAGAACAGTGATAAAGTCAGCACCATTCTCTGAAATTGAGAATGTGCATATTTTGTAATTAAGCAAGGAAGAAATTTCTGTGACAGTATTACCATAGGGCCTTAATTGCAAACGTGACACCTTCAGACTCAGATAAAACTGCAAAACCATAGGCCTACATTCATCGTTCTAGTAATATGCTGATAAATCGGTTCGGTGTAAAAATGGCAGAGGTAAAAATGGCAGGGGTAAAAATGGCAGAGGTAAAAATGGCAGAGGTAAAAATGGCAGGGGTAAAAATGGCAGGGGTAAAAATGGCAGGGGTAAAAATGGCAGGGGTAAAAATGGCAGAGGTAAAATGGCAGAGGTAAAAATGACAGGGGTAAAAATGGCAGGGGTAAAAATGGCAGGGGTAAAAATGGCAGAGGTAAAAATGGCAGAGGTAAAAATGGCAGGGGTAAAAATGGCAGGGGTAAAAATGGCAGGGGTAAAAATGGCAGGGGTAAAAATGGCAGAGGTAAAAATGGCACAGGTAAAAATGGCAGGGGTAAAAATGGCAGGGGTAAAAATGGCAGAGGTAAAAATGGCAGGGGTAAAAATGGCAGAGGTACAAATGGCAGGGGTAATGTCAGAGGTAAATAATTATGTCAGTGGTAAAAATGTCAGAGGTAAAGTTGTCAGTGGTCGAAATGTCAAAGGTCAAAATGCTAGAGATAAAAATGCCATTGATAAAAATTTAGTCGTTGAAATGCAAAAGGACGAGGTAAAAGTGACAGATTTTTTTTCTTCATGTTTCTGACACCTTTCTCGCAATACGCGCTTTTCGTGCCTTCTGAAATAAAGCACGGGGGAGACCGGGGAGAAATGGGACACGAGAATTATGTGACACTCATGTAACTTGAAAAATGCTCGGCCAGTCAACAATCCAATTATATCAGTAAAAAGATGAGCCTCGGTACACCTGAAAATGGACATATTAACCACTATACAGCTCTACAGGTATCTTGTCAGTAAAATATCAAACTTACTTTAGATCTGGGGGGTCCTACACTATTTTAATATAGGTATTTTAATATCAGTGTGCAAACTTCTGAAAATAAAATTGCTTGATAACAAACATGCAGGTATGAAAAATTGGCAGGGATCTTTTACTGTTTCTGTTACCACTGGGAGAAATCTAACAGGGCAGTGTTACATTTATCCCCACGGCACATGTAAATCCTACTTTGGTCATGATGGTTATCCAATTTCTTTCCAGGTTGTCTCATTTCTCCCCGCTTGATGTCCCGCTCCCCAAAAATTAGGGGTTAAAGAAATGATTAATGACACGAAAATGTTTTGGGGTATCACTATAAAATACTCTTAGTGGGGCAGCTTAGCAAACCTATCGTGCATTTTGGGATACAAGCACCAAATTTAGCACAAAATGTACATTAACATATTGCAAACATTTTCAGATATTGGGCCACTTGGAATTCTCTCTTTCCGCCATATTGAATTTCAAAATGGTCGCCATTTGAAATCTACAGTTGCCATTATCTCAGGGTCTAATGGTGCTATTGACCTGATTCTGGTGTGTTCCGGGATTTACACCCATGCTTTGGGGCAACAGCTAAGTTTGAGAGGCATCAAACATTTACATTTTTTCGCCTGCGGATTCGTTCAACATTAGTATGTTGAAAGAAATCCAATGGCAAACTATCGGTTTTTACTCTCACTAGAACAGTCTATTGCTAATGTTCCTCTCCAGTTTTAATAGGCATAAGTTTGTAAAATGACCACAAAGTGTTCATTAAACTTCGAGATATTTGTTTTTGCGTCATGTGATACTTGTAATAATGTAATAAAATGTTTTGCAAGAGCTTACTTATGTCTGCCGGTACATCTGCTGTAGTTTTTTTTTTTTTTTTTTTTTTTGCTTTTTGTATTTTTACTTGTACATTATGTCGCGATCAGGCCTTGTGAGATAGATAGACTCCTACCAAACATGAATGTGAGAAAATAACATATAGAACAGATGACAATTTAACGGTTTGCCTCGACTATGTCTCCTTCACTTCTTTACACTAAACAGTTCAAAAAATGAAAAATAATGAGAATATATATTTATATATATATAATGACAATAGCCTGGACGTGAGCGGAATTCGTTTTTGTAAGGGTGTGTATGTAAGAGTATGTACATGTGTATATCTGCGTATAGAAGTATGTGTTTATACCAAAAGTGGGTTCGTGCGTGTGTGTGTGTGTGTGTGTGTGTGTGTGATAACTTCATTGGGCGAAACAATGTAGGATTATACTGTTTAAGGGCTTTGCAGCATTGTTGCAACCCCCTTATAATGATAGATAACAATAATAATAATGATAATAATAATACTGAATAATAAAAATAATTTCCCAAAGGCCTACTAGGCTCTCCGCTGGTTTATCATTCCTCTGAACAGACAGATTACACCACTGCACTTGATTCAAACTCAGAATGAGAGTGCTATAATCTTTTTAAAACATAATCCAATAAACTTTCTTCAAATCTGCAGTTTGGATTTGATAATTCGATAACAGTTTGATCTGGCTAGGTTATCATTCAAAACCTCTTCATACGCTTATCTCTGACGAAATCGCTCTCATTACTTCTAACATTTTACCTCTGCCATTTTTACCTCTGCCATATTTACCTCTGCCATTTCTACCCCTGCCATTTTTACCTCTGCCATTTTTACCCCTGCCATTTTTACCTCTGCCATTTTTGCCTCTGCTATTTTTACCCCTGCCATTTTTACCTCTGCCATTTTTACCCCTGCCATTTTTACCTCTGCCATTTCTACCCCTGCCATTTTTACCTCTGCCATTTTTACCCCTGCCATTTTTACCTCTGCCATTTTTACCCCTGCCATTTTTACCTCTGCCATTTTTACCTCTGCCATTTTTACCTCTGCCATTTTTACCTCTGCCATTTTTACCTCTGCCATTTTTACCCCTGCCATTTTTACCTCTGCCATTTTTACCCCTGCCATTTTTACCTCTGCCATTTTTACCCCTGCCATTTTTACCCCTGCCATTTTTACCCCTGCCATTTTTACCCCTGCCATTTTTACCTCTGCCATTTTTACCCCTGCCATTTTTACCTCTGCCATTTTTACCTCTGCCATTTTTACCCCTGCCATTTTTACCTCTGCCATTTTTACCTGGCACCGATAAATCTATGCTGATAAATCTAGCTCAAAAATGCCTCCATGGCTGAAATGCCACCACCTCTGAAACTGGGTATAAAGATGGTAGACTTCATAACAGCAAATAAAATGCATCTCACCTCCAGTGCCAATGTGTTAGGATGTTTCAACCAAGATAATGTTATACAATGTCATTGTATACCTGATATTGACAGTAGCCTATTAGCCTACATCAGGTAATACAATGCCATTTTATATGTGATGTAACCTATGACCTATACCTGATAATTATAGCCTATTAACCCTTTCTCTGTCAGTGAGTCAAATATGCACACATTTCATATATTTCATTTAGTTCATTTATTTCAATCTCATTTTCTTTCAAAAAAATATTAAAACCTTTAGACATAAAATAAATATGACACACAGAAGGTTAAACTACTATTTACATGTATGGAGAAGACGTGTGATTATACATCTGAAGAACCTCGGAAGATGGTCCTATAATTAGGCCTATACCCCTAACATCTGACGGGAAAAAAGATTATCGCACTTGCACGCACTTACAACATGAGACAGAGTAGGGATACCGTATGTGAGCAGCACGTGTAATTACAGCCTCCGCAAGAGAACGTGGCCATCGCACGCAGATTGTAAGTTGTAAGCACGTACAACTCACTTACCACGTGCACAACGTACGATGCACGTAACCCCTCATGGCCAGGCGTGGCGTGTGGGCCACGTACTTACACCCTGCGCAACCGTGCGAGTGTCGTGCGTTGACGTACTTCCTCCCTGCGCTAGTCACTTCCTCCCCACATTTTTAGAAAAAACGTGAATGCCGTGGCCTCCGCCAAGAACGTACGGACGAAAAGCACGCACGGCGAGTTGTGACCAGGGCTTGAGTTGGATATGGCTAGCTACAAACTTCAGGGTCACAATAGACACATGGCCATTGCTTGGCCATAAACTTCATGGTCACAATAGATGCATGGACACTGCTTGGCCCCCTTCTTAATCCAATACCCACAGTGCATGTGTTGTAGGTATGGAGAGGGACTAAAATTTATCTCTACCTATATTCTACATAGAGACATATGAGCAAGGGCACCGAAAAAAAAAAAATTGGGGGGGGGGGGGCAAAATGAGTCTTTGCCCCCCCCCCCCCCCCCCAAAAAAAAAAGTGCCTCCTGTAACAGATTAACAATCGATCAATCATTTAAAGACCAAAATGAACAATAAAGGCACTTTTCTTGTCTAAAAGTTGTCAATTTCATAACTGAAAATGCAAAATTTTTGCCCCTAACAGGGCAAAAATCATAATTCATTATTAATATCTATACACTAACATTTGCATATGAGTAAATTTAGTGTATAGACGGTAGCTTCACGTCCTCGAGTGTGCCCCCTGAAACATACCTTTAGTAAACCTTACATTTTCCCCTTTCTTCCATGCTTTTTAGCGATATAAGAATAATTTTTATTGCTCGAACAATGCGACCACGTTTAAGCTTTTAATGAATACATTTCAGACGAATGGCAAAGTGAAAGTGGCTCGCTCGCTCTGCCCGTACATATATAGTAAAATGAGCAGTTTTCGTAAGATATGATAGTCTTTCGCAGTGATGTTTGTTTTACTACGTTTAATTCCCTAGAAATTTGAATTAAAATGTTCTGTAAACGCGACTTTTACTATCTGTTTTTACAAAAAGTCCCTCCCGTGATACCCCCTCCAACACCCTCGCTGAGGATCTCACACCATCACATATTGTACCCCCGTATGTTGTGATTGTAGTCCTTCACACTAATTTTTTTTCGCCATGTTTAATTCCCTAGAAATTTGCTTTGAAATGCTCTATTTACGCGACTTTTGTACTCTGTTTTTACAAAAAGTCCCTACCGGGTACCGTGGAGGGGGATACCCCCCTCCCCTCGCCGAGGATCTCACACCGTCACATAAATGTACCCCGTATATGTTATAATCATAGTCCTTCGCACTGTTTTTTCACTATGTTTAATTTTCTAGAAATTTACTTTTAAATGCTCTATTAACGCAACTTTTGTACTCCGTTTTTACAAACAGTCCCTACCGTGGGAGGGGGTATCCCCCCTCCCACACCCTCCCCCTGCTCGGTCGCTTCGCTCCCTCGCCGAGGATCTCACACCGTCACATAAAAATGTACCGGTACCCCCGTATGTTATAATCATAGTCCTTCGCACTACATTTTTTTTTCACTATGTTTAATTTCCTAGAAATTTGCTTTTAAATGCTCTATAAACGCGACTTTTGTACTCTGTTTTTTAAAAAAGTCCCTACCGTAGGAGGGGGATATCCCCCTCCCACACCCTCTCCCTGCTCGGTTGCTTCGCTCCCTCGCCGAGGATCTTACACTGTCACACAAATGTACCCCTGTATGTTATAATCATAGTCCTTCGCACTAAAATTTTCCACTTTTTGTAATTTCCTATATAAATTTGCTTTTAAATGCTCTATAAATGCAACCTTGTACTCTGTTTTTACAAAAAGTCCCTACTGTGGTACCCCCGCTCGGTCACTTTGCTCCCTCGCCGAGGATTTCACACCGTCACATAATGTGCCCCCATCAAGATTTTGCCCCCCAAAAACCAAGTGTTCTGGCGCGCTTGCATATGAGTACAAGGGAAAGGTGGTATAGTGACTTACAAAAGGGAATCCATATTTTGGGCATATAATTATAGTGCTATGGCTGAAATAAAGTGAAACTTTTTAGATGAATGTGCATTCCCTAATACACAAGCTTTCTTATGCTAGAAAAAATAGTACATTGAATTTTCTTTTTGTATTGAATTAGTAAAGAAGTGAAAAAAAAATGAAGGTTTTGTGAATGTACTGGTACCGTACCACACATGATTTTGCTTTTAGAGTGCAGGAATCCAGAGATTTGCCTTAAAGATGAGCAGCATTTTGGCTGCTCAAACACAAGTCAAGAGGGAACAAACTTTCCTTAAACAGGTAGGTTAATGCGTGTAGTGGGCACAAACTAAAAGTGTAATATAGTTCTATCCTGTTCTCGTGATTCACCATAATTATAAAGAAACAAGAAGCTGCCAGAACACACTACACGTGTCCAAGAATGCACTGCACTATCCCGACCAGACGCCGTGACACTTGTACTTGTGTACAGCGACAGGGCTGGTGTTCAACAAGTTTGTGTCACAATACAGATCAAACCTTTTGCAGAGTTTTTTTGAGCAATCTGATCGGTCTACCTCGCAAGTTCTACAGGGCCACACAAACTACCTTGTGTCTTTTTTTATCAAATGGTTATTGCTACAAACTATTTTGTCATGTCTTCGTCATCAGCGACCAACCATAAATGTGTAGAAATTAGAATAGGCCTATTTAAAACGTTGTGTTACGTTAGGACCTATGCTATGGCTATGTACGTAGTAGACAGAAAGATCCGTCTGTCCGGAGGACTCTTTATATTTTGCCATTAACGCTGTCCTCCGTAGACAGACGGAAGGTTGCAGTACCCATTGCTGTGTGGATGTTCTTAACCACTGTCTCTATGGAAAATTGGGTGAGGTACCTCACCCTTCTCGATTGCGTCTAATTCACGGCCCTAGGTCGGCAAATTTAAGCTTGTATAGTGAAATTAGCTTTTTAAGAATACATTAAACTCACCAGATTAATGAATAATCCAAAATTTTAGTAGAATTTTCAACGTCACAGCCTGTCGCGTCGTCACGTTCAAACTGCAGAAACATACACTATGAATCTATTAGCCAATCACATGCGAGGTAGTTTCTACGTGTTTGTTTTACTAAAACAAGTACCTCGCATGTGATTGGCTTACACATTCAAAATGGCGACTTACAGCTTGCGAACGGCGATGTTGCGATATCGATAAAATGTCTGCGTTATAACCGAGTTTATGTGAGTATTTCAATTGCACAATTGAGAAATTTATCCCAAATATTGCTGCATAATGTGTCATGTCATGTCAAACTTGTTTGAACGTAAAAAAGCTGTCTGAAATTTGGTTTATCGTAACGTTTGATCTGTGCGCGACTGCTCCACACAGGAGCCGCAATCATTGACTTCGGTCTGTATACGGAGGGGATCCGTGAAGCCAGACGCAGTCTCAGCGGAACATTCCCCGACGGACAGATACAGACCGATCTTTCGGTCAATGTACGTAGATACTTGAACAATCAGATAGATTCTAACGTTAGTTATGACACACACATGTGTATAGAAACTTGTGTGTCATTATGCTGCTAGAGCCAAAGGGTAAACAGTGCAGTGCTGGTGCTTATAAATCATATCAGGAGACATTTTTTTTAAATATCTTTATTGGAAAAAGTAAGTGTTCATTGTAATGTGTGGTTTTAGCTAGTTGTCATTGCCAGCAATCAGATACAGCAGTGATCGGTGCACGTGCGTGGGCGTGGTCATCACAGGGGAAACATTTCCTGTTTGCTGATGCCCGTTTGCGTTCCCACTATTTGTACAAGTACGCCTGCAGCGAATTTCTCGACAGGACTAACACTCCATATCCATAATGATCGGCCAGATCGTACACGTTCGGATTCTGCGTGTGCGAGGTGCAGACGATGCGCCGCGCCGTCGCTGGGGCGGCCGCGGCCGGCGGAGGCTGGACTGGGACCCAGCTGCAGCTAGCTGCAACATCACCACCATTGCATTGCATACGTGTGCACATTATTCACAGTATGTCGGTGTGCAGTGAAATCAAGCGCAACGCGAACTTCTGGTTATAATTCACACACATTTTGTGTTTTCTCACAAACTCGTCTCTTTTCTTAATCCAAATCTCGTACGCAGAACGAATACGAACCCTTGTTATATCTCCAGAAAGTTCCTGCCGAGCCATAGACCAATGCATAATGCGGCTTTATACAGCTGTGATACCGCAAAAAGGCACGAGTAGCAAACTACGTGTTGGATCATGGAGAATGCAAGCAGCGCGCGCCTGTGCGATTTCTTGCGATATGGTATCGCATCGCATCGCATCGCAGCCGATTGCCATGATAATGGCGCAGTGTTAGGAGATCTGCGATTTTTCATCCATCGCAGGCGATTGCCTGACATCGCATGATATAGAGATGCATGGTATAGTTTGGGTTTAGACTATGGGAATTCAGGTCTAACTTTTGGTGAGATGAATAGAAACCACTCATATGTAATATCAAATGGGCAATCATTACATAATATTGACTGGCCTTGAGGGAGATACCAGAAAATATTGCCCAAACTGAAAGAATATTGCCCGAGTCAAAGACGAGGGCAATGCCCATCAATATCAAGGCCAGTCAATATCGAGGCCAGTCGATATCATAATTATGGTCTATCCCCTGGGTAAATTTGGAAAATATGTGAATACGGCTATACACTATGATATAGATCAAACCACAATTGACTTACCTGTAGATCATCACCAACATGTCGAATAGTTGCAAAATAATTATATGATATTGGATGGCCTTGAGATTAATACAAGGAAATATTGGACGAGCTATGCACAAATATTGGACGAGTCGAAGACGAGTCCAATATTTTGCTTAGCGAGTCCAATATTTCCTTGTATTAATCGAAAATAGGACATTCAATATCATCATTATTATCCTACAGAGGATTTTAGCAAAGAATGTTTTCACTTAGTCCTACCCTTTCTGTCTCCGACTCCGAGTGCTGTTCCTACTGTGTAGTGATCCTGACATGGGGTATGGTACATGTACACTCTTCAGTGCAAGTTAATCCACTTCAGTCTCTGATAAAACAGTGATCTATCATCCAAGGTAGCCGTCATGTTACTGTTAGACCGATATCTAGCTAATTTAGACCAGAATTAGATGTATTTGTATCCGAGATCTCAGAAACAATTCACGTCACATCTACCGTAGATCGTGAAAGATCGAATTAGGCTACTACTACCACAACTAGTCCTACTGTGCTGTATATAACGTACTTGTACACACTTACGTAAATGTACAGTAACTGTAATATGCATATCGCGCATGCAAATGCAAGCGCAGCGGCGGCGGCCGGCTACATTATATCGCGCGCGTGCTATCTAGCAGTAGCGCTGAGCATGCAGAGCTGCAGATCAATCGTCGCCATGCGCCTGCATGCACAAAAAAAAAAATGCAACTTGTTTTCATCAAACCTAAATTTAACTTCCTGTTATGAAAGTGATATTTTGAAAAATTGTGTGAAAAACAATTTCAACTAATTGACATATGAAATTTGTTTGTATAAACACAGAATTTTAGAAGAAACGATATTCTAGTTAATTCATGATTGACCAATCACAGACGTTTTTACTTCATATTTCAGGTCATCGCGTATATATCTCAACCAATCACGGTGCAGTTTATAAAAAACTTTGGGGAATCCCCTCTTGCCCTCCAATATTTTAAATATTGGTCGCCTCGGCCAAAATTATTGGTCGAGTACAACAAACTTTCTAAGTGGGTCGGAGGTTATGAGGTGCGTCGACAAAATAACACTTGTATTTGGGCTCTAAAAATCCTCTGTATGGATAATAATTGTTCATCAATGTACGTCATTCAACTCCAACTTCCAAGATACATATTATGTACTGAGTAGTTATAACAGGCGAACTAAAAACCTCTGAACTATTTACACTTTGTTTTTGCTTCTGTTTCAATTTGGAGAGTGGTAATAGGACCCTATCCTGATGATAGTCATATATGTACAGTTATTGAGCACAAATGGACTCATCATTGTTTGACGCGTAGTGCTGCTGGAAGAGGTCGACCTTGTATGAGTTGATTTATTGGCGTTCTTCTGCGGTGCGTATGTCCCGGATTTGTGAATGTCTCCTGTTTGTGATTGACCGGAATGTTTACATGTAAAGTGAATGGCGAAACCTCGAAGAAGGGTGATACCCACTAATATTGCCCACTGACCTTGACGACCGATCAAAATACCAACTACAATTGCCCTTCAAAACTACCTCATTTAGGTAATAATGCACTTTCCGGACTAATGCATACAATTCTAAGAGGAATTGAAAGTTTATTTGATATAGAATTCTACATCGGTTTGGAAATGGCTGAGATATCCAAAAACAAAGTGAAACAAAGAGGTCCTGATAAAAGGTGGGACAACATCTTTTATTAGGACCATTTTGTTTTGCATATATCTCAGCCATTTCAACCCTGATTTTCATCAAATAGATATTTAGATCCTCTTAGAATGGTATGCTCTTTAATATATTTCATAAACATGGTTTCTAATTATCTCACAAAAAGTTGAAACCTGAATCCCCATCTCGACCAGAACTATAGGGATTCTACTTATTCTAAGAGGAATTAAAAGTTTATTTAATGAAAATCAGTTTTGAAATGGCTGAGATATCAAAAAAAAAACAAAGCTATGTACCCATCCATTTACAGCTTCAAACTTGGCCTTGCATTCATTGCATAAATTCGGATCACGTCTCTCGAGTTGTTGCATTATCAACTCTGTCATGAGCACTGGGCACCGGTTCATGAAACTTGACAGCCCTGACAAATTGTCAGTTCTGACAACAACGTATATATAAACAGTCAGTGACCAGTACTTCTCAGCCAATCAAAACCACGAATTTTACTGAAATTGGACACTGACATCTTTCATGAAAAGGTGCCCTGCTCGGTGGCATTAATTCATGATGAAGTGTGTTTTGTCAGGTATTTTTTCTGACAAACTGTTATATAGGCTACTAAAATCCTTGCATCCGATTGGCTGAGAGCAAATTTGTCTGACAAAACACTTCATGAAATGCCGCCCCTCCCCCCCCCCCCCCCCCCCCCCCATCTGTATGGAAATATTTCTATACTATATGTTTATTACAGGGGCGGATCCAGGGATTCCGTGAAGGGGGGGGGGGGCGCATGCGCCCCTGTTTTTTTAATTTTTTGTTTTAACAAGAAGTAAAGGGGGGCGTGCACCCAGTGCGCCCCCGCCTGGATCCGCCACTGTATGTACATGTATATGAAATGCTCTATGATGGCTTCTTCGTTTACCAGAAAAAAAAAAAAATTTAATTCATAGAATTATGTGTAGGTTTTGTACTTTCATGCAACCCTCCACATGTGAACATTATCATGTATCATATAACACCTAAATAGATCTTGTCATTTGATTGGTTGTTTGATATCGATCATTTGCACCATTATTATGTCATCATTCGCGCAGTTGTGGCTCCATTTAACGGTGCAATCTTGGATCCATGCAATTTGCTTAATTGCACGCACGCCGAGAGCCCTGCACACTACATATTACGTAAAACGCTTGTGTTTATAGTGTGCATGTGATCAAGCATATTAACGGACAGCGGCTAGCATAAAGCGCTCTGTGAGCATTCTCTCGATCTCAGATCTCGCACATTCTCTCTTGTTTCTGAATTCATAAGACATCAAATGACAAGGATATATTTTAGATGTTATATAAAACAAATAATGTTTTTCATTTGTGCAATGGACAGAATACTGTATAAGTGGTTTATTTCGCGGTGGTTTTATTTTCGCGCTTTTCGCGCTTTGAGGTTGAACCGCGAATTTAACATCACGCGAAAATGTTTCGAACTCGTGGCTTGTTACAACTCTATCATTACCGAGCGCGAATTTAAACACACGCGAAAAAGTCGGCACCGATGGAAACCGCGAAAGTTTCTGTACGCGAAAGAAACCACTTTTACAGTATTTAATTCGGTGAAAGATGAAATTATTGATCCATTCAACGAGGCACAGCCAAGTTGAGAGGATCATTCATCTTTCACCTCATGAAATATTGTCCATTTCACTCATAAACATTCATTATTTGTATATTAATATACACTGTCTTGCCCACATGCACACAGTACATGAGATGGTACATAGAGACATCAGTTCAAGAAAATGGTCAGTATACACTCAGGCAAGTTATAAGTTGAGAATGCATTTATTTTCATATTTCCTATCAGATTTTGTACATTGTATATATACTATATTAAAAACGAATGAAGTTCAACATTCATTTCACATTCAAAATGACCGCTAATCAATAGTAGCTATATTTGTTTCTAGTTTCAGGGTAGCCTTACACCGTACTTAAAACTGCATTAAATGAATACTGATCTTTAGTAACCAAATAGCAAATAAATTCTGCTTTCTCATATTCTTCATATTAGTGAAACTGCACTTATAATGTAGTCAATCACTACAATACACAATGGAGAGCTAAGTCAAGAAACGTCCAGCCCTATTGGTATAATTATGTTTGTACCACTGAAAAGCCTTGCTATAAAAAGTACATGTAGTATCATTTAATAGTATGAGAGTTTGAGGCAAATACATGTATGAGAGTTTGAGGCAAATACATGTATCTGAGCATGCAGTTTTATTTCAAAAGATGCCACTTGTGACAAATGAAATTGGTCACAAAACTTTATTCACACAGACTGATTATTTGCTTAGGTAGCCAGTTTCTCCATTGAATCATAAATTGTGCCACGATGTCCTCCATGTCACAGTGAGAGAAGGCAGATATTGCATCAATAAACATGCAGAGGAGCAATTGCACTCTTCACTTTACGATGACACCGTTGGACGCTGACACTTTGAAACTCAAGATATGAACATCTTTGTCAAACAGGTCACAGAAAAAAAAATTCTTGTTATTTGCTCTCTCTGAATTAAACGTGCCCCTTGGTCTTTTGACAAGTAAAATCATTCATCCAATGAATGTTACATGTTTGTGCTGATTCCCTTCTTAATCATCAACCTTTTCAGAACAATGCAACTGTATCAAGTGAACATCACTCACATCTATTTCATTTGAAGAAAAGAAAGATTAAAGTTGTCTACGCCTTGGAATACAATTTACTTGAAATCTTTACTTGAGCAGAGTGTACTTCATTGTAAGATTGTACTTCATTGTGTACCACTTCACTGACTACTATTAGAATAACGTGTTGTGCGACAAATGGCCTCAGGTCATGCATGCATTGGATTGCAGGTATATTTTGGCTGAAATTTGACAGACAGGAATCGATCACAAGAACTACCCCATAATATCAATGCATTGCTGTAAACACATGCACATGAAATTACCAGGTGAAGGGTATACCACCACATTAACTATGAGGCTATCAAGGGAGGGATTGAGGCATAGAAACATGGATTTAAATTGCCATAATGTGCTTGGCTGACTGGACACTCAAATCTTTTAATATCCATATTCAAAACTAGCACCATGAGTGCACAAGAAAGATGGTAAGCTAGAATCGAGATGCTAATCAATTAGCGTATGACTTCTCTTGATGGTAAAGACCAGTGTTTAACTCAGTTGTTACAACTGACAGCCATACCCTATGGAATAGCAATGAACTTCATTGGTAGTGGTACTGAGGGGGTTAAATCCCAGCATAGTGACTCCATTCACAGTTCTTCTTGTGAATGGAGCGAGCTATGAATACAGTATACATTTGTGCCATCTGTGTGCACACTGTAATCCACATGATACAATGGCCACTGTAAATAGAATCTGTCTGTGACAGTTGCGAGTCTGTGATAGTGAGTCTACTGAATTACAACCGCCAGCACCATCATGGCATACACAGGTGTAAAATAATGATTGTCACATGCTACTATAGTATAGGAGGATACACCCATATGGCACTCCATAAATATAAACAGACTTGGCAAAACATGGGTTAAACTTTTAATCTTTCATATCACTCAATGCCTCAGAAGCTATATTTTAGACATACATGGAATGTGTAGATATATTGGCAAAGTCTGCGGTTGTTTATCTTTCCAAACAGCGGTTGCTATAATATGTGCAAGAGGTTGTACACATCTGTTCAGTTACACTGGGTTCTGTTTGCCTATGGTGATGACTTACACTATCTTTCCACAAATAATATGCATTGCATATTAAATACATCAATTTGATGGAGTACAAAGTACAACAATTGCATTGATATGCCATGAACTACACAGCAAATGATATATTACACCCTTGATCGGATATAAGAAAAAATCATGCTTTGTTAAACACTGTACTCTTTTCATCACACAGTACTTATATACAAGTACATACAATGGCTGCTAATTGAAGTTGCTACATTTAGACTGACCCGCGACAGTCAACCTTCGGTTTATGTACACTATTTACAGAGGAAATGAGGGGAAAATATATTACTCTGTACAAGTTTTACATTCATCCATCCTTAATCAATGGGCTTGAAGTCAAAGATCCTCACAAAGTGGACACCAATAGCTCAACCTAGTACAATCACGGCTGTGCTTCCATTTTCACTCTCACATTCAATACACCGACCATAACTCTCACAAAACACGCCCAAGTCCTAAACCAACCAACAAAAGGTCAGTATTTATAGACTTGTTCTGGAATTCAATTCCAGGGCCTGTTGACATCAAGAAAAGCTAACACAGATTGTCGCCATTCTGGCCATTTCACATCCAGACTTATCAAACCACACACTTTGAATAGCTCTAAAATATTAGAGTGCAAAGTTCACAGTATCAACTCGAAACAAAACAGAAACACACACGATACTTGGGTAATCTATGACTGTACCTTTTTTTTTTGCCTGCATATATCAAACATGATGGATTCTTAGCATTTTTTGAACCATTTACTAAAATGAAAAGAAAAGAAGTGTTTTCTTTCTCTATCTATTGCAATTAACAAATTGTCACCAGCAAACATTACTTAAAGAGTCTCCACAAAGGCCAGAGGGAGATGTGTCTTGCATGATGGCCATATGGATTGATTCAGACACTCAGAAAATGCACGACAAGCAAAATTAAATGACCAGAAAGTTTCTCATTGTGCACAGCTTGTCCCTTTCCATTCTTCCAATTCCAAGAAGAGCAAGGTTTCCAGGTAATCTGTCAGTCGTCAGGGCACTGCTATACCAGTGCTCGTCATGTACAGACCAGCCAGAACCACCTTACATAAATGTGTCACATCACAGCCATTGCACTCCTCAATGGAGAACATAATGATAGGATAGAAATATCTACTTATAATGGGTTGGCATAATGTACAAAGTCTGTCCAACCTTTTGCCATGCACCATCAGGTAAAAACAAAGGAATATAAAAAGAAAAAAATGAATAGCTCTTTGCAGATATTTTATCATTTTCCAATACTTTTGGCTGCAAGACAGCATGATATAAATCAAACAACTTTCTCATCTTTTGAGAGAGACAATATGCATAAAATACAAATGATTACACAAAATACAAACAACCAACCAACATAGAATGGGTTGATAGAAAAAAGAACCAAACTTGCTTAGTAGTTCGTCAAACACACATTTGAAGAAATTTCTTTATCTAGTCATCAGACAGAAACCTGCCGTGGATTGATTTATGTGCCTGAAATCTGTTTTAGGAGTTCAAAAGCATAAATTCATCTTAAAATACGAGGAATTACAGATTACAATATGCACAAATCTAAACACAAGACATTTATTTGGCATTTTTGTTTTAACTCTCTCAAAGCTTCATCACTTCTGAGACATCTTCCTCAAACTTGTAAAGAAAAACAAGACGGTGCATGCCTGCGAGCCAAATGATATTCATAAAGTATGTGTCTTTGACATAGAAAAGATGCAGAATATAATTTGATATAAATACACAAGAAAACTGCATCCTACTAAATCTGTAGATTGCACTTCACTGTTTTTATAAAACAGTCTGGACACTGAGACTAACACATGCAAACAAACCAAGCTTCAGGACGACTAGACGACAACAGCAACAATTCCATCGTGTCACTCACAACACTGACATAAAGAGAAAGAAGGGCCAGAATGAAGAGTGCAATGACTTTAAGCAAAGTCGTGTGGGTTTTCCACCTGCCCTCTACGAAACAGTTTGGTGCTACCACACCAACCCGACACCAGAGTTGCGTTACCAGAAAGAAGCTGGAGGTCGAAAGACGGTCTTCCCCTGCAAAACGGTTCCATGCGGCATGGGGGCAAAGTTGTCTTTCAGTGGACACGGGCAATGGTGCTGGTAACACGACAATAGCGCAGGAAGCGGAAAAAGATGTTCATGACGAAGGCCCACAGGTTGCGCGCCAGCTGGGATCGGGCGATGAGGAACCTCCAGATGATCACGAGGAGGAAGGTGTTGAACATCCAGCGGATGTTGCGAAGCCTGTGGGAGAAGACACAAATGATATAAAAATTTGCCTCTGGTGATGTAAGCCCTTACCAAACTACTGCTTATAGGAAAATGGAGGGAATGTACAAAGTTTATGGTATTTGAGATTCTGGTAGGGAGAGGGATAAACAATGAAGCGCTCTGGTTTTTGTTTTTGTTTTTGTTTTTTTGGTGAATTCGGGTGCTTTTTGCGAATCTAAAATATACAGAAATATCAACTCTTTTCTCAACATGATTACGACGTAAAGGTGTACATTTCTTCATCCATTGCTGTACTCCACATCTGTAAATTTAACCAGACACTAAAATGTCAGAAGTCCCAATTCATGAAAAATTGGACTTGCTATATATACAGCATATGCAGTACCTCATCATCAGAGGGAAGTAACGCAACCTTCTGTTTCTGTATTCACACTGCAGAATGAAGTGAAAAGAGCTAAGAGTATCTAAGCACTGCCGAGCAAATCTACTAGTGTTGCTGTCTGTGACAATAGCAGTCAAATACAGTCAACCTTGCTATAGTCGACCTCGCTTTAGTCAAATAATCCCCAAGTCGAAGGTCTTTTCAAGTCTTCTTCTCTTTATATTCTACTGATTTTAATCCCTCATAAGTCGAATTTTTTCTAAGTTCAAGCTATTTCTTCAATCCAAATAGATTCGACTTAGGAGAGGTTGACCGTATATGAAACAGGGCATAAAATCTTGAAATCAAGACAAAAAATCTGAAAGTTGTATTCTTGTTATTTGCGTGTTTACAAACTGAGAAGTATGGTATCTAATTGGTGGTGAAAACTAGCTTCTGTTGGCCACCTCATCAAAACATCAATCCCATCATTCTCAAAATTTGTCTTGAAATATGGAAGAAGGACTCAAATGTGATCTTTCTGGACTCTGTTGAAGAAATGACTATGTCTCTTTACAACAGTGTGTAAGAACTGTAGATTCTCCTGCAAAGTACAAAGCAAAGCACTGAGGACCATGCTTCCACTTTGTTGGAAAAATGGGAAATAATACAGCATTTTACATTCTAAATGACGTAAATGGCACAATGGCATTAAATAGCTGTGTAGTGGCATTGTTGTTCAAACCCACTCCATCTTTCAACATGTCTTTATCCCATGTAAAATACTCACATCCTGATGTGTCCTCTAGCTGAAGGGAGGCTGTTCATATCTTCGTTGAGGACAAATCGCTTGGTGCCCAGGCAGTAAGCCTCCAGGTAAGACGGCCAGTGGAGCGGCCTCACGTCAATGAAGTATGTCTACACGGAGAATCATCACAATAACATTTTATAGGATAGATCACAAAGATCACAACAAAAAGATAGGACAAACAAAAAATACATCGAGTTAGTGAGAGACCAAGTGCCCATATTTGATATTCAAGCATAAGTAACATACAATTGGCTGATATTGAACCATTTGCAGGGGTCAATCCCCACCCCCCCCCCCAAAAAAAAAAAATAGCGATGATATCAGGATAAAGTAGTCAATGTCACACACTATATCAGGTTCACATCAGAAATAAACCCAAATGTATTACAAAAGTCACTTAGCTTGAGCTTTTAAAGTGCAAAAAAGTGACATCTATGTTTTGCACACAGTTGGGCTACCAGCCTCTCCATATCAAAAAGCATGCTGATGCACAGTCAAAAACATTATTTGTAGGCACACATCATATTTTGGTTAAAAATTGGGGAAAGTTTAGACTCACTTAGCATGCCAAATACTAAATATTGGCAGCATACTGAAACACATGACATTTTTTGTGGCATGCAATTTTAGTGAATTGAACGGAAAGCCTTTTTCACGGCATGAAATTTTCACCAAGTGCCTCTGGCATTCAATGCATACAGTGTAGACAAGAGCCTTTGCGTGCATTTTAATTTCGTGAATCTTGGCTCTCACCAAATTCCCGAAATTAAAATGCACATGAGCATTCTTCGTTTTACAGTAGTTGTTAGTGACACCGTAGCGAATGACTTCAGATAATTGCAGTCAAAGATTGAGCCCCATACGTAGGGCCTAAAAACGATGCCAGCAAGGAGCAAAGGGAAAGAGGGGGCTATTAAGAGGGAGTGAGGACTAACCTTTCTATCTTCCTCACTCATGGCCGCTGAGAGGGCTGCTGTGTTCTGATTGGTCCACTCCCACGTGTTGGTAGTGAAGTACTTGAGTGTGTGCGCCATCTTAGTGATCTTTGAGTTCATTCTTGCCATCCTGAAAATAACAAGAACAAGATGGTGAAAACAATAGATAAAAAGTAATTTCAGTGCTACATCATTCAGACAAAAGGAAATATATTCAGAATATAAGCATCTTCTGCCATGATCCCATAATATAAGCTGCTAGCAATAGATGTGATACACTGATTAGTTTTCATGGTAACAGTTGTGATACAGCTGCAATTATTTGAATCATTACTCTGTCTTCAGTGAGCTTGCTTGAGAGTCAAGTATCTTATGGCATTAAGTCCATGTTTAGCATAGAAATATCTTGGTCTTCTCTGTATGTTTTTTTTTTTTTTAATTCCAAGAATTTTCACACACTTACACATTTGTACTCTAACACATGATCCAAATTAAACCCTATATAGATGTTTAAACCACAGGATAATACAATCTGTGAGAAATTATGTGTACTGTTAACAAATTTTATTTTGCCATATGTAAGATAATGAGTTGTTTTGATATTACAGAAATAACTATCAGTATGTCCTGGTTAATGTACGACTGATGCCTCGCAGCATTTTGTAACTGATAATGAAAATATCACCCCATATGCAAACATGCAAATGTTGTTATGTGATGTTATGCCCTCTGAAAGTCATCGACTTACATAGGTTTCTTGCCTCGAAGCCTCAGGTAGCAGTCGATGAGATAGGCAGGGATTTTGGCACCAACCATGTTGAAGTACTCAAAGGCCATCCTGGATGAAAAGGTAGAAAAATATGTGAGACAGGAGTTGACAAACCTGAGGACCATGCACACACATCATCAATTTCATTGACTCAATTCTATTAAGACTGCTTCACATGCTCATAACATTCTTTGTAGCAACAGCTAAACATAAAGCAAGTTGCAGATATATAAATGAACTCAACTGCCTCTTTACAGTTATACACAACCAATATCAATATATCTAGCTAACCCAATAACTGCTTAATTGAAAGAATCTCGAGATGAACATCTTTCACCATTGTTGTAAGTTTTAAAATCTACTGCTTTTCTTCCTCAGCAAAACTACAATGAATAATAATAATGTTAAAACAAAAGTTTAATTGGCCAGAATACATGTAGTTCTCTGTACAGACATTCCATACATTTTCATAAACTGCTCATAAATTGGCACAGAACAGAAGCAGCAAATCAAGAGTGAATTGGTGACGAGGATTATGATGAGGATTAGAGTGACTCTTACGGATTCTTGGTGAGGCATGCACTGGGCCGTCTGAACACCTTCTCCAGCGGAATCCTGTTGTACAGGTCTGGAACAATTTCTGTCACAGAAGTGCAAAAGAAAATTATTTCTCTCTCGAAGATATACTCCACTGATGTATATTATATAAAACAGTAGCAATATTTTCCTCTGCAATTAAGAAGGTAGCAAGAGCCTTCTGAACATATATTACTGTTCACAAAACATTTTGCAACTTAGGTTGTATGTTACAAACATCATTAGTAGAACACATCATTGAAGTTTGAGGAAAATCCTACAATTTGTTCAAAAGTTTTGAATTGTTAAGGTTTTGGATGCAGCCATTGCTGGATGTGACTACTACAGTTCTTGACATCGTGTATGGAAAACAATACAAAGATTATATATATTTAGGCTTCATTCTCCTTTAAATGTTACAAACACCATCAAATCATCAGCAAATAGACTAGGGTATTTAGACTACAATCTCTCACCTACAGCACTCCATCGCGCTGGGTTCACTGGGCTTGTGACACAATTGTACACTGGGATTGAGGGAGGTCTGTTGAAAGAGATGGTATAACATACAGACATGTTCATTTATAATGTCCTTTATTTGCTCAGCAACATCAGAATCGATGGATGGTACTTCAGAAATTTTTTTACTCGGGCAAAAAAAAACCCAAGCCAACATAATACAATGTGGTGTTCACTTTTATATCCCACTCATACTCAGCAACAACTGCAGAATATTATTGCTAATGTAGTGTTTGTTTGTTTTTTTTTTTCTTCAAAATGTTGATTACAAAGATAATTCTGATATCTTTATCCATTTACATCTCCTACTTAAATAGCATCCACTGAACCAGATATCATATTCAAAATTAATCAGACACACAAACAGAAGGGAGGCAATAAAACAACAGATCATCCTATTTTTCACTCTTTAATTTCTATATTTCCATATCTTCTACCCCCCCCCCCCCACCAAATGATAAAAAATTGACATTCACATATTCCCATAGAGCAATATCTTATATCGCCGTAATGTAATATAATCCAGCTGACTGTGGTCTGATGTCTAGTTTATGTTAAACAAAATCACTCACTTTTGAACTCCTGTGTGCCATGTTGCTGCGATCATCATGTTGACCACAAAGTCCACAGGTGAGATATCCACAATGGCTTCAGCATCGCCTATCATCATACGCAGGAGTCCCTTGCCAACCTGAGGTGGGATTGAAAAAAAAGTTATGAGAAGTCTCATCAGACACTTGTGAGTACCAAGTACACAGCAAACCTCTGAAACAGTCTGCAATTAAAAATAAAAGTATTCAAGAAAAGATGTACCCCCAGCAGAAGATCCTGGTATCAATATCAACATTATAACAGATTATCAAAATCAAATAAGTAAGCTTCAAATCTAATCAAGTTATATGTTAAAGACAGTGATATGTTTAAAACAAATGCAAAGTTGTTAGTTGGTACATGAGAGAGATTATTTCTTCCCCCCCTCCCCCCTCTAACAAAGCCATCATAATGGAGTCCCATTCTCAACATCTGATATTTTGAATTGCGAAGACAATCTAGCGAAGACTAGTAGCATGGTTAATGATGCTACTAAGAGCATTAAGTTTGCTTTAAAGAATGTGAAGACATCTTCACTTTAATCACTGTCATCATTGTACACACTGCATGTTTAGGTCTCTCCTCCCTTTCCAATATATCAATCAAGTAACACATTACTTACAGCTATGAATATTCCACTTGGTCCATTGAAGTTGTCAATCCATCCCTGGAAAAGAAGAAGAATTGGACCCACATGAATGATTTGATGTTTCCTTGAATGAAGTTCTCACTAAACATGAATATGACACACTACATTCTTACAGTAACAGGCGATTTTCAACCAGTACTCATTCCTGGTTTTACAATGAAGTTTACTGGACAAAGGTATGGGAGTGACAGGTTTTGATGAAAATATGTCAAAAAAGAATGCAAAAACACTGTCCATAATATGCTGGAAATTGGGGGTTGTACCAACAAATTGATTATACCTTCAATTTTCATACTGATTTACCACAATGTGAACAAGAAATCCAGCAAAGTAACAAATTCCTGTAAACACTTTTATTTTTGTGCACCGAATAGTAATATTAACACGTTGATCTCTTTCTAAACACAATAATCCCTTTTCAAAACTTACAGGGAAAGGTTCTTTCCACGATGCTCCAACGATCGATGGTCGTGTGATGCAAATTGGCAACCCCCTGCCCTCCTCCACCACAATGTATTCAGCCAGGGCCTTGGTGAAGGTGTATGTGTTGGGCCGCTTCCCCAGCAGCTTGGGCGTTAATGTTTGTATCATGTCCTCTGACATCCATCTGGTACATCAGGAGCAAACAGACAAAATGCACTTTTAAAGTTTCTAGCACAAACAAACCATTCCGCCACAAAGAAATGCTGTAAAGCAAGATATTTTTGCAGCATGACATTTACATGAATGGCCACTGGCATTCAACACATATAGTGTAGACAAGAACTTTCGCATGCATTTCTGGTTTATAATAACAAAAGCACCGTTCTTGTACTTTATACATACAGCTTTTGAGAAATGACAGGACTTTTGATGTAGTCTCACATTTCATCACAAAAGACAAGAGAAACCATATACAACATTACACTGCTGCCAAAAAGAAGCATAATACCTGAACTTGCACAATATCTTTTACACAAAATTGTAAATATTATGACACATCAAAATCTCTTAAATGTAATGCCATAGATCATATGACCTTTCTTTTTTAATCATTTAAACATAATTTCCTAAAAGGAAGAACTTTTCTTCATTTAAACTTATGCAAGCCTTTGTAAAAGCAATATAAAAGATGTCAATTAGCAAGCACAAACTTTGATACCCTCCATGTTGAAACTTATGTTGACTTTATTCTTCCATTTGAGCACAACTGAGGAGAAGATGATAGTATTTTTTCCACAAATCATTGTACTTACCTGTAGTACTTAAACAGCATCAACAATATTGCATAAATTTGATTCTCCATATTTCTGACATCTGTGTCAGCTATTACTTCTATAGTAGAGGATGAGGAGGGAGGAAGGAGGAAAGAGAAGGAAGAGGAAGGGGAGGAGGAGAAGAAGGACAAGGAGGACAAGGACAAGGAACAGAAGTACAAAAAAGAGGAGGAAGAGGACTACAGAGGCAACAATCTCTGGAAGACTTACTCGACAGCATCTAGAATCTTGTATGGGTCGACAGGTGGTGGGTACACAACCTCGTCAATCTTTGATCTGTCACAGTTGGCGTAGGCAGTCGAGACATGTTGCAGTACCTTGAAAGAAAAATTTCACAAGAGCGTACAAATCTAAAATCACTATTCATACTTATATCAAACCTAATCCGTACAAAATTTGTCAAGATTGTGAGTTTTCACAATGCCCCTCACTTTAGAGTAAACTTACATGTAGTAACCATACCAGTAAAACTTCCACTGGAGATCATCCCAGGGCCCGTTCAAGTCCGCCATACGGCAGTAAAGGTTTGTCCTTAATACTGTTTTCACTAACACTCACGATGGCACAAGCAGTCCATAGTTTATATCCATTTTCCAACCCACTGAAGTTGTTACACTACCTAGCAAGAAAACATTTTATGTCCGTTCAGTAGGGGGTATGACATCCTCCTTATTGTGGTGGGAACACTTGAAATGAATGTTTATACATACAAGCATACACTGCATTCTTGCTCATTCTCAAATGTAGAATTGTAAGTCTATTCCATCATGTACACTTGTAAATTAGAATAAATCTCTGATAATAAACTCTCAGGGCAGAGTAGATAGAGGAAAAACTACTCAATTGCCAAAATGTCATGACCTAGAGAGATTTATTTTCATAGCCACTGACATCAAGACAGCAAAAACTCATCCCTTTCATTAGAATTTGTCCAGAATTTCACCAATATGTTGCCTGAACATAAGTTTCCATGGAAAAATACTTTCTCCTCGGTGCAAATATCCCTGTCAATGCTAAACTTGCCAATTTTGTTACCTGCAATTTCTTCATTCCCCTGCACAGCTGAATGACTTTCCTTGTAGCATGAACGTTGAGTCTCAACGACAACCTTCAAGACAATAAACACACAAAAAACAAGTTTGAGTCATTATCAATTCTACAGAACTAAATTTGCTGTCTTTTATTCTAAAATGTATGCACAAAAGATACAATCCTAATGGGAAGGGGGTATTTCTTTTCCTTTCTCTTTCAACCTTCCATGTCACACTTCCGGGGATCATTCCAATGTACTGTATACGCCAAATATTTTGCGAGGTTTTTATTTTTGTAATTTCGTGAGTCGGACACTATTCACAAATTTAAAGACACGCGAAAATATTGACTCTGATCCCGATATGAATGTGACGGGCACGTATTTACATACATTTTTCTCTTCAGCATTGTACTCCACAATCGCCAATTTAACCACTCGCAAAATCGTCGGGAGGTCCCGATTCGCGAAAATTCTGACTCGCTAAATATATGGCATATACAGTAGGTGTAGTACTATCTACCAGTTACAGTATCTGTGAACACATGCACTTGCACGATGGCTTGAAATAGGCACACTAAAGGTTTTCTAATCTCTCCGAATTTATCCATGATTATGTAAGTCATATTAGCACTACACATACACATAGCTGAAAAGCAAATAACAGAAAATCAGACTTTGTTCCCTTTGTGATTCCATAGCTGCACGATTGAATCACTCGAGATTCTTGACCCTTTCTTAGCTTTTCTGAAGGTCATCTACAGTCATCGATAAGTGTAAAAAGATAATGAACCTTTCCATTATTCAACCTTTCCTTTCTTCTTTTTCCTCCAACAGTGGTCTTTGATCTGTGCCTTTAACAGAGTGGATGAAAGACAGACCTCTGACATTATTGTCCATAGACATTTACCTGTGTCCGCATTCTGTGTGAACTCTACTTTGGCATGATGGTATGAGTTCTGCACAAATCCACAGATTACAGAATAACTGCCTATCTCATCTCAGCAGTTAATCATTGATTTCAGATTTAAGATTGTAGGGGTACAGATATTTAGAAGCAGCATTCAGAATCCTTGCATTGAATGAGAGTTGATTTACATGGGTATTAAAACACTAACATCTTTTTTTTCCTTTTCTTTTGTTTTAGTGTATATTCAGCCTTGCCTGGCATGGCAATGATAGAGCAGACTGTATTGGGAGTGGAAGAGGTTCACTGACATCCTACAGCTGTACCTATACTGAAATTATTGGAGAAACATAACCGTGGAAATAAAGTAATAGACCAGAATATGACCAGAGTCCTTCAATTGCTTCTTTTTACAACCTCTGTACACTGCTGCCTCAAATTATGTCACTGACTTCAACGTTATATCTCCTCAAAAGACGAAATCAGCCTGGTTTATATAGTACATAGTATGATCATTACCGCATTTATGAGTGGGTGTGAAGTGCATGGAGGTGGAACGAACTTTATATTACATTCTGAAATTGCTTTGGCACTGATTCTCCGATTTTACAGTCACAAACTTAGGTTGCTTGTCACTTCATTTTCGGCAATGTCAAAGCCGGTATCACAGTTCAAGAGTGTGCAAATATTTGACATTATATCTTTTGCGTGTTATAGCCCGAGCCAGACATATGATTGGAAAGTGTCTACAAAACATACGATCAAAGAAATGGAAAGATTTTTGGACTTTAAACTGTTTCAATAGAATGATATTCTCCGTACTGGAGGTTACCTTTACTACCTAGCTGCTCACAAAGAGTTTTTCGAAGAAATTTGTTTTTTTTTTCCCATATGAGTTCATGCTATCATTAATCTTACTTTACATTTAATTGGAAGTTTGATATGTTTAAAGTTTGTGTCATTTTAATTGATTTTTTGGTAGATAAATTATACACTGAATGAGATTCTTGCTATTATTTGCCAGATACATCAAATTACAGAAATTTTTTCAAAGTTTCACAGAACACATGGAATTTATTCCAAGTGCGAAGACAGCACTAATGAAAATACATGGAATTTAAATGTGTGACCATCCTATTCCATATTTTGTAAGTTTTACTTCTCCTATAAAACAAGTGAGTAAAGATGGACTTACGACAGCTTCTCATCAAATCTGACGGTTGCAGCGACATGGAACACAAGTTCCACCTCTTCTTGTAGAAGTTTGACGTCCGCTTCACTGAGCAACAGATCTGGTTCAGTCAGATCACTCTCAATGGGGACTAGTTTGGACTTGAAGTTTGGCTGGGCAGCTCGGACATTGTCAAACAACTGTAAAGTTCCAGACAGAAAGGGTTTAACACCCCAGATATAAGAACAAATTATAAGAAATGGACTGTGTACATCCTTTTTTTTTAACTTTTCTTTCTTTTGCAGATGATCACTGACAGATGGCTAGTGTCATTGGCACTATCAAAGTTATACATATGCCAGGACAAAAAAAAATGTGCATCAAATTTCATTAACGTTTTCATCTGAATCAACATGCTGAATATTCAAATGTTCTCAATGAGGTTTGAAGGGCAAATATTTTTCAAATATTCAAAAGTAACCAAGATTTTATTTCATTTGTGTCTAGTTCTGAGCAATTGACAACAAAATAAGATTGGTCATGATAAAAAATGTTTTGATTTCTACTCATGCCACACTAATAATTTGGATGCATACCATGCCTGAGGTAATCTCGTCAATGCGAGCTGCCGCTCGTTGGCCAGACTTGGGCCGGATGAGGAGGAAAACCTTCTTGATGTCAGGACAGCATCTCATTAGCTTCTCCAGCATCACCTTGCCAATGAAACCTGTGGAGCCGGTGACCATTAGGGTCTTGCCAGCGTAGAAGTCGGCAATGGAGCAGTGGGCCATGCCGCCGGTGGTGGTTGGGGCGCTTAGCTTCTGCAAAAAATTGCCAGAAAATGCATGGTCTCTGTTACTCGAGGTACAGAACAGCAGAGGGGAATAAAAATAGTCAGGAAATAAGAATATGACACATGTTGACTATAACACACACACTCTTTGGAACCTGTTCCAGTTGGGATAGTTGCTCTGAAGAGTTGTCTGTTTCAGGAATGCAAATATACAATATCGTTTGAGGTATTAAAAGGATTATAAGAAATATTTGAAGTAATGCTGAAATAACATCTAAAATGTAATTTTCATTACAAACCATTGATTGCTTTACAATTGCTTTCTTTACCATTAGTGTCCAGTGTCAGTATAAAGATATATAAGTTTTATGATGCAACAATAGTAAGTGGTAACGTGCTGCGCAGCAGAACATATTTCTTGGCAAATAGCAAAGAGACTGGCTATCATTTTTTTGTGTTCTCTCTCTCTCTCTCTCTTTCTCTACACTGTGTCTCTTCTGATGTGAGATATAATGTGTGATCAAATATATGTCTTGGGGGTCTCCTGATTACACAATACACAAAATCACCTGGGTACAATGTACATGCTTTGAGATGTATTCAATGTATGACCTTTATAAAGATCGATGATGTTATATGCTTCAGGCATGCACCACAGCACATTGACAAGCCCCAAGTGCATAAACAACGAAACGCATGGCTAATAATGTGTGTAATATCTCAAGTGTATTCTTTTGACAGTGTTAGTATTACCTATGCACTGGAATCAAAGAAACAATAAACCAGCCAATATGGAGGTTTGTTTCAACGAAACTGACGACAACTAGTAAGGAGCTCCATTTTAAGCCTTTTTGTATAGTAGATAATTTTTCAGCATCTTTAATTTCTCTTGACAATCTTAAAAAGAAGGACTGTTTCTCAAGAGTAAATCAGTGTGTCTGAAATTTCAAGCACCAAGGCAAACCACAGACAAGCTTCAAGGTTGCTATATAGTATGAATATCCTTTGTGTAAAAAGTGCAAATATAAGATGGGAATGAGATACAACAGAAAGAGTAAAGCAATCCACCCATATTCAACTGTAACACCATCCAAAATTAAACTGCCGGCTACAGATGTACATGTAAAACCTATGCTTTTGCGTGCAGTCAAATTTTGGCATGGGAGGTTGAATCTTGGTGTGGGTTTTTTATTACAGTGGTTAATATCACATATGAACAGACCAAACTATGGCAACAAGAACTGGCCATGAAAAAGAACACAAGAAATAAACAACTTTCAGCAATTCACCATTTTCTGGCTGCTTACCATAGCAAACTCCTCACTGGAGACCTGAACCATACCAGGAGCCCCTGATGTGCGGTCCCCATCTAGGGGGGCACAGACAGGAGTATTGTCATCAAAGCACGGCATTTTGATCTACAAGCTCAAGAATAGACTATTTCCACAAATAGCAAGCAAGAGGAGATGGGTGATATGCAGCGTTGTCAGTTAAGAGTCTCTCGTATTGATGTAGCACAAGCAAAATATTTCAGCACTTGACTTCCTCGAAGAACAGTCAAATTGTTTCCACAAAAGGGATTTGTGGCACAATAATGCCTCAGTTGACAGAAATCTTCACATACAACGATTATTATCCGTCAAGCAATGCAGTGGCATTCACATCTGATACAAGCTGAACCTGGAGCAGTATTTAAGCAAGTTACCCGCCATGTGTTATTTACAAGGATTTTTTTTTTCTTCGGGGGGGGGGGGGGGGGGGGGGGTAGGGGCACAGGAGTTTTGCATAGTGGATCTTTTTTAAGCAAAACAAATACTCCATATCCGATTCATTGCCGATTAAATGCAGTTGCTATGAAAATGAACAAGAAAAAAAAAACTCATCGTATCCATATCATTGAATTCCGGTCATTTCGACCAATCAAATGGCCACACTGATGTGTGGGTAGATGCTGACCAATGGAAACGCTTCTCACACCTTTGTGGTTTACACTAATTCCTTGTGAAATCCACAGGGGAATGTTTGGGTAAGGTAAACACAAGAGTAAACTGGTACCAATAGGTTTGAGTCACAGGAGACAGACTTAATAACAGACTAAGAAGATTTCAGTGGAAATTAAAGCAGGATTACACATATCTGTTCCAGTTAAAAAAGCCACAAATAGCTTGAGAAGGATAAAAATAGTCCAAATGTGTGCTTAATTTTCTATTAAATGAAGACCTGTCTGTTTGCGTATGGCCAAGAATAGGCACCTGGAACTATTTTGGTCTTCATTATCAAGTACGAACTGAAAACATGTCTATGGTCAAGATAGAGGATTTAGATAATGAATAATAATAATATCCTCACAACCAAGCTTTGTTTATTTGTCAGTTTCTTAAACTGTCTTGCGTCACTCTGTTTTGGGGCTGGTTTTTTTTTTCATATCTCTGTAAAATTTGGCAGCAGAAAAGCGTGACGTTAAGGTCTAATAGTAATCATCAGAGAGATGTGACCAGTTTCTATGGGATATGGAATGCCAACTTCTGAACTTCAATGACATGCTTAGTTGTTGTTTTTATTTTTCAATTGTTTATATTCCTCTGATAATCAATCTCTGTGGAACCCTATTTCGCCTCACTTGAAAGCTACTACACTAGTTTGATATTTGATATAGTAAACTGTTTTCTTTGAGAGCTACGAAACAGAACAGCCATACAGGATACAAGCTGTATCATCTTTGCATAACTACTGAGTATACTTGAAAGTGCAAATCCACACAGCATTTAAGCTCACTTTAATAAACAGTCTAATAAAAACAAAGCTACCAAATGACAAAAGGTTCATCAGAATCAGACGTACAATAACAAAGTTGTGGTTATCCCAATGTTTCACCCTTTCTTACAAATGGTGATGCTATGTAACAGCACCAACATACAAATAAGATGAGGTTATGTAACAAGTGAACACCCCAACGAGTCTCCCAGTGATTTGTATCATGTATCTTTGGTATTCCTCTGTGACAGGCAAGACTTTTTGACCATACTCTTACTACTACTTATTCGAGGGCATGCTTTAGCCTATACTATATCATGGGTCCTATCGCAGACGTGTCTATCCAGCATGGTTGTTCTCTGTTTACTAATGCTCTCAAGGCTTGTATCATTCTTCCGTTATAGATTTAAGTGACCTTACAGTGTACATCACAGGTTTGTTGTGATACTTTTGCTTACAAGGGGAAAGGGTTGCTGTTGCTATTTTTTTTAACAACATATTCTTATCTACTAATTCGAGGGCATGCTTTAGCCTATACCATCATTACACAGGTCCCATTAATATAGTTGCACCTTCAGACTTGTTTATTCAGCTAGCTGTCCTCTGTTTACTAATGGTATCAAGGCCTAGGTGTCATCCTTCAGTCATAGATCTATGTATAAGTGGCCTTGCTTCTACCTCTACAGTGTGAGAGTTTAGGCATAATTTACCATATCATTAATTTACCATATGATATATCATTGCAGATGAAACAAAAACCCAGCACTAGTGCTTCAAAATAGTTCTAAAATGTGAGTTAGGGATGGAAACAACCAATGTTAAGTATTGTTAAACATACAAAATGTGAATAATTAAAACAAAAATGCTTCCAGACTAAACCATCTAAAGTTATATATAGTTTAATGAGAAAAATAGCGATATCTCCTTATACAGTTAGGCTTTATTCCAAAAGAAAAAAACTATATATATGGTAGGATGTTTTGCGATACAACTGATCTACACATATGCAGCAAAAGTGATATCTTGAACATTTTTTAAATCACTGCTCCCAAAGGTAAACAAGACCTTTAAGATAGTTCAGGGTGGAGTGAAGAGTCGAGGTGATGACATCATCAGCTCACTTGATGTACACAACATGGGGTTAAAGATAATAAAACGTTTTGGTACCTCAAAAGTGTCCTTGAATTTCCTTGTCTTAGTTTGTGTTTCAGGTTAAAGTACCTTTCATATAACTAACACTGTGAGACTTACTCGCCCCAAAGTGCTCTCATGTCTTAGTAATCATGCAATTAACTGCGATCAGCAGCCCCATACGCATAGCGACCAGCAGTCCCATACGCATAGCGTAATCGAGCTTCGCATTGTAGCATTCAGGATCATGACAGATTTAGTATCGCAGGGTAAATGTCAACTTAAAATCCCATAAATTCTTCAATTTGAAGACTTACCAATTAACTTGAAGTATTGAAAACAGGCTTCGGGCAACGTTTGGTTCTGCCTATAGTCCCTTTCTGTTCGAATTGATGACTGAATGTGACTCGGTCGACAGGACCTTAGGAGAGCTACATACAGTACACTGAATACTACAGCCATTGCATGCGAACACATCTGTGCACACAAATTTCAAATCCATGAACGGATAAGATGTTTGTGTGCGCATGCGCTGGCCATGGTATCCAGTGTATGTAGCTCTCCCAAGGTCCTCTCGACCGAGTCACATTCAGTCATCAATTCGAACAGAAAGGGACTATTGGCAGAAACAAACGTTGTTCGAAGCCTGTTTTCAATACTTCAACTTAATTGGTAAGTCTTCAAATCGAAGAAATTTGTGGATTTTAAGTTGACATTTACCCGCGATACTAATTCTGTCATGATCCTGAATGCTACAATGCGAAGCCCCATTACGCTATGCGTATGGGGCTGCTGGTCGCAGTTAGCTATGCGTACAATGGGCTGCACGCTGCTGGTCGCAGTCAGTGGTTTCGTACAATATTTATCGACGCTGGTCAGCGTCGGCTCTGGTACGAAACCATTATTGCATGATTACTAAGACATGAGAGCACTTTTGGGCGAGTAATTCTCACAGACAACGTACTTTAACCTGAAACACAGACCAAGACAAGGAAATTCAGGGAAGCTTTTGAGGTACCAAAACTTTTTATTATCTTTAAGGCCATCATCACTATTCAGTGTTAAATGTGAAAATTTCAGATTCAGTAACTTTCTTACCACTCCAAGTCTGTTTTTTATGATTTTTTTTAATGATTCCAATTTCTTTTTTTAAATCTAATCTTACTTTTTTTTAAAAGAGAAAAATCAAAATGCTGCAATATCTTATGAGAGAGTCTTGAAATTAGGCTAAAATCTAGTGTTGTGTGAGCTGACAATAAACCGTACACAGAGTAATCAGAAACCTCAAAGTCTGGCTGCTTCATCATCGTAGGCTTAGCCTTGCAATATCCTTGTCTGTTAGAAGAAGGGGAAAAAAAAACAGAATTGCTTGTGTACCACTACCAGCACTTATACTCTTGACAAGTACCTGGCATATATGATATGTGCATAATCTAGCTCTTACATCCTCAAGTTTGCTGATTTCTATGAATAGACATTTTTACTATCATTAGTATTAGCATAAATTTTTAATTGCAACAATTTTGTAGAAATATGCAGTGAATTTGTTGCATACTTATCACCAAAAGAAGCAGGAATTTTCTATCTGTTGACAAAGGTAACTCTAAAATATTTTAAAGAAATTTAAAATCTGAATTTAATTGCCCCGACACTGTGTATACTGGAAGAGTAAAACAACTTCTTTCGGGAAATAACAGATACTAAAAGTATCTAAAAGAATCAATATCTTTGCTTTTTTTTTTTAAAAAAAAGAAGGTTGGGTAGAAATGACAAAGTGCATGTATGCAGTTCAAACAAGAAAATAGTGGACACAGGATATAAAAGATGTCATTATATTTGTTTCCTGTAAGAAGCTACATAGCATCTGCTAACAATGCTTCCCTCATATTTCTCTTTTTCCTTCAATGAAATGAACACAGCCACACAAAATATGATCTGTACTGGCAAATTGTACACATAGTCTATTGTACAATTGTAAATTGCATGGACCAAACTGTCTTCAAAGATTTTGATATTTTACTCTGCATCCTTACTTTTCTTTCATTTTTAAAATATAGCACTACTACAAGTACGCCTTCCTGGCATCACAAAGTATAAAGAACGACTTTCTGTAGCTGTCCAACATTTGTATTAAACCTTACTGTACATGACATGGATTTAGAAACAAAATTTTGCTAATTACAATGCAATAGGCAGCAAGATTCATTTTCTACTGAATGGACTTTGATCTCATACTTGATATCGCCATGCACTTCATGTTACCTATGATGGCTCTTAATGTATCCCGACATCATTGATTGCAAAGAAAATTGAAAGCAAGGTCAATCTAAAGCTCATGTTTTCAAATTGATTTGTGTTTTAAAGGCCTCGCCATTTAGAGGACTAACATGCATCTACTTGTAAAATCAAGTAAAACTTGATTAGAAAAACAAAAACCCTTGAGCAGGACAACAAAATCTGTTAAACAAGATTTTCCAAATGGAAAAACAGAAGCATGAATGCAATCCAATAATTTTTTAGTAGGTTCCTCATACTTACACATAATTTTATTACATGTCCTTATACATTTGTGAAATTATGTCTAAAATTGAATGTTGTGTTATACATATTTTACTCCAAAATCAAATGGAATATGAAACCTGAATATGGAATGTGGAATATGGAACTTGAATAAAAAAAAAATTAAAAAAATAATGGATTACAATCCAGGCACATTTACAGCAATGGTACTTTCATATAGTGTATAGATTGATATGCTTAGAGTGCCATTTCCACTGAATACAAAGCGCTAAGAGATGTCACGTCTGTTTGCCATAAGAGATAAAATACATACAAATAACCAGGCAGCAACAGCACAAGTCCAGTGCATACAAATTATATGGAGAGTAGGTTCCTTTTTGTTGCTGTTTGATAACCATTTGCTAGTGAAGAGTGCATAACTAGCACACTATACTGCAAAGGTGGATATTTTCATGTGAGTTATTTTTTTGTGCTCTGCTGCGAGTAAGAAGATTTTCACATGTTTTTCATTCAACGGAATCAAGACATTACATACACATAGTGGTACATAACAAGCAAAAGGATATTTGTGTGCTTTTGTTTTTGCGCAACTGTAGCCTATGGTCGAGCAAAATGCACAAAAATTTCCACACCACAAAAATGTCAACTCTTACAGTATATGCAATAAGCTTACAGGTGCATTAAATATAAACTAGCATTTAGTAAACAGTGGTGTGGACTTTAAAGAGAAATGTCCTTCTGTGCATTTTATGACCTTTTTTATATGACCTTTGGAATAGTGTACTCCAAAGAGTAGGGGATGCCTGTAGCACTTAGACATTTTTTTTTTTTATTGTTGCACTTTCTCTTTCAATGTTTCTCTTCAGAGAATGCATACAAGTGTAATTCAAGCTTTACACATTGCAATGAAAATTCAGTGCATCTCTTTAAAATAGTGATTACATGTACAAATGTTCTTAGAATTATCAATGCACATACTGAGCACAAACTGAGTGTAAAACATATTTTGTATCTCTTCTGTTCTCTTGATTCACTATACAGAGAAACAATAAGCTACCAGAAGAATCCCCTGCACATGTCAAAGAAATGTGCTGCAGAGATCCAGCAACAAATTTTGACAAAAAACACAGATATAATAATAATACATCAACGACACTGAACAGAATTTTTTAAAGCAATACAACAGTATGTATGCCAGTTCACAATCAGCTCATGTGTACATCACTTGAAGGTAAAATTACCTCTATTTTTCCTCAGCTGGTTAGGCACGTCACTTGTTTTCAAAGCAGCATATTGTACCCTATAACTCATAAGCTTGCCCATGGAAACTAATTTTGGAATTCATGTTCAAAGAAAGAATGAACTTCCATAAAAGCCAGGGCACCATTTCATGAAAGTTGTCAACCCTGACAAGTTGTCACTCTCTGATAATTTTAGTAAAATCCTTGGTTTGACTGGCTGAGGAGCTCTGGTCACTAACTGTTAATATGATGACTGTCAGAGAATGACAACTTATCAGGTCTAACAACTTTCATGAAACAGTGCCTAGGTGACCAGAATGGTCCAGCAGGCATCCATTCCATTGATGTGCACTGAATTCATGCATTTTACAAGTACTTTTTTCTACCAATATTGCCAAAAAAGGGGCACACAAGGTTTGCTGTAAGGTGGATGTGCTAGCAAGCAATGTAAAGGTAGATATTTTCGAGCGCGTAATTTTTCACGCCCAGCAAGGTTAGATGAATTTCTTAATTCCGCGGAATCAGGACACAATTGGAACATACAGTTGTATGGCATGCAAAAGTATTCATGTGCCTTTATTTTCGCGTTAGCGTCTGGTTGCACAAAATGTGCGAAAATTTCCAAACCACAAAAATTTCCACTTTTACAGTAAATGATCATTACATCATGGATGCAATAGAGTATCTCAGTGACTTAAATAACCTTTTCTGCACATGTTACTCGCAAAATGGAACTGTGAACTAGTTTATGTACCTTGATGATGAAGATGAACAACAGGGCCACACAATCTTATTTTTATCATTGTCGTTATTGAATATTCTGTTGTCATGTCTTGGTCACTCATGAATGTGTACTTGAAAAATCAAATAGTTTTATATAGAAACTTGTGTGTCATCTTGCTGCCAGAGGGTAAGCAGCAACTCACTGATTTTCATCAGGAGATAATCTTTAAGGTCTTTATACTAAGGAAGTAAGACATGATAAGTGTGCATTGTAACAAGTGGTTTTTGCTACTCGTGAAGCCAGCAACTTACCAGATACATCAGTTTCTATAGTTCTAGTATGTGCAGAAAAAGTAATGGGTCACACTGCCCTGGAAGGGTAATAACTTGTGAAGCAAAATAGACTTTAAAAGTATTTTACCAATGCACACGAACATTCCTGGTTTTTATAGTAAATACACGTACTGCAATGTAAATCTACATTCGTACAATGTTTTAGTTTCAGATTTTATGTACACCGAAAAGCTCGCGAAGAGTAAATTATTTTGAACGACATGCAAGTTGACATGGATATCAATGGCAATGCTTCCCAGAAACCGATTTGGTTCATTTCAAATTTACATGAGTGCAGGGTAAAACCCCTAGCATTCGGTCATTTAAGCTTTTCTGCAATATTCCTAAAACTAAAATAATACATACATACCTTGGTACATTATGTATACAGCGATATGTGAAATATATCAAATTTCTTTAATCGCAATTTTCATTTTGATAAATGTCTCATAGATTTTCACAAAATCGCAAAATATATCACCTTGAAAATCCCCCAGAATACAGTCACAGCGATCAGAATTCGGTCAAACGATATGTGCATACGAAGTCAATGCGTTTTCAAGGCCGCTACAAAATGCGCCGTGCACTACCTTGTTGGCACAAAAATGCGATACGGTGCAATTAACTTGCCAAAAGCATATGACCTCGAAGCCTCATTCGCATAAAGTAAACAGCTTGTGTACGCAAAACCGCTGTGGAAGTGTTGCAGGACAATCGCAATATCTCACCTCAGAAGCCACCAAATATTATACAGTAAATTGAAGGAGAAACTATTCTCTAACTTGCAATGTTAGTTATTTTGGATTTTTTAAGGATGACCCTGTGAAAATAACATCGAAACTTAGCTTCCAAAACGGAAAATTTGGTTTCTAAACAAGTGTTATTTTCTCACATTTTCCTTCACTGCCCAAAAATGAAACTTCGGTATATGACTTATGGTAGTAACTTATGGTAGTATATCCATACTGTGTTCAAAATATCTTTTCTGTATCATTTGGCGCATGGTTATGTCGGGAAAAAAAAACGAGATCACTGTCACTTTTGACCTACGTAGAATCCATAGCGTAATCAGTACGCAGTCCGATGTATTGGTTTTCGTGCTGCATGAAGCAGTTGAAGCACATTGCAGGGTTTGTCTCTAATTGCCCACTCACCACCCTGTGGACCGAAAACCGAACCTGTCACTGTGTGCCGAACTTGACACCGCTGATTGGCTAAGCGTGTGCTAACCAGTAGAAAACGCATGCGTAGGATGATGATCTAGTTATGAATGTCCATCAGTATTTTCTCTAAAAAATTAGGTTGTTTTTTTTTTTTGCTCTCATTTTCACCTAACTACTAATTGCGCAAACACAAAACTTCGCAGGTAGTGAGTCTGGTGTATACAGACTAGCAATATGTTAATCAAATGCACATTCATGCAGGTGCAGACTTATGTCGGGAAATGAATCATAACCCTTTCCTATGGTCGACTCAAACAGAGAAATACACATATCTCAAAAGATACTCGGTATTTTCGCCCCAAAATCATATGAAGGATGATATATCCATCAGATATACATGTCAGGGGTCGCACTTTTTTTAACTAGCCAGGCGGACTACTTAGAATCAATTTTGACACTGAAGCAATATTTTGGCTAGCCAGACGGACTAGTAACTTCAGAATTTTATGATTTTTAGCTAGTCTGACGTGATTTGGGTGGCCAATGGCCAGCGGACCATCGCCAATTTCGAACCCTGCATGTACATGTATGTGTGAAGTTTAATGTGGTAAAATGAGGGAGATACGAGGAGGTGAACTTTTAAGATTTTTTTGTCCTTCGCTCCACACGGTGCTTCGATGACTGTATACGAAGTCAGAAGCTTACACCCCTTTTCGTGGAGTTAATTGCACCGTATAGCCGGGCCTGTTCAACCCTTGTACATCGAGTCACGGCATCGGCACATACGGAAATGTTTTTTTTCTTTTGCGTTTTTGCAGATACCATCACACTCTGAGTGTGCGATAAGCAAAAAAATTATCTATTTCTCAGTTTTTAGTGCTTTTCTGGCGACCCATTAACTGGGCTTCCATTCGCGCGCGCTTTGGAAAAGTCGCGCCGATTCTGCACTTTTGACGGTGGAATTTGGGATTCTGGATGGATTTTTGGAGGGGACTTAGCAATACTTAGGGACTTTCCTGTTGTGAATGAGAGTGCGGGTAAGTCACAGTGAAATGATGTGATTTGCGTGTGTTGTGACAGTAGAACTTGCTGGCTTGTGATTAGTGATAAGTGACCGAATTCCGGTCGGTGACCGAATTTATAAACTTTACTGGCAGGCTTACTACTAACTAGCTAGTTTAGCGTCTCCTGCTAGAGTAACCTGTTAACTGTTGCAGTGCTGCTACTGCTCTTTGGTGCAATTTGGTTATCACTGAGGAATCAATTGAGATCTATTAACATGGCTACAAAAGTAGTGGTACATATACTATAGTGTCCAGAGAGACCGGCCTAGACTAGAGTCTAGAGACCTCCGACCTCGTAGCTAGTGACAGTAGTGTAGTAGAACACTTCAGGTTTACACATCATCAGTGACCATGGTGACATCACATCAGTCAATCAGACTGGCTATGATGGGCATGGCCCTATGTTTGACAATGTCATTGACACTGCACTGACAGTGAAGTGACAGTGACAGTAATTTAAGTTGGCATGATTCAATGGCAAATGGTATCAACAATTCAATGTTCAACACACGTCACAGATTACATGAAATCTGACTTTGTCAATACAGACAATAGAGAGGACACATGGGCAACATGTAAACTTTTGTCTCTATTACTAGGCCTTTCTTTCTTTCTTTTTTTTTTTTTCATGTCAGACAGGTCGACAGCAGCAGACGCAGGGCCAGGTCTGTCTGTCTGCTACTAGTATTTGGTAGGCCTACATGTGTAGCTAGCTACAGTTGTACAATTGTAGCTAGTAGCTACACACGAAGTACGGCTCAGCTCATTGTCTGAGACGGTTGGTCACTGTCCCGCTATGCGCTACTTGCCCTTCCCCGGGTTACCGTACCACTGCCAGTGCAGTGCAGTCCCCCTGGTAACGCTTACCGGATTTGGTGAACGCTGCTTTCTCCACGGCCGTAAACAGAACCTTTTCTGGTGAATACTAGAGGTAAGTTATTCTCGGAACGAAAGGATGATGTAAAATGTTTTGATAGTCCTCAACATCCAAAATCCCAGTGAAATTTCCCGAGAAGACTGCTTTCCCTTGGACGTCTTTTTTTTTCTTTTTTTTTTAACCAGATAGCTACATTAGCATATAATTATAATAACCATACGTGTACTAAGAGTGCGTTTTTTAACATGTTTAGGACACAAATAATATCTTTTTACAGTTTTTATAACAAAAATATAAATACTTTGAATAAATTTTGACATTATCAATATCAACTTATTTATTTAAAATTTTTTAAAGGTAAAATTTATTCTAAAAATGAAGCTACACCAAATTGATAGCCATATTGAATTAGACTTTTATGAATATTCATAGCAAAACTGAACTTTGACCGATTGAATCGTCGTTCGACACACGTGTTTCCACGCCCTTTTCTCTTTCCAAGGCATGCATGCGTGCTTCATGCGTGCGTGAACCACCGGTCGGAATATGTAATACGATTGTTACTGTCGGTAGTACTGTACTCAGTAATCATTATTTCGTCATTATGTGTCACAGATGAACTGCCAAATAACATTTTCGGAAAAACCAAACGATATAGAAAAAAAAAAGGAGAGAAAGAATAAAAGTAATCGCGGTGATTATCCCATAGCTGTTGAAATTCTTACAAACTACTTTATCTACAGAAAAACGTTCATGCCACTGATCTCCGGTTCATGCATCACGTATGAACAATGGCAATAACGATCTGCAACTAAAAGTGTATGGTATTCTTGGTTTTCAAAGTAGCACTTGTACAGAAGATCCTTTAAATGCGAAAAAACCGTCATTGTGAAGGCTTTTTAAGTATAAGGTCTCCAACAGATAGAGAAAAATAACATCTTTTCTATGATACTACAGACGCTACCTGATTATAAATATTTTTGAAGATATCAAAATTATAGACATATTTTCTTCGTTTTTCAGCAGATTCCATCTCATATATCTCAAGTTGGTAAAATAGATATATCTGGGGTTTTTTTCATGTAGATAAAATGGTTGCGATATTTTTCATTTCATTTCATTTTCAACAAAGAATGTACGTGTACTAAACATATCATGCAAAGTAGCATATATAAAGATATACATTGTAGTACTGTCATTTTCCGCATTCCCGGTTATATACACTTATCCCGTGTTTACAGGGATAAGTCGACCCCATGTTCACGAAGGCTTTTGAATGAGTGCTGTAAAATCTAAACTCAACGAATGATAAAAGTTTCGTCAATATCGGACATGTAACATGAGAAAAGTATTAATATTTCAAATTTTCTCAAAGTTGCACACACAGACTGAGGTCATTTTAAAGTGGCACCTATACAAAGCAAATTTCAGAGATGATGCTAACACAACATCATAAACCCCAAGTCTGCAATAATGCACACTGATCTTCTCTTAATTTACGTGGTGAGTCGGAAATAAAAATGATTTAAAAAAAACACCATATATACCCCTATTCTTAGCACTGAATTTTGGAGTAACAAACAAAAGAATGGTTATGGGATAAAGGTTTTTTGGATAAATTAATGTTACCAAATAAGTATTTTTGTTGTTGTTAACGTTTTTGTTTAGTTGTTGTTGTTGGTGGTGGTGGTGTTTATTGGCGCTTTTCAATCATTCTGATTATCTGCGCCACGTCTTCTCCATGGTATAGTAGGAGTCCATGAAAGAGTCTATGGGAGCTCAGTTCGGTTGATCACGTCACACTCACTCTGTTTAGCTTTCATTCCACAATCTTTGTGGTCACAAGTTGTTTTATTTTGTTTTTTTGCTCCTTTATTCTGTCTACTTTTCGCTACTTTTTTTCCTTATTTATCTTTTGTATTCATATAGGTGTCTATACTTTTCAATAGGTCTCCCAAAATGCAAATATTTGATAGTCAGCAGTGGAATATATCTCTTCCCTTTCAGTTGATTGTAATCTTGAAGTATATTCATAATATTAACAGCATATCATCATAATGATAATGATTTAAATGACAATGATAGTATCAAAAAAGAAAGCATGATGATAACAATAATAGTACTAGTGACATAAACCATGTGTTTGCCAATCGCGACGGAATGACTTTGGTCAAACTATACTCTCTTCAAACTCAGTCAGTCTTAGGTTACAAATCGTTCAATTTTAGATATACCTAAGCATTCGTGTTTTTTGGCATGGATTTCCACCCTGTGCTTTCCGACTAATCTTTGGACCTTCAACTTTCAGTTTCGTTTTCGAAAAATCCCATGTCACAATTTTGTGCATTTTGATGTTGAAATATAGGCACATGCATTACGTTGCATTGTAAACAAGAGTGATTTTACCCATTTAAACATTGAATGAAACTTTTATACTCTTTATCTTTAATTTCATCACCATCATTTTCTTTCTTTCTTTTTTTAATCTGAAAATCTTTCTTTTCGTTCAACATTTGGGATGATCTTCAATATGAATCATTCTGTTCATCATGATCATCACGCTGTAAGTTGTGATCTTTGTTGAATTTCAACTTTTTATAATCGTGATCATTATAGGGGCCGCGGAACCGGGGCTGGAGTTGTTTTGGGCTCTTCAAAGAAAATATGGGGGGGGGGGGAATCGGAGGAAAAAAAATCACAAAACTCTTGATTCTCTGAAAGTTCCGCCCGAGATTGTTCTCATCAAAGCAGGGGGGGGGGTGCTGAATAGCTTGATCTTATACATTACAAATAGTTCTGAATTTGATATTCAATTCCGTCTATGGGTTTGGCATGTTCAAGCACCTCGCCGTGTATAGGCCCTGCATTGGTATGACGACACTATATTGGTCACAGTATAATGGGTGATGTTGACATAAATACTCTTGTACGTCTCGTATATGTTTCAACATTTATACAATACAAGTAGGTAATGTCATTTTCAATGGACACATTCACATATCTTAAGTGAATGCTATTATGAACTGGTCTGTCCATATATATCCGATTTTAAAACGTAATCAACAAGCTGGCGACAGTTTTGATGGTATATAGAGACGAATCAATCTGAATAATAACCTCTGTAGAAAATGAGAATGCGTAAGCGAAATCGGTTTGAAGAACAAAAACAATTTTGAGTGACACTACAAGTATTCCGATGCATGAGTATTTTGACGAAAATGCATGAAGTCTGCCTTGTTATTATGAAAGTGAATGACAAACCCGTGAAATTGGACGGGAAAAATATATTCATTATGATAATGACAATGATGATAACAGTGTAATGATGACTAGATTGTCGATGCTGTGTGTGTTTCTCACCAATGACATTGTATCAAAGCGCTTTAGCTACGCATTTTACCACCTCAATCCACACCCACCAAAGAAAAAGAAACTCTCTGCTTTATGAGATTCATTAGATACCCAACAAAAATGTATTCGATTTTCAAAAGTATAGGTCCTTTCCTTTGTCACACACATGAACTATCACTAACTCTGAAATCGCCTTGATCATGTTGGCCTACTGGATATAATAAGTGCAAACATGCAGAGGCGATGACGTCATAACTCTTTTATTGTACTTGCACATGAATATGACATGATATTGAAGACCCTTCTTCCTCAAAGTCAAGGTTTTTAAAATGGTTTTTTAAAAAGATAGCATAATTTGATGCTTTGGTCTTATACGTCTTATTTCTATCGCTTGATTTCGTGTAAGAAGAAAAAAAGAATGTGTATTCACTTTCCAATGGGAAACTTCAGGTATAAGATGACATTGTAAGACCTCTGACTTGGACAGTGTGATATATATTATGATTATGTCTTATGACAAAAGTGATACAAGGGTTGTATCACCAATTTTTGAAAACGTGTGAAACTTAAAAGTTCCACAACTTCTCATTCAGGTCTGATTTTAATGAAATATCTGTCATTGTGTTTGCCTAAGTTTTATCTATTTGTTAAAGCTTACAGTGACTTGCATGTTAAAATATGTTTGAAATAAAATGACTGCATAATGATTAATCCTGCAATACAATAGTCGTGATGTTGCATGTTGATTCGATTAACCACGCCTGAGAAACGTGACATTGATGAAAGCCTAATTATTTTGTTCAAATCCAGTCTCTGGGCAAATGTAAGGGTATTGTGGTTATTTCATCGCCTCACATGTCTATCATTGACCTGTTTTAGTGTGCAAATGAATATCGAATATCCCTTTTTGAAATAAACAAAATTAATGATAATTATGTCTTTCCCGTCACTTATTGGAGAATTGTTATAAATCAGCAATATACGTAGGCCCCTATACATCCAGTGTCATTTTCTTTTATTCTTTGTCTGAGTTTGAAGACATCTTTTTCTGTATTCATTCGCTGTTGCATGTAATGTGATTTGTTGTGTATAAATCTGTTGTCAAGATGTGTCCATGAAAAATATGTGACAAAACCAATTTTCCATGCCATTTTTTAAAATACATAATTTGGACAAATAAAGGAATGAAATGAAATTTCAAGTATGTGCCTAGACTTTTTGTAGTGTATAGTTTTATAAAGTTGATTTGAACTTGACGTGGACCCTCCAACAAAACAATTAGGCTTGCAAAAGGTTTTGACTCTTCCGTTCCGGAAATTTCAAGATTTGCCAACATGCCCATAGGCCAAAATAAAACATACTCACTTGAAGCTACAAGCATTATGTAGCCGGGTGGTATCATTTTCCTGATATCACGTCATATAAGACACTGCATTCACGCAATGTTTTGATAAAGTTAGAATACAATAAACCTATGGCTGCCTGTTTTAACCCAAAGCAGAAATTATCTAATTTGCGCCGCACAGATCTGTTCGAATCCATTTATGTTCTCTACTTTTTTTGTTTTTGCTTTTGTTTTTGTTTCATGTTTTGTCTCATTTTTTTTTTCTTTTTAGAACCAACGTTCCACAGCTGCTGCGGGGTCGGGAGCGAGGTATTTTTTATTTTTTATTATTTTTTTTTTTTTGGGGGGGGGAGGGTTTCCACTTTGATATCTATTACTCTACATCAAATATATATTCATCTGAACACATAATACATCATGATATTTCAAATGAAATACTTTGAAAAACAGAGAATTAAATATCGTGACTCAGACAATCATATAATACATATCAAGAGAACAGGTGTCTAAACAGACACCATTTTTTTCTGAAACCCTTGCAACTTAAGATTATTTTTTGCAATAAATTTTTCCTTATCATAATATTCCCTTATACTATCTTAACATAAACCAAAACGAGGTATTATTCTTTTCATTTAACAAATATATTTCGTATCTCACAAGCATAGTAATACAATTCAATGCCAAATTGTTAATACCCAAAAACGAAATAATTTATTTTCCGTCGTAAATGTTATTTCTAACCCAGCGTTATCATTAATCCATTCTCTTACTTCAACCCACAATCTATCGACATATTGACATTCACTCAAAAAATGTATTAGAGTCTCAACATACACATTACAAAACGAACATTCTTATCTTTCAACCAGCCCAATTCTATTCAACATCTTATTTGTATATAAAATTCTATTAACTATACTGAAACCATCGTAAATTACCATATATAGGTCATGCTCGTGAACGGGGCCAACGAGAAAGATTGTCATTTCTTTTCCTCATGTTGTATTAATTGTTGCCATTTTAAAGATCCTTTACATTGATATGCATGTACCCTATTCTCTAACAAAACAGCATAAATATGCAAACATCCTTTACGTTGTTTAATAACCAAATCTAAAATATCGGGTATATTGGTTGACAAAACTTTTCCATATGACTCATACCTCTATCACAACCTGCTTTTCATAACCACTTGACATATTCCAAAATAATCTAAAAAATTAACATTAACATCCTATTTCCTCACAAAAGCAGTAAATGATAATACATTTCCTTTTTCATCTAACAAATCATTAACAAAGCGAATTCCTTTTTCATAACATTTTCGTTTAAAAAACGACACATTCTTTACAGTAATTATATCATTTTTTCACAAAGGTTGGCAGTGAAAATGATTACAATAAACTGAAAGTAAATCACCGTAAGCTGTGAATACTTCTTTCCAAAAAAGATTACAGGTATGTGAGGCTTGTTCAAATAAAAAATCACTTCCGAGACTCAGATCTAATTGATAGGTCTGGGGCAAAAATATTCTCAATAATTTTTCTGACCATTTATCCCTAGTATTCAAATAACAATCGCCTAATCGATTATTTTCATTGCTGGTACACATTAGCGAGGTATTTGGCCCGCGATCAATACGTGTCCTGCTACAATAAACTTGAAAGATAAAGAGTTTTTATTGAATTGTCACACATTTTAATGGATCACTGTAATTCATGGTTAGGTGGCTCGAAAATTCATATTATTTTGTCGTAGGTAGTCTGAGGTAAGAAAATAAATGTGTGCCTCATTTTTTCTGGCGACGGAGATTTTACACTTCGTCCATCAAAGTGCCTGCAAAGCGCACTCCTAGGGCGCCCTCTATTGAACAGGACCATCTAGAAGCTGTGCCGCGGCTGTCGTGTCTTGTCTACGGACTGTGTATGTTGACATCTCGCCCAAATTCATGTTTTGACAGAAATGACCATTAGTGTGTTCCACAGTTTGCTCAGGAGGCATTAGTTTTAGCTGTGAAAGACCAAGCTACGTACACATTATGGCAGATAATTGGGCACACTTTCCTGGTGGTGGAGCAGAGGTGAGTTGCCGTGAAGTAAAAATTCACAAACAGGACAAAGCGTGTATGGGACTATGAGTAGGGTTCTATTTATTATTCACCGCGCCGCTCCGCTCTCCATCTCTCACACTGCAAACTGTATCATATAGTGCAATGTACATCTGTCACTACTGGGTATCTGTTGCTGATGTGTGTCCCGTCGGAACCATGTATGAACAGAGACACAAGGTCCAAACTTCAAATCAAATTTGCTCAATCTTCCTTCAACCCCCCCCCCCCCTCCCCCATGGTAAACACTTGACTAAATTAGATATTCTAGTGAACATTTGAGTCAACGGTGTTTGGTTTCTGCTCCAACCAAATGCACCTGATTTTCAAAGTTTCTCTGCGCACAGGTTAAAACTTGTCAGATTTATCGTGCAGGCCTACATCACAATGTAAATCTCTCATCCAAACACAGCCACATTTCACTGTGTCTCTCGTAACATACCATTGTACATGAAGATTGCAGAGCATACAAGTAGTCCAACATGTTAGAGTGGGACCCGACCTTGGTAGTTAGGAGTCTGACGTACAGAAAATCAGAAAACCCGAAGACCACACAATTATTACAGTGCTAATATAAACTGTTAAAGATGACCGGTCCTTTTCACAAAATAGATAGATCTAGACCTCTAGATCTCTAGATCTATGTGATGTCTACAAACTGACGCACCATGCACACGAACCCGGTATTCAACGTAGTCATCCATGATTACGATGATCCCATCCAGCCAACTAACGTCGACAGAAACACTGAGATACTTCATCTGAATACGGTGGCTGAAAAAGCCTGCATATAGTAATGGATCCATAGCCATTGGCGCTAGTGTACTGTCGCACCTGTTTGTCAAATGATCTCCAAACATGCACAAACTCACCCTTGTTATTCAGTAACCTAAAATGCATGCATCGGGGTTTCCAAAGTCGAATAGAAGTTAAGTTTTAACGCTTTTAGTATCTACAAATGTTGGAAAATCATTGGAAAATCTTGATTGCTTGAAATGCTGCTCTGTACACAAGCACAGTATGAATACGTTCAGCGCTTGCACTTAGGGTTGATCATTTGGTCTGAATATAGCCACACAGCGGGTTTTTCTATGGTGCCGTTGAAAAGCTAGAATTTGTTTTTCTCTTTTCCTTGGCCAAATCTTGCATTGGCCCGGTTGGAGCTTCAAAACGGGCGAGCGCGTGCACGCGAGTGTGTGCTACCACTTATATCTTGCTTTTTTTTTCCTATCTTTTCTTTCAATTTTAGTTAGAAGCTACAGCTAAATTTGTCTTTCCTCCCTGTCAATCATTTCTTTGTGGTTTTCCTCTTGTTTAACTTTCTCAATTTCCTCTCTATTGTACTAGCTTCTGCCCAACTGTTCTTTGTTTACTTCATGGGTTGTTTTTCCCTCCAACTACAAGGGTCTTTCCTTTCTATCCTCTACAATATCTCTGTCTTTTGTGTCGTTCTAATGAATTTTTTCATTATTTCCTTTTCAGCCTGTATAATTCTCTCTTTCCTTCCTATTCATCTTTGCCTTCATCCAGTTTTGATTCATCTCTCATTACTCACCCAGTGCTTTTTCTGTCCCCTGTAGTTTTCTCTTTGCTTTCCTCTTTTCTTTTCAAACATATCCATCTCTCCCTTGCCTTCCTTTATAATTCAAGTTTCTCTTCATTCCTTCCATTATCTTTCAGTGTACTCTCTGTATTGTGAATCTTTTGTTTCATTTTTTCCCAGTTTTTTAAATATTTTTTATTTCCTTTTTCCCCTTTTTCCTAGCCTTATGGGCTTTATATTATTTCACCCTTGTCCTATAACCACATTTTTCACAATCTTCTTTCATTCACATATACAAACACGCACACACACACGCACACACACACACACACACACACACACACTCACTCAGCACGAACAACCCCAATCATCAATCGCTAGACCGCGACTCGGTACAAGATGAGAGAAAGGCGGAAAAAGTATTATCTTTTTAAAGATACCATAGGAGAACTTGCTCTGTAATTGCTATATGTAGCTACATTCAGATCAATCGCAGCTCACTGCCGTGCGTAAACGTGATTTGTACACCGTGCTGTGCTGTCTGCTCCTGCCTGTGCAATGCAGTTATGGAGGGAACTAGCTGCGATCAACATAATCCGACAAGTGATAAAGTGTCAAAACGGTGAAAATTCCTTTTCTACTGCACTTGGATATCACTCAGATGCAAGTATTCAAGGCTGTTGGATATTTAGAGTGAGTTTGTGCATGTTTGGAGATCATTTGACAAACGGGTGCAAAAGTACACTAGCGCCTGACCATTAATAACTTGCATGGGCCATGGTCGCTGGGCGTGGGCCTGCCGGCCGGGACTTCATAATCACTGTGAAGGACTGGAACTATCTTCCCTCCCTTTTTTGGAAGTATTCAATTTAGGCCCTACAGCAGATCAAAGTCAACAAAAATTAACTACATTTAGTTCTAAATCTCACATCATATTATCATCAAGGGCAAGTTAGCATGGATGTGTCTGCTGAGGACATTTTGCTGACAAAACCATCCAGATCCAGATCCAGACAGATTTAATCGTGCAGGGCCCTTGCCCTGCATGGCAGGCACAGGGGCGGCTGAAAAGTTTAGATCTACCACTGCGTCATGTCTGTGTCAGGCCTATAAGCTCTATTCTATGTACGATAGAGGAAGGGAAACAAATCAGAATCTAGGCTGAACACCTTCATAATCTAGTCCAGGTTGAGGGAGTGAGTTTAGTAGAACCCCACCTAATACTAATAGTTCTGAAGAGAAACAAGCAACCTCTCCCAAAAGTCACTCAACATTACACTGTAATGTTTATTGTAGTCACTGCACTGTCATGTGCTTTTCATTGTTACACGTTAATGGGTCAAGCAGTTGAAAGTCTACTTTATTTTTTGATACAAAGCTGCAACCTGTCTTCAAAATTTGAATCAATGGCCTATGGCATGGGGATGATAATATGTCATGTGTTCTATGCTCCTGTCTACACTCCCATTATGTTTTTACTTTAATACTTCTATGCACAGAGAATTTTGTCCAAACTCTTTTACCCATACCTTTACCAAAGATTCTAAAAGATTGATGTGTAGCAACATCTGGGCTTCCAGGTCTATCCTCTCATTTGTCACTTTCATCCCACTTTATTGGTAGAGGGTTCTACAGTCCAAAAAGAAAAAGAAAAATGTAACTACAGTTGAACCTCGTATCCGGACAAGTCGGGACCGGGGCTCATCCGGATAAGGGATTTGGCCGGATACGGGAGACTCAATGCTTTATACATGTACATATACATACACATGTACTAATGTAGCCCATTGTAGTACCACATGTAGTAATGTGTATACTGCAACCTTTTCATTGTTACACTCAGTAACAGACCCCAAAATAGAGGTTCGTGTTTGCAAGAATGAAATTGTTTTCTTTTATAAATTCTTGGGATGATTTACCTAAATAATTATTAAGAAATGTATCAAGTAGATCTTGAAAATAAACAGTACGAGTCGACGAAACTACGCTTCAAAATTTGATCATCACGGCTCGGCAAAGTCGACTGTAGGTCGCCATTGTTAGATGGTCTCCCTCTCTCTCTTTGTGTGTGTACTGTGTGTGAACAATTTTTGAGTGTTCAATGTCATTCGTTGCTCAGCCAATGACTCGAAACAATGCATGTCTATCTAGTCATATCAACGGCCGTGTATGGACATATATGTGGCAATGCGATATGACAGGACTCGAGCACATAATCTGTCCATGTTCTTGCGATGATTTGGGGATGTTTGGGGGTGTTAAAATGTCTGAAGGTAAGCGATTTGGAGGGAAATTTGATGTAATGTGTAATCATGTTGGAATTAATATGTAATTCATGTGTGTTTGTGTAGGAGTTCTCAAGGAGTTGGGAATCCCCCTTTCCTCCCGTAATTATTTTAAAAAATCACGGCGAGATTGCGTCCGTATAATAGAGAGATCCGGATAAAGGGAGGCCGGATAAGAGAGGTTCAACTGTACTAAAAGGCAAGGCAGGCAGGCAGACAGGCATTGTAGTTACTGCATGTCTTTGAATCAACATTTCATTTTTCTTGCCATATTGATTCTCAGGGTGGAGCTGCCAACAACAACCAGGGTGGAGTAGCTGGAGGAGTAGAAGAGGATGATTGGGATGACTTTGGGGGGTTTGAGGGTGCCACGCCCGCCCCACCTGAGCTCAGCCAACAACTACCAGGAGCTGGTGTGGAGGCGAGTCCGTCGCCATGGGCAACGTTCTCCATGGGTGAGGACTGTAACTAGAGGAGATTTGGATGTCATTTCTATGTACATGTACAATTTGTGTGATGACTATATGCACTTTTAATTTGGGTGGATTTGCTCCAATGGTTTCTTGTAGCTTGAATTGTAGCTTTATGATTTCCATGATGCTTTTTTGATATTTTACTGCCGGGAGAATTTGCTGCCCTTCACAAACAAAGTGCACTGATGAGAATCAAAGACCCAGTAGTGTGGGATACCACCAAATTGGAAGGCTGGCCTGACTTGGATATATTTGGGAATCTCCGTAACAAATTGTACACTGCCCACACGCAGCTGGAGAATCTAAACTGGAGTCGAATGTTACCGATGAATGTGCGCTTCAATGTACATATTTGCTGACCGGCACTTTTATCCCAGCAGGCCTGTGCAAGTGTTGTTATTATGAATATACCCCAATGGACAGCGAATGAAGATAGATTCAGCCAACCTTCCCACCGCACAGCCTCCCCATGCTACTGGATCTTTAAACTCGTTGAGGATGAGTCCCAAGTATTCTTGGGCAAGTGTCTATGGGAAATATGTGTTGTAGCAAAATCAGCCCGTCCTCAACGGGCTAAGACTTTGAAATTTGAATAAATACTCTCAACCAATTTCTACAAAGTTATTTCAACCCTTTGCTGATATTAACGATTCCTATAGTAATTTCAGTGAAAAGTAACTGGTCATAGAAAATGAACTAAAAAAAAAGGTTATTGCTTTGCATTTGGACACATATTTTCATGCTAAATCTTGTAAATTTATGAAGTGCTATGACTGCAGCTGGTGATGTATTTCCCCTGCATCGTAATTAGAGGCTGTTGACTCGGTATCAGAATATGCTTCACCTCACCTCTGCTGAGTATATTTCAAATAGATGTACCATCGTACGACAAAGCCATTAATTGGAAGGTTGCGGACATGCCCATTTTCTTCCTCTTGTGACCCAGGTGCTGCTAGTCAACCTGACCTCCTGATAGCCCAGTCTCGCCAGCCACAGCCCCAGCCACAGCCGGCCCTTGACCCTCCCTTTGCCGACCCCGTCCCCAAGGGACCGCCACCCGAGCTGGCCTCTCAGGTTAGTTTCATTCATGAAGTCAGTGCTGTGATGCTGTCTATTAGAACAATTGATGTTTTTGTATTGATCATAACAAACTCTGTATGCCTTATATTTTTTGGCAATTGCAACATTTTGTGAATTAGGACTTGAAAGACAGATTCATGAGTGGCTGAAATCACGATCAATGATTACAGTAAAGGAATGAGCAAAAGAACAATCAATTATTTAAATGTACCAACCTTATACACACATAGTCACTTCATTTGCAATAAGTATGAGTGATAGGATGAAGAAATCTGTTCATCAGCTGTCATACCCATATAACAACGTTCTTGGTAGAATAAACTTCTTTCCAGCAAGCATGGATTATACGGAATAGCTACTGTTAGCATACAAGGATAGATCTTGCCAACACTATGCACAAACACCAATATTCATTCAATATTTTTCTTTCTTTTTGGAGAGTGATATCAAATTTCTTGCTAATGAGCTTTCATTTTTTCTCTGTTTTACGACTATTCCTCGTGACACAGGCAGAGGCATCCATGCATGCACAGCAGCAGGCTCAGCACAACGGCTCAGCAGCCGCTGCTGCAGCGTCAATAGAGGGAGCCCCATTCAACGAACCCAGAGAGCGCCCTCTAGGCAGAGTGCCCAGTGGCCTGGATGGCATTGATATTAACCTGGATGATGAGGAGGTGAAGACTGGGGTTGTGCTTCCTGTCAAATTGTTGAACTTCCTGTTAAATTGCTGTATACTTATGGACAGTCTTTATGTTTGATTGATCAAGCATTTGAGCTTGTATTACCTCCCCATCCCCTCCCCCCCCCCAACAAATTATAAGTGTTTATATAACACCTAGATAGATCCTTGTCATTTGATTGGTACAACAATTTGCTATTGATCATTCGTCTCATGTTACTGTTATGTCATTATTTGTGCAATTGTGGCTCCATTGTTCCATTGTACGCACACCGAGAGCTCGGCACACTACGCATGTAAACCGCTTGCGTTTGCAGTGTGTATGCGATCCAGTGCGCCAGCATAAAAGAGCTCAGTGAGCACTCTCTCAATCTCAGATCCCACACAGCATTCTCTCTTGTTTCTAAATTTATAAAACATCAAATGACAAGGATCTATTTTAGACATTATATAAAACAAATAATAAATGTTTTTCATTCATGCAATGGACGGAACATTTCATTCAGTAAAGGATGAAATGACTGATCATTTCATCTTTCACCTCATGAAATATTCTGTCCATTGCACTCATAAACCTTCACTATTTGTGTAATATTTACAGCAGACATTTCTAAATGTAATACGCCATCATTCTCTATTTTATTTTGTTTTGGTTTGGCATGGGAAGGTTTACAAGGAAGGAAGGAGACTTGTTGGCAGGTAGTCCAGTGTGGACTTTATTAGATGTACAGACATTGTGTGTGATCATGATTCTGTAGGGTGCTGGACAAGCAGCTGCCAATGCTTTTACTGTTTGAAATGGGGAAATTATGTTACTACAAATAAGAAAACCATTTAAGCAAAACATTGAAAGACACCAGAAATATATATCATGAAGTGGAGGTTACTTAATGACATTCAAACACAAGCATAGTGATCAAATAAGAATCAGCGGTGAGTTTAGCTGGTGTTAACACTGTTAACTCTGATCTGAAAAAATGTTAACACGATATAAATGTTTAGAGTTTGATTCTCAAAGGAAGAATCATTCTTTCCAGAAGACAGACCGTGAGTGAATGATGAGTTTGGAAGTGAACTTTGTTGCTATGTGGTGATCATCATAATGCCATCATTCCACTTTGCCCAGGATGCCCCACGATCTGTCTCCAGCCAGCAGTCCCTGGACGTAGCCCCGCCCCACGAGAACGGCCGCATCAGCGAGTCGGAGGCTGCTGCAGCGCTGGACGGTCCCCACGGAGCCCCGGCCCCGGTGCCCCGGGTACCAGATGGTATGGGGCCCGAGGGACCGGGTGGCAGGGAGGTGGCGGAGATTGCGGCTCGGGTTTCACAGATGGAAGAGGAGCTGTCTGTAGCAGAGAGAGAAAAGCTTCGACTACAGAGGGTAAGGAAGTCCAGTCTCATCAATAAAATGTTGGTCATGCTTACAGACAAATTATGGTATCAATTGTTTTTTTTTGAAAAATTGAATTTTTCGTAAAGATTTGTGTTCAGATCAGTGGTAGCCTTGTAATACTATGATGTCATTCCCTCATCTATCCTGCATATATTATGAAGGTGGGACTAATGTCACTATTAGTACTACTTCTACTTGATGGACACATCAGAGATAGAGTACACAGTGCCTTGCCACGTGTATCTGTCAAACATCCGTGTTTGCATGTATGTACAATGCTATAAAGAAAATATAAAAAGAAATCCCACAAATCTCAGTTTTTATGCCTCCGCAACGAAAGTGGCCGGAGGCATTATGTTTTTGGGTCGTCCGTCCGTCCGTCCGTCCGTCCGTCCGTCCGTCCGTCTGTCCGTACGTCCGTCTGTCCCTTTTTGTTTTTGTCGATATCTCAAGAACCGTGTGGTGGTTTTACATCAAACTTGGTATGAGGGTATATCCTTGGGGGATAATACTTTGTGTGGATTTTAGGGTCACAGGGTCAAAGGTCAAAGGTCACAGGTTATTTTGTGAAAAAAAAATTGAAATTTCATGTTTTTCTCCATATCTCGCAAATGGTTCAAGGTATCTTCATGGAACTTAGTATATATGCTTGTACCGATGGGCAGTGATTATCTAGGGAAGTTGGGGGTCATGGGTCAAAGGTCAGGGGGTCAAAGGTCAAGGTCAACTCCTCAAAGTATCACTACTTTCCTTAAAATGCAATATGCCTGAAGGTTTTTTTTAAAAAACTTGATGTATGGCATGTATTACCCAATATATATTTTTGGGGAAGTTTCTTGCCAAAAGGTCAAAGGTCAAAAGGTAAAAGGTCAAGTGAAAGTGCTAAATTGTACTTTTTCCTCCATATCTCGAAAGTAACTCAAGGTATCATCATGAAACTTACATATTTATGCATGTTCAACCTAAGAGTGATTCTCTTTGGAACTGTGAGGTCAAAAGTCAAAGGCCAGGTTTAGATAATGCTATTTTCCCATTTGATACTGAAATTATACTTTTTCTCAATACCTTGAAAATTACTCAATGCATAAACTTATAAAAGGGTCAAAAGTCAAGTAAAAATCATCAGTTCCCCAAATACCTGCGCTCTGACATTTTAATCATTCATCCAATTGAACCTAGTTCTAGGAAAGTGAACATTCAGCACATTTGTGTCAAACCTGTCGTTTTAATATTTTGCCAATTGTGTGAAACTGTCATCACACATTGTCAAGACATTGTACTATAGACCTGTTAGGAGAACCATGCATTATGGCGGAGGCATATCAGTAGCCGTAGCGATATATCTAGTTTGAAAAAGTATGCATTTCCTCCACTTGTTAATTTTTTCCCCTGCTTTCTGAGAGGTAAGTGAATCCCTCTTTCATTTTGATAGAAATATGAAAATATGTGGATTTTCTCTCTACTGTCTTTATATCATTGTATTTATGTGACATCACAAACTGTAGTAATCTTCTTATCCAGCGATGGCTGCACAGAAACTTTAAAAATTCATCACATGTGAATGGATTGTTCAATTTTCCTCAGAATTTCACCGATGTGTTCTACTAAACTGTACTGAATTCTCTCAATCCACACATATATTGGGTGAACTTGTCCTTTAAAGTCATTGACCTCATTTAGCTGGAAGCCATCATTATATCACTGTCTTGTGAAAATATGTGAAACTTGATCCTGGATTATTTTCTTTTATAATGTATGTGTCGATTAGGACAAAGAGGAACTCCAAAGGAAGATTGAAGCTCTTGAGCGAGAGGTCGAAGGTCATCGTGTGGAGGCGGAGCAGCAGCAAGAGAGATATAACGAGGTGCAGACGAGACACGCAGCAGAGATTGAGGAGATAAGGCGGGCGGGACATGAAGCATTGGCTGTGATAGTGGAAGAATACAAAGTAGGTGTACCACCCCTCGACTCTCACATCAAATGTTACACACTTCTGTAGATTAACTTGTTTCCAAAACGTTGTTGAAACGAACTCGCAACTTCTCTGCATGTTAAAAACTTATGATCTTTTATATTTCAATGCTGCAGTCTGGTGTGGTGACTTTTGTTACTAAAAGAAAATGCTACCTGATTGGTATGAGTATGCCAGTCCATATATGACAATGAAGAAAGAGTTCATGTTTAGCCAATCTTGAGGATAACCCTAATTATTTGAAATGCAGGTACTCCTTCAGCATTTTTTTTAAAGCATCAATAAATTGTGAGGCGTGACTTGTAGTTGCAGAGCGGGAAATTTTCTGTTACGATTGGTACTTCAAATTTAGGTAAAGGAGTTTTCTTTGAGACATGCAGTGTTCATCTCTTGTATCATATGAAGTGTTGTTGTCTGAAGCAAATGTATCATGGGCAGTAACATTTTAATGAAGATACAGAATAGAATTATTACACAGCAGATTAGCAGAGACATATATCGTCATGCGACAGGCAGAATGATATTTGCTTGAATGCCTGTGTTCCTTCCGTAGACCCTTTGTGGCCTTCTGCGACACATTTTAAGATCTCTTCTGGATGACGTTGTTGAAAACACCATGTGAACAAAAACCTTGATAAGAATTCAACTTGCTTGTGAAAGACCAAGTGGTTTCATCTCATAATCACAGCTCCATTTTAAGCCAGCCACTCCTTGATAACTGCAGTGAAAACTGCTGTCGCGTGCATGATGGTAATCTTTACATATAGAATAAGGGGAATTTCTTTGCCTTCTCTGTGTGCTCCAGGAATTATGCAAATGTGCCGTTGCCAAGCAACAGGAAACGAGTGAGCAGCAGCTGCAGGTGGCAGTGGCTAGAGAAGTTGAGAGATGTCAAGAGTTATTACAGGAACAGGTGAGTACCTTGGCATTATGTGTTGAGGTCTTTGTCTTGTGTTGTTATGTGGTTAATGGATGTATACATCTTGTGCACACTCATACACAACTGGACTTTTTGCAGGTCTGTCTGAGACTTGGGTCATGCTTGATAAGTGTTTGGGTTATGAGAATAGATGTATGTTGCCATACAAATGCTATGAGTCATCATCATCATCATTATGTGGCTAATGTGGGTTTGTGTGTGTTCGTCATTGTATACACACACACTCACATACATCCACACATATACATGATTACACTTTTTGCAAATAAGCTACCAAATCACTTTTTTTCTCATGTACTTGTTCTAGAGATTTTGCAAGGTTATGATCAGTCTTCTTTGAGAATTCTGGGTTTTGTGAGTGTGTGTGTGTTCCTGTTTTGATATGTCCTCTTGTTATCAGTGTAAGTACTTTCATTGCCATTCCATGCTTTTTATCCTGTAGAGTATGTTCTTTGTTGTAATCTTTGTCACCATTTTGGGGTTCCTCCAGCATGCTAGGTTTGCCTCAGCCTTGGAGGAGGAAAGGGGGAGGTGTGAGAGGAGAACGGAAGAAGCCCTACAGGAGCAGCTGGAGACTCAGAGAAGACATATAGCAGAGTGCTTGAAGGAGGAGAGGGAGAAAAGTAGTGCCGAAACCAGCAGATTATTGAAGGTATGGGACTATTATGCAGTCGGATAAAGTCAGAATACTGTTAACCCATTCATTGTGAGACTCTGCACATGATTAATCAGCATCAGCATCTGGGAATCTACACCCTGCAAGCAATGCCTCTATGTAGATTCCTCATATTTCACATATTCAGTCATCGTAATGGGGGGGGGGGGGGGGGGGGGGAGGAGGTAGGGCGGCTGTATGCACAAGCTATATGTACTTGCAAATAACAGCTATAAGGAAGAGGAAATGTATGTTCCATTTCCAGATAGGAACGAGGGAAGTGGGATACTTTACACTACAGGCACATTAGAGTGACGCTATTACTTTACTTTTCACATTTTCAAACTGCATTTATTTTGTGAAATTTGCTGATTTTTGTTGTACGTGAGGTTTGATGATAATGTGAAACAGCAAGTCTTGTCATCACAGCATGGATTGATACCTCTCTACAGGACACACAGGAAGAGAGTCGGACGGCAGTGAAGAGCGCCCTCGAGGAGGAGGTAGGAAGAACCTCAAGATTGATTGAAGAACAGAGGCAGGAGGCCCAGAGGCAGATGGAGGAGGAACAGAAGAAGCACAGGGAAACGATGGAGAGAACGTTGGAGGAGGAGCGACAGAAGAGTAGGGTGAGGTGCCTCAGGAGATGGACTGAAGGGCGCCCTCTGTGGGCCCAAAGTAGACATGGGGGAAAATGAAGAACTTGGGGATAAATGATAGATATAAACTTACATTCATTGCAGTTGAATCAATCATTATTGCATAGTAATGGCTGGAATAATGTTGATGATAATGGGATTGACAATATCTCCGATGAAATGAGTGGTGATAACAACTATAATACTGATTACAGTGATACAAATGGTATGCTAATAATTGTGTTAGATATGAATATGACAGTGATAATGAAAATGACAATAACATTACCTAAACTGTTGAATGAGCAAGGTTCATTGGTATATCTACAGCAAGAGGAAGTGACAGATTCAGAATACTTTTTATAAATAGTTGACATTCTACCATCCGTTTCATGATGTGGATTATACCAATCGGTATTTTCTGCTTCAGGAATGGATGAGGAAAGCTCTCGAGGAGGAGCGGCAGCACCACCAGCAAGAGCTACGAAAGGTGGTGGAGAAGACGAGAGAGGAGACGATAGCATTCTGCAGGGAGCGACAGAAGGTTTGAATCCATCTCTTTATCTTCTGCTTATTCAGAGAGAAACAGGAAGTTATCTTATACATGTAGATATAAGAAGAATAAATCATATTATATAGCACATATCACACACACACACAACAAAAAACATTATTGACATCTTGATCAGTGCAGATCAGAGATAGATTCAGTTTTGCATCTCATCAAATGCACAAAATGCCTGTAGTGGCTCTCTGACACAGGATTTCTTCTGATGATGAGGATGTCAACGTGAGGTGGAAAATGGAGCTACAATCCTGAGCAAGTAGATTGCAGAGGTTTTATTTTTCTATCACATGTTACCAACTCAATTATGCACTAAAATACACCACCAGGTGAGAAGTTTGTCTAAAGATAAAATGTTTTGCACAGCAGAACTAATGTCACTAGTGTCTCAGAGAAAGAAGAAATAAAATATGTGTAGAAAATGCTGTTATGAGTGTTATCGACTTTGTTCGGATATCAAGTCATCAAAATGAGATGGTCAGTTGATCTACCAGGTGGATGTACTTTCCGTTTAATTCCACCCTTGAGTAATCTTCAGTATGGTATAGATTTCAGAGGCTAATTCCATGTACTACTATTAATCACTTAATGGACAACCATTCAATTGTTAAGAGTGTTTCTGTGCGGCACAATACCTGAAATTGGTCAATTTCCAATCAGAATTGAAGCGTAAGGACACAAAGAAAAAAATAAAACTTGCATGTTATAATTCTCGGATGCAGGCGGATGCAGTGTTGAGGCAGCGTTCCCTAGCAACCATGGATCTGTTTGTGGAGAGCACCAGACAGCAACTCAAGGTCCTGCTGGAGCAGCCGAATCCGGAGCTGAGCCTCAGGCATCCCGTCTCATCCTCATCACCACCATCATCATCATCATCATTATCTCTCCCATCTTCATCTTTACCATCGGCAGCAGCAGCAGCATCCACCATGTCAACATCAGCAGGGAATGAAGCAGCGTTAGAGACCAACCCCAGCCTCCACAACTCCACCTCGTGATAAAAATGTCAACCTCTCTCTATTTCTGTAGTCATAATTTTTTATCCTTCTCCCTCTCTCTCTCTCTCTCTGTCTCTCTTATTGCACTGTCCTGTGTGTTTGTATTGGAGAAATAAACAGATAGATGTCTTTATGAAAACTCACTGCGCAATTATATATGTGTATATATATATTTATATTTATATACCACAAAAACTTATCTAGTTTGACAGTTAGCACATAGCAATACCAGCCCGCCACCCCCCAGAAAAGAGAAATGAAGGTCAGAAGAAAGCAACTAATGCCAATGCTAACTTTATCTGTACATTTTTTGTGAAGCGCTGTAAATCATTCCCATTCTCTGCTGACTACGTATTTATGCTTAGAGTGTGGTTGACATAAATATTACACAGCTGTAGCGTCTCTCTGAAAATAATGACATTTCTTTATGTCCAAATAGTACAGCAGGGTGCTACATAACTTTTTTTTTTAAAAACCACTTACCCAGTCGGGCAAGCAGATTTTCAAATTGTTGCAGAACACTTGCCTGAACATCAATTTTGCTAGCCCCAAAAAGAAATTCCAAAAATATAAGAAAATGATATTAAAAAGATAACTTGTAAAGGGCTTAATAGGACACAATCATTTGAATAGTCAGCACACCCTTAACACACTGGAGTGACAAACTTGGTTCAGTCGAGTGTTGGTGTTGCTTTGCATTGGAGCTTCTTCACATAAAGTGTTGGAAAGTTGCTGAAATGAAATTAAAGTGCATTGTATCACTAAACAGTCATTTTCTTTGGGCTTCTGTATGGTTGACTTTGTGGGTTGTAGGGGGAAAAGTTAGAAAAAGTGGCTTCAAAACTTTTGGCTTGCTCATTGTTCCAAAATACTTGCCTGACTTTGGTTTTCACTTGCCCCGGGTCAATCAGGCAAACGCTTATGTAGCACCTTGTACAGCTTCAAAGCCTTCCTGAATTGGAGTTTAGCTTTGCCCATTGAGATGTTAGTAACACAGGAGCATCTCCCTGTTTTTCTCATGAAACCTCCCTGATCGTAATGTGTGCAACTATTGGATGCCAGGATTTTAGCTGTAGGTGGCTCAGAAGCCAAGATAGTACAGGCATCCCTTGAGCCAAACATGTCCTTAAGAACAACAGGTCATCTCGAAATCTTAATCGGTGATGAATTGGGTAGATTTATAACTCTTGGAATGGATCAGCAGCAAGCTTCAAGAGGTCTATCTTCTTCTCTGTAGTCGCCATGGTAATGTGACGACATCATCAACATTACCTGGGGCCCGTTGCATAAAACTCCAACCGGATTTTTTTCCGGTTGAAATCACAAAATTCTGGTTGGAAACTCCCAACCAGAGTTTTTATGCAACGGATTTTACGTTCTTAGGTTAGCAACCTTAAAAAAGTTTTATGCAACGGGACCCTGATGTTATCACAAAGCCTGACTGCCTGCTTGTCTATCGGCAGTCACTGGAGTCAGTTGATTGGCAAACGAAGCAAACAGCTAGGGTGAGAACAAGAGAGAGATCTCAGTGGACTTCCAAGAACTACATGAAATATAGCACTGCACTAAAGTATGTCTGTCGTGATTGCTTCATGTTAGTTGTCATTCTTTGTACACGGTGTAGAAAGAATATTGAACGTTTGCTTGTGTGTCATGTTGCTAAGCCAAGGTGTGTTGTATCAAGTGTTACACAGTGTCACACTTCTGTTAGTGTGTTCTGTGTAAAAGATATGTATTCAAGATATGTATAGGTCTCATATGTATGATGGTGGTAAAGATAACTGTTGAAATGGTAAAGATCTATTCAACAGTAAAGCAATACCATTGCCACATAAGAAATTATTTAGATGTGGGTATTTTTTATTACATATTACTTGTTTCACATTGACTGTATGGGTTTCACACCCTTCAATATTTCTCCATCGAAATTAATAAAGAAAATCAGACAAATGTTAGATTCAAAGTCTTTTTTTTTTCAGGTAAAATCACCTAATTTCACTTCCATTCTAAAGTCATAAAGGAAAACTTTACTGCTGAAACAGAGCATGTGAGTCCTGCAAGACTTGCAGTTTCTTTCTTCATGCATAATTGCTGCCTAACAACAGTTTCCTAGGACACAGCATGAATTGTCCATTCATCTAAATTTCAAATTTTTAAATTTTCACTTGTCTTCTGACAGTGATTCTCTGTGGGAATTCATCCATGTCATTTGCAAAACAAACAAACAAACAAACAAAAAACAAACAAAAAACAAAAACCTATTAACAAACTAGAAAGAAGAGAAGAAAATCTCATATGAGTAGAGCATTTGTTGTGTGAAAGATTTAGGGGGGCAGTCAGAGTTTGACTGACTTCTGGTATGCGAGATTGACTTGGATGATGATTATTACAACAAGCTTCTCACTGGTGAGATCCAGTATACATCAATTGATGTGCACACATTCATGTTGTCTGTGTGGATTTTTTGTCTTTTCCACCAAGAGTGATGTATGACAAATTGCCATTTTGGTTAGAGCTTGGGAAGAGCTGTTGATTTAGATGTCAAAAGACCAGAGTATGAAGTCTATGATGTCATCGTGATGTCATCAAGTAGCAAATAGCAACAATGTTGGAGCTCAAATTGTGGTTCAAGAAATCTTTGTGTCATATACATGTATGTGACTCTTGTCTTGGGTACACCTCAATAGGGGCTCATATGAAGGCAGTGTCTACTGACATAAACCTCTCCTGCTATGATGCAGTATATATTTGACTGCCAAGATATGTATTTTTTTTTTTCTCTTAGGGGTATTATGAAACATTGCAATGAAAATTTGTTATCATCTATAGATATTACCTGAAGAAGAAGTTAAGGAGATTACACAAATAAGGCCATCACTCATGGGCAAATGTAGATGTGAGTGTCTTAAGGGGCAATTGGTTTATTGCCACTTGGTCTACGATCAGATGGTCTACTTCCGAGTTCATCTAACACCACTACGCCTAAACTCATTTGGTCTACTATCAATTGTGTCAAATGCCCGTTTGGTCTACGCTTTACTTGGTCTAATGCCCAGTTTGGCTAATTATCATTTCGTCTAATGACCAGACGGTCTAGTTGCAAATTTGTCCCTGGGATTTTTCCCATCTTGTCTAGTAAACTGTGGGTATTACATGAAATGGGTATAGCCCATCTGGAAGTAGACCAACTAGTAAAGAGGCTAAGTGGCTATTGGATTAAATGGTCATTAGATGAAATGGTTGTAGACGAAACAGGATTAGACCATGTGGGTTGAGACTAAATGGCTATCAGAAGAAGTGGAAATAGACCAAGTGATAGATCACTGGCCAAATTTGCCCCACTATTGCTAGATGGCATTGTGAGATGACAGTGGGTAGAACTGGGAGAGCTGCCACTTTGAAGGTCAGTGTTTGGGACCAAAGTCTGTTACTTTGTGATGTTATTGTGATGCGTAACCCATAGGAACATATCAGTCCACGGGGTCTATGGGTACATTTGAGCACTCAAAAAGCGAACCAAAGTGAACCATACTGAACTGTGCCAGATTTGGAGGGTTCAAGTGTTCTGTGGAGAAGGCTTACCTCATGAGTTATTTTTGAGGGGGCCATGCATTTTGTAGCAACAGGGTCATTCACCTGGCCTGCTGAAACTACTTACGTATGTCCCGAACAAAGAGAATGAACTCTTTGTATTATGACATATGTGCATGTTACGTGCATTCTCACATGCCAACTTTCGGTACGCTTTTGGTACCTTTTTAGAGCACATCGGGAAGTGGTCCACTTTTGGCTTGGTTCTGTTTGGTACGGTACAATTTAGGAGCGTTCAAGCGCTCCTCTGGTGCGGGTATGGTACAGTTCATATCGCTTTAGGAGAGCGCTTGAACGCACCCTATGATCACTTTGTTTGTGTCCGTTATGATGTTATTTATGCATCCCAAAGTGTGGCTAGCATGACTGCATTGCTTTCCCCATGAGATACTTGCTTTACCACTGTGATGCCATGTGGTATGTGCTTGCTAGTGAGCATGTTGTATTCAGCTCTTTGTATCAGCATCTACTTTACTTGCATATAGTAATGGTGTGTGGTGACATGTATTCAGCTAGGTGCCTACAAGTCTTCTAGTAATTTTCTCTCGGTATTCAGAGCTCATTGTAGTTGGTAGCTCACACCATGTAGAAAGAAACAAATGGACATTAGCCTGTGCTGTAGGAACAGCAAAAAATAATCATATTTTGAACCAAATATTTCTGCTATCATTCAGCAGTCTCACTGTGTATCTCCATGTATATTTTCCTTTTATTTATTATTTTATCTTGTCCTTATCTTAAGTCATTAAAGAATGGACATATAAATATTTTTAGTATTTGACTTAAAGCTGCAAAGTTAGGCCTCATATTTAAGTTTGCTGTTTGACACTCAAGCTAAATAGTGAATGGCCTTCATACATTCAGTGGAACAAGATTTTGCATTGGGTGAATGATGAGGAGCACTATCAGTATTCCACTTTGCTTCCCCTTGTTGAGTAAAGCGCTTTATTTTTCACCATGTGTAAATCTTGTTCCATTGCACTTGTGGTCATTCACTGTGTGTTTACCCACCCTGAGTTAGTTACATTGGGTAGATATGTTCGTATTTTTATTTTTAATTATTAAAAGGCAGTTGGTGAACCCATCCAGCTTTGAGTTCATCTTTGTATACACCTCTATATTGTACTTATTTTGCATGTTAGGTAATATGAGTGTATAGGTAGTGAAATACCAAAATGCTACCTACCTGTCTGTGAGGACCACCTGCTTATAATGGTCAAGTCTGCCATTCCATGTAATTGCTGCTCAATATTTAGGCATACACATATTGTATGTACTCTGTTTGGATGCATTACCAGACCTACCCAGTCTCACACCTTTGGCATGAGTCTCACTGCCCAGCAACCCATCTTAGGCCTACCCGCCTAGCTGTCATTTTCTCATACCTCCCAGAAAGAAGAAAAAATGGGGCAGGTAGATCAATGATGAACATTACATGAGAAGCCCGCTTATTTTGAATTGAGTAATGTAAACTTTATCCTTATTCTTTTTGTTGGCCAGAGGATACCTGCATGGCTGTGTCTAAAAGCTATTTCCCTTTCTAACTAGTGTAATCCAAAGAGGTCTCTAAAAATTATGGCATCAACTGAGTCATGTAAGTCATACAAAATAGGCCCATTTACCCTTGACCAAAATTTTGGCCAAAATAAGAAAGAAAGAAAGAAAGAAAGAAAGAAATAATGCTCCAAACACTATCTTGTAGGACCATATTCCGTAACGAATAGATGAGAATTACACAAGTAAAATTGTATCATAAGTGTGCACCAAATTGCCCAATTTCTAATTTCAAAATTAGCCCCCCCCCCCCCCCACCCCTATCTCTTTGGTTGCTTCGCTAAATCAGTTTCTTACTCCCAGCCAGTTGAGAAACTACTACGTGGCATCTCTGCATTACATAGTATGCCGGTGTGCCATCAGAGGTTTTAGGACACCTAGTATGTGTTTCCTTTACAAGATAGATATAAGGCTATAGTTTTTTTCTGGCCCTGCTTCAAGCTGGTAAGTGGCTTGCTTGCCAGTTGAAATGGTTACATACACTACTGCATACTGCACTGTAAAATTGGTACCGATATGCTGCCAAGTAATGGTTTGTGGAATGCCATGTTGTAAATAGGGGGAACTTCTTGTGGTTGATGTGGATGAAATACATTTATGAGGAAAGAAAAATATATGAATTTAACTCTTTTTATGTTTAGGAGAGCTCTATAAAATACTGGTATCAAATGGCTGTGCTCCTTATGAAGACATGAGTGTGTAGTCCCACCTGTTCGTATCTCTGTGTGAATCTTAGTTATTGCGATAATCCTACTGAGAAATGGGGGAGGGGCATAGTGTAATTTCAACAGTTGCTCTGAAATGTTGACTATAAAAAGAAATATAGTATGTACTGCAATAAATCTTAACTTCCTTAATGGCCTCAAGGTATGGCTGTTACATTCTTTTCTGAGCGAACTTTATGTGAAAGATGAAATACTTCGGTACCTGATGTCCACAGCACAGTCAGATTTACATAATTGGCCTTCCAGCTATACACACTGTGTAATTCCTTGTGGTGCTGGTATACCACTCATGAAATACCGTAGATACTTGAATTGCTTGCAGTTCAAAGCTGGTTGTCTGGTGGTGAGGCCTCTATAGCAGCACCATGGAGGAACATTGACTACTTGGTGGATAAAATTTGTCTGTCAGTGGGAATGGAGCACTGATATTTACTGGTGGAACCTCACCAGACAGCTTTAATACCGAGTGACCATCAACTGAAATACATGTCATGAATGACCATTGCTTTGTCACAACTCACCATTCTCTTTTCTCTCTCAGTAGTTTTCACAGTACAGTGGACTCCCATTATAACAAAGGCCTCGGGGCCGGCAGTTTTCTTTCATTATATCAAAGTTTCATTATAACCGAACAAATAAACATTAAAAAACATAGAGCAGATACTTTTGCGACCTGAATTTGTTATTTCGTTGTAACCGGAATTTCGTTCTAACCATGTTCGTTATAACAGGAGTGCACTGTACACATATACCTCTATCTAGTTAGTTTACCTGTCAATGGTCAAAGACCCAAAAATTATCATGTATATGCATGTTAAGTTGCTGATTCCATGGTTACATTCTTGATAGTCTTACTTGCCAATGCTTTTCACGATTACTAGGAATCCCCCCTCAGTTGCCCAGCTGCATTTGAGGAACGTTATTGAGATCTCCTATTTTTAGTCAGACAAAGACCTCATCGTGTGATTTGAGGAATCATGAAGGACTGAATTAAATCAGAGGTGTAGTTTAGTAATGTGGAAAAGTGACAGGCTGCAGTTTAAAGATTTGTTTGAGTTTGTAAGCAGGTTGCCCCAAATCTTGCTGGTCAATTATTTTGTCTCAGATGTATGTGTGTCTACCTGCAATAGACCACACCACAGCTCTATTTTTACTGACTGTCTTAGGAGTAGAATCATTGCTATGATTTAGTATTTATGGGCAGCTAGGCTGCTCTAAAGCAGCATTAGCTTAGTACTTGAATAAGAGGCAAAGGAAGTACATCATGTATACTTGTTCAACCACACTACAGATAGTTGCAACGTATAAAGATCTGCAATTACCCAAAGTAAAAACTGATTATCGCAAAACATAATTACTTGTACAAATCTCTGGTTTACCATACACCCTTTCAGATGTTTGAACTCTTTGCATGAATGATACAGATAGATGTGTGTGAGTTCCCCCCCCCCCCCCCCCCTGCTTACATACCATGTAGCAGTAGCATATCATGAAATGCTTCTAGTACTTTCATTTGTTTATCCGGAATATGTGCCATTTAAATGTGCTTTGCATTTTATGTCTGTAAGAAGACACTAAAGAAAACTCTTTTGACGTCAAATTTCTCCTCTAAAAGACTTTTGCTACAACTGTACAACTAGGAGGCTCCCAGTGCATACATTGATATTATTTTTCCTGACCTGGTGCGCATATCATATTTATATATACTGGCAATGAGTCCATATCACTCATATTTCCCTCTCTTGAAGCCACTCTTTTCATCTTAACTTCCATTTTGTATATGAGAAATAAGGTACAGAGTCTAAGCTTAGATCTGTGTTAAGGTCAAAGGTCAGGATGATAAGAGGAACATGAGTGGAAATGGGCAATATGAAATGTGTAGGTAATAGTCTTCTTTGGTTGTAGTGATCCGAGATTGGTGTAATGTCGTAATGAATCCAGTGTACATGTTTTCTTTTTGGAAGAAATTCTGTAAATGATTGGGTGTTTATGGAGTAGTCTACAATGTACTTGTAATAAATAATTATGAAAAAAGTAATAAATATGGGCCGTGAACTGCCAATTGTTCTATGAGGTTGCTTTGATAGTTCCCAAGTGTTTATCCCAGATTTTTAAGGAATTTGTGCAATGTATACGAGCATGTGTGCGTGGAACTGAATGACAACTTTGTTTATGTGCGTGTGTGGGTTTGTTTCAATGCGTGCATTAGTACACCTGTTCACGTCAAAGGAAAACTGACCCAGAAGTTCAGAGAGCACTGTTGTATGGACCCATGCTTCCGCAGCTGCCATATTCTAAACGTGGGAATAAAGCCGATTCTTACAGTATGTCGAAAATAATAGAAATACAGTTATTTCATTCTTGGTTCATCTCTTGATTCGGTCATTGTTCACGGCTGGTTCAGCCTACCACATACTATTGGTCCTTCAAAGACAAGGTTAAGATGCCAGCAGCTCTATTCATAGCCTTTTGACACGGCCCTCTCGCTGTAACGGGCAAGCAAAGCAAGCCAAGAAATGTGCACAAATTTCACACACAAACCTATGGACAGGAAATTAATGTGGCATGCAGAGGCTTAAAGGAAAGCAAAACCCAAAGAGAAATCAGCAACATTAGTAGAATACACCAGTGAAAATTTGAGGAAAATCGGACGATTGATGCAAAAGTTATGAATTGTTAACGTTTTGGTGTTGGAACCGCTGGATGAGGAGACGACTAGAGATTACGACATAATATGTGTGGACAATAATATAGAGAAAATATAAAGGGAATTCTACAAAAATTCATTTTTCATGAAAATTATGCATTCCATCAACTTGATACCGACATACTGTATATTAAGGGTAGCAATTATCCCCCCTGCTTTCTGGAAGCAGTTAGTCAAGTACTCTTTCATTATGTTAGAAAAGTGACTTTTTGAGGAATTCCCTTCATATTTTATTTGTATTGTCCACACATGACGCCATAACTTCTAGTAGTCTCTTTGTCCAGCAGTTCCAACACCAAAACTTTTTAAAATTCATAACTTTTGCAACGATTGTCCGATTTTCCTCAAACTTTCACTGGTGTGTTCTACTAATGTTTGCTGCTTTCACTCAATCCACATTTCTCTTTGGGTTTGGGTTCCCTTTAAATAAGCTCACATGATCATCACAACAGACCCTACACTCACAGACTGATGCCACCATGAACTAGCAAAGAGAAGAGAACCAGGCAGATGTCTGGATAAGCTTTGGAGTGCAGCAAAGCTCTGCTTACTTTATTTCCTATGCATGACAACTTTTGATTGTCACATAGAAAAAAAAAAATCTGTAATCAGCAAAAACAACAGCAAAGAAATGTACACAAAGCTTGTCATTAGGCATCCACATATTACATGTACAGTTCGATGTGATAGAAATACATTTCTCAATAGGATTTTGTTCAACATATTTACAACAAATTTACAAATATAACCAAGTTCATTAGAGTCCAGATGTTCCACTATAAAACCCTTTGGTCACTTTCAACCATAATTTCAGAAGTGAGGAGAGAACCTTCCTTTTTTTTTTGGGGGGGGGGGGGTACAAAAATTATTTTGTATGATGGATTAGGAGATGAATTTCAGAAAATCAAGTGTAGAATGCTGAGAGCTTGCTGTAGAAATGCTGAGAAAAGGTACACTTATCAACATGATTTGTAGATAAACATCAAAAATTCATATACTTGTAGATAACTAGCATGAAATTGTTAAAGTACAGTATGCAAACAAATTTTGTTTAACTTAACTTGCATCTGTAGGTGCAGAGTATGTATAAATGGCTAAGAATAATCTGTTTTTTGCTAACAAGAACAAATTTTCAGTCTAGCATAATTTAGTCACAAACCTACTCAAGATGACATCAAGTAAAGATGATTCTAATATACTACAAGAGCATTGCTGCAGGAAGAAATGTTGCATTACAAAGCATGCTATGGATCTCATAGCACATTCCTATCAGTTCATTTTGATGTGATTTGACTTATAACTGCTGGATCCTACATTTTACATGCATGTCAAGTTTTGCGTCTCTGTACTGTGTTTACAAATTCAGACCAGTCACCTCTGTGCTAAAGCAACTCATTAGGAAAATATCTCATCTAAGCAGCATTATCTTTCAAAGAGTGCAGTTCATTGCCAAACAATTATTTTCCCCAAATTGCAAAATCTCAACTTGAATGTACTTCAAAGAGAAATACGCTCTTTGTCTACAAAGTGAAATACAATGTACATGTACGTATTTGTGATGCTACTGGACAAATATCAAGCAGCCTGCTCTAATTTCAGCTCAACTAGTCATCTCATGAATGAAAATGTTGGAGGTGTTTTTTTTTTTTTTCTGTCACATGATTGTGATACGTCTCAGTCAATGTTTCTGACTGTTTTTAGTGAGAAATATCATTATCTTTGCATTTTTACCAAAAAAAAAAAGCATGTTCATGTCATGGTTGTGCCCAGTACAAACTGGGATACCATCTGATTACATATCCCCAGAGAGGAAAAGAAGAGGTTAAAAAAAACCCAAATAAATAAAAAGGAATATTAGTCTTAGAACTCATTATCTCACATGATGTTACAAAATAAGGACTTCCAAGTGAGCATTTGACTGGGCCAGCTGTTTCTTGAGATCCCTACATTGCAGTATGTTAGAGGACGTACTGATATTCAAATATTGTATTCAAAGTTTCTTCATACCCATCTGATGATGATTAACCCATTGAGGACGAGTCCCGAGTATACTTGGGCACGCATCTATGGGAAATGCGCGTTGCAGCAAAACCAAACTGTCCTCAACGGGTTAAACCTGAATTGATATCTTTTCCTTTGATTTCTGAGTCTTCAATCAATTCTTGCGTGGTACAATTCTGATTACAACAATGATAAAAGTTGTTTTATAAGAACCACTTTTCCACCAAGTTCTCTTACTCAATGTATATTATTACTCTATAGTCAGTGGAAGCAAGCCAACACATATGGCCTAGTCTTGTCACCATATTTTCTCAGTAGCATCCACTCAGGATGCCACTCTACCACACACACACCAAACCCAACCACAAATAATTGTACCATATCCAGCTCTCAAAGGGGTATCCAAAGGGGTACCCATATGATCTTACACCTGGGTAGAGGGGTAGACTGTGGGTAAAGTATCTTGTTCAAAGCCACACAAGCACCACCATTAAAGGCCTTGCACCCTGGCCCTCCGTGTTGAATATAACAAATGACAGATTAGCTTTTCAGCTCCATTTTAAACATACCTATTGGTACTTGTTATAGTGCATCACTAAATAGTGATTTGCATTTCCAAACTTTTGTTTCTCTGTGCTTGACTTTTTAATATCTGGCAAAACACATAGTCCACCCATTAGTTTCTGACCATGATACAAATAGTGATACAGTGTATCCTTGCATGATTCTTTATTTTGGTGAATCAAAGTAAGAGTAGTCATCAGATTTTTACATATTCCACCAAAATACACTGTTTTGTTCATTTGTTGTTGTTTGTTTGTTCGTTGCTGTTTTTGCTAAAATAGATCAAATTTCTAGCTAAGCCTTGTGGCCTTTGTGGATTACTCAGTACTTTGCCTCCAACTTGCATTGGTCTTACACACACTGGTACCACTTGCAACACAGAACACATGTTCTCTAACCTTCCCAGATTGTCTGGTTTCACACACTGCCATTTTGTCCATTCCTCACTGAATTCATAAAGTGGATTCCCAAGTTTATGACTTCATATTCAAAGAATTTGCTGGTACACTGATTTGTCATGCAACACCATAATAAATATTGGAACGTTTGTGGGTGCATGGCATACACCCAAACTACAATCTTGCTATGACAAGTATGTAGCTGAATACCAGTAACATTTGCTCATGATGTAGTGTCACATAAAAGTTTGGTTTACTCAAGAGAACAATGCTACTGACTACAGATGTCTTGAAAAGCCATCTGGTTTCCATGGAATCTGAAATCTTGGATGTGAGGACACAGATGACACCAGGTGGATCTCTCTCTGGCTAGCCTTAGGATGGCAGGCTTCAAAAATTCCATGCAGAATGGCTCTTGCTGTTACTCCTGCAGAGAAGAAGAATTAGAGAAGTGCAAAAGAAGTTAGCTATTAATAGGAAATTGAGCTGACCCTCATGTGTCAATGGTCATGGACAAAAACAACCTAACTTACATGTATGCTGTCTGGGTAATAATTTTGTGCTCCTTTTTTGTCAAATATAACATCATTGGATTAATGTACAACAGCCCAAGTGGTGACTTACACATTGCACTTACTGGTACATGGGGCTGTGCTTAAAAGTTTTATGTGTTGCATTTGAGTCGAATTCCCCATCCTTTCTACATACTACATAAATTCTTAGTGGGCCTCACATGAATTCGATGTGACAGATCTTCATTAGTGGAAAAATGAGCAAAGAAAATGGGATTCCATCAGAATTCGAACCCGAGACCTCCGGATTGCTAGTCCGGTGCTCCATCGACTGAGCTATAGAAAGCCCTTGTTCAGTGTTCGTCCCAGAAACCCTAAAATTCATATCATTCTTTTGTCTATACTGCTAGAGCTCACATGTTTCTGGAGGCCTGCCGAATGTTGCCAACACTGAAGGATCTGGCCAAGCTGCTCCCTCTGTTGTTGTTGCTGTTGTTGACATTTCCTTTCATGGAAAACGGACCAGCCGAGAAGAGAGGGCGCCCTCTGTTGGCCGGAGGAACATTCTCCTTCGTTGTCTGGGATAGGGGACTGTTCAAGTATGAAGTAGAAGTGAAACCAGACAGTCATAAATGTGAACTTCAAACCCTCAATATGAGTGGCAAATGGATCTTTGCATACCACTGGACGGTAGATATTTAAATTCACAGAAAGAGAACAAAAAGCACATCAAGAGTGAAAAGAAAACCATCACTTAATGATAATGATGTTAATAGAGGTTAATTGCATATGAAGTGCACAATTTTGACGCTCATGGTGCATTAAACCTTATCAGGCTGGGCATTTTTGGCTAAATCTGGGGGGGGGGGGGGTGATTCCACCAAATGTATCTTAAGTAGCATAATATTCCCCAAAACCCTACCTCAATTTTGAATATCAAATATACCGACTTCAGTTTTAACCACTAAAAATAGCAAAATAATCCAAAGCGATAGTTTTACATTATTCAATGTCAGCATGCCTTGATGTTATTTTGCAAAGATGAAAAAGTTTTTCACTGTCTTGAAAATTCATGATTTTATAGATTCGAGGTCTTGTCACCTTAGGAATGATAAGCAGTCACTGAAAAGTGGCCTCTTGCATTTAAATATAATGATTGAGCATGTACAACGCATGACAGAACCTACCGTGCCTCCCCATAGTTTCCCCTTCTCTTCCCGGCTGCTGCTTTCGTCATGGACATGTAGGCAGGGACTGGTTTACTTGGACCCCCTGTGGGAATGGAAAAAGGTTGACATGAATGAACTAGAAATGTTGCTACGGCGACTGGTGTATGCCTCCGCCATAATGCATGGTTCTCCTAATAGGTCTATAGTACAATGTCTTGACAATGTGTGATGACAGTTTCACACAATTGGCAAAACATTAAAATGACAGGTTTGCCACAAATGTGCTGAATGTTCACTTTCCTAGAACTAGGTTCAATTGGATGAATGATTAAAACGTCAGAGTGCAGGTATTTGGGGGAACTGATGATTTTTACTTGACTTTTGACCCTTTTATAAGTTTATGCATTGAGTAATTTTCAAGGTATTGAGAAAAAGTATAATTTCAGTATCAAATGGTAAAATAGCATTATCTAAACCTGGCCTTTGACTTTTGACCTCACAGTTTCAAAGAGAATCACTGTTAGGTAGAACATGCATAAATATGTAAGTTTCATGATAATACCTTGAGTTACTTTTGAGATATGGAGGAAGAAGTGCAATTTAGCATTTTCACTTGACCTTTGACCTTTTGACCTTTGACCTTTTGGCAAGAAACTTCCCACAGAATATATATTGGGTTATACATGCATACATCAAGTTTTAAAAAAATCCTTCAGGCATTGCATAAATATAAGGAAAGTAGTGATATTTTGAGGAGTTGACCTTGACCTTTGACCCTCTGACCTTTGACCCATGACCTCCAACTTCCCTAGATAATCACTGCCCATCGGTACATGCATATATACTAAGTTCCATGAAGATACCTTGAACCATTTGCGAGATATGGAGAAAAACATGAAATTTCAACCTTTTTTTCACAAAATAACCTGTGACCTTTGACCTTTGACCCCATGACCCTAAAATCCAAACAAAGTATTATCCCCCCAGGGGGATATACCCTCATACCAAATTTGATGCAAAACCACCTTACGGTTCTTGAGATATCAACAAAAACAAAACGGGACGGACGTACGGACGACCCGAAAACATAATGCCTCCGGCCACTTCGTTGGCGGAGGCATAAAAATCCCTGATCATATTACCCATACTAAGCGAGTGATATACAAGTTTCTATCTAGTTTGTGTGAAAAGACTTTAGATGAAACTTTAGATGAAACACTGGCATGAGAACTCCAAGTGGACATTGCAGTTGGGAAAAAATGTCACAACATTCATTCTTCAAAAAATCACATCATACGGCCTATAGACAATTTTGTTCTGTCTCTAAAAATCTGTCCCAGGGCCTGTATTTCACCTCACCTTATTGAAAACATATTCTTACAGTACAGATTTGTTGGATAGTTGGATAAGAATTCTAAGATCTGGGAGTAGAAAGTTTGCAAGTTACCAAGGGATGATGTTGAAAAATTTACACAAAATGTATGATCCCATCCCACTATGGTAAACAAAATTTCAGCATTAATGTACCTCTCAAGGTTTAGAATGCAACCCTTGGAAACTGATATGGTCAGAAGACCTCTCTTCCGATATCTACATCGGTCTGTATAGAAAAGTCACAATCCACACCTGAGGAGTTGTCTGCCATGGAGGGCAGGCCATATTTCCTGAGGGTGTCTGCGTGCTGCGTCTTGACGTTCGACGTCATCGGTCTGGACTCCACGTTGAGGTGGCCCTGGGACCGGCTGCGCTGATGATGGAGAGAGGGCCTGGACCTGGCGCTAAACGTGTCCCTGCGACTGGGCCTGTGAGGTGAATGGGACCATGGATAGAATGACATCAACTGGAAAGTACTGGAGCGAGTCTGTATTGTCAGACACATTTTTTAGAGAACATGAAATTGGAAGATTCTTGAGACAAACTCAACAAAATGTCACAGGGAAACTATTAAACATATGGGCAATTCCAGCGTTACGGACATTACATTTAGAGAATTTTTGGTGACTTTGTGGGCTTATTTCAACAACTCAGCATAATCATTCTTAATCCATTCATGGTTTACACTAACCCAGTCATCCTGAAATGTCAACAGTCTGAGTTTTGATCAGTTACTATAAATCATTCGGTAGATATTACACAAAACGTTTGCCGTTACGGACATTGCATTTTTGGACACAATTTTTTACCTTCATGTGGATATGTTGAGAAATTAGTGAATCAGAGCATTAAGTAAAATCAATTTTCTTCTGAAACGAGTGCTCTGGTCCTGTTTTAGTTGTAGATTGATAATGGTGTGCAACACATTCAGCATTTACTCTACAGGGTCACAAATGTAGCGTTACGGACATTACAACTTTGTCCACTTTTTAAAGTCCGAATATTCATACTGTAACACAGTCCATGTCTCAGACAAGGCTAATATTAGTGTTTTTTGGTTCATTCTTAACCATAAACTTCTTTGAAACAAATGCTGAAGTATTTCTAAATATGGAATAATGAGAGTCAAAATTGTGTTTTGTTTTGTTTTTCAAATAAAGAAAAGAATGCCTAAAAACACTTTAATTGTATCAAAATACCACTTAAATGAAAGAACTAAACAAGTTCTAGCATTTGATACTTAATTTGTCCCTGAAGCTCATATATTTTTCAAATTATTGCAGATTTATGATTTTAGGAAAGGTAACATTTTTTGCAGAATTGCCCATATCAAACTTTATCATGACATGCCCACCACCCCCCCCCCCCCACAACCTCTCTCTCTCTAGAAGAATTGATGGATTCGTAATGAAGAGGAGATTCATTATATGCTCACATATGGACTGGAATTGATTGCTTGCTTTGCCTATATCATGCCTAAGTAGTATTGTTAGCCATCTTTATTAATACAGACCAAAGAAAATGACACAATACCTCTAGTAATGTATTGTAACAAACGGGGCTGCAAGATGATGAGATCATATTTATACAGTACTGAAATAGTGTCATATGTGATAAAAGCAATTTATGCACTGCATATTTTTATCCTACAAAGCATCTTATCACACAAACACCATAACTCATCAACTCTCCATGTGCCACAAAAGTTGCAAGGCAGAGTAGCAACTACAAGACAAAGACAATAGCAAGACAAAAATGAAACAAAGCATAAGTAGACACATTTAAAATTTGGTAATTGCGATGCAGGGTCAAGAATGAACTCAATGCATAATTAAATCTTGAGGAGAATTATCCCTTCATGAAATCATTAATTGGACTAACTTTCTCTGTTGATTATCCTGTCTAAAGTTCTCCTCTGGCACTCCCTTGCAGATGGTGAAGGACTGGTTGAGAGCTGGGGCCTTCTTGACAGGTGAGGGCGCACTTCGGATGACTGGCGAGTTGACAGAAATATTTGCAAATGGAACTCTTGCAGGCTGGCTAACTACAGGTGAACTCGCTACCTGGGCATAGGTCAATTTGCATGCTGTGTAGAAGAGAACAGAGATACAAGAGTAGAATTTGGTTGTTTGGTTGTTTTTTTAATGTGCAAATGAAGAACAGTGTTTTGCTCCAAAGTGAAAAATCATCTCATTGGGTTTGTGAATTACATTCTACGTACTCTAGAATGTTTTCAGACAGAATACAGCAAATAAAGACAACAGGATTTCTTACAATCATTCACTAAGATTCTTCCTCACCAATTACAAGTATCACAAAACTCACTGCAGTCTTGATCATCTACACTACTTAAGATGTCATCTGAAAATATAATACAAACACGTATCAAAAACATTTGAAATTCTAAATTACAATATCTACATTGGACATATCAAATTTGTCAAACTGCCAATTCTGTATGTTTAATCTGATTTGATGAGGATTTTGATTAACCAGCAATAGAATTCATTAGGCAACCTTGAAAGTCTTCGATCCACCGTCAAGCAAAGCTGATTCTATTCAACTCGCCTATCTACATTGTATATGTCATTTGTGCAGCATCCTCCTGCATGATGCTAGACTGTGCGTTTACCCCTGTTAAAGTGAATGTGCTGCCTGTATCTACTCAATCTACTCACCTGTTACAGGACTGACTATGGACTTTGAAGATGGCCGACTATTCTCCTCATCAAATGAGATCACTCTTGCCACAGGGGCAGTCTCTGCCATCTTACTCTGCCCCTCAGAAATAGCAGGCTTGCTTGTACTCTCTTCCACCCCTCCAGCTGAGACTCCAGGCACTTGGACCGGACCAGGTAGTGAGGAGACTGATGCAGCTGAAGCATTATCAGACTGTTCCACTTGGGAGGAGGTGGTTTCACTGAGTGGGGTGGCTTGAAGGGGTGCAATGCCATCCACTTGAAATTCTTGATGACTATCACTGGCCAGCTGGGGGCTAGCAGGGTTGTCCACACCTCTCTCCACTGTAGATGGAAGAACCCTGCCACTGGGGTCTGTAGTTAAGGTAGACTGTTCCACTGCAGCATTAGGATTTGGAATGCCTGCTGTTCTTTGGAGGGGTATTATTGATGGTGGGTTTCCAGGTAGAGTGGTAACATCTTGACTCACTAGTCTATGTTCAACACTGGAATCATCCCTAGTCGATTTGGGAACAGATTGAGCAGGTACTGCTGGACTTGAGGGAACCCTTCGAGGAGTAGCAACCCTTTGAGGAGTAGCAACTCTTTGAGGAGTGTGATTTTGCTTCATGTTTGGTGTAGGAATCCTCTGAGGTTGACCTGTTTTTGATAGGAATTGGAAATTCACGTAGCTAGAAATCATACCAAACCAATAATGATGAAATAGATAAAAAGCCAAAACATTTAAAACTTCAATATGGCCATGAAAGCAAGAAACAGTTGTACAAGACTTGACATAAAAACATGCTACATGGTCAGGGGCTGGTAATAAATTGTGTCTTGGCATGTTATGAAAGAGAGATTTGGTCCCCAATGGTCCAGAACACAGATTATGAAATGAAGTAATTTGGAGAATCACAATTAAAACTGAACAATCTTTACAAAACATGACTTGGTAGCCTTGAGTCTTGCTACCGCAAGACTCAAGGCTACCAAGTCATCTATTACGGAGGGTACCATTGTAATTCTTTTTTTTTTTTGGGGGGGGGGGGGGGACATGAGGTATATGGCTTGAAATTTCTGCAGGATTTTTAAAGTGACATACTGCACTACTTCTGATTCCATGGTCAAAATGAGGATGGTAATCCACATTTTGACCATGGAATCAGAGATTTCAAGTCATATACCGCATGTCCTCCCCCCCCCCCCCCCCAAAAAAAAAAAAAAAAAAAAAAAAAAATCACAATGGTACCCTCCGCAATGAAAGCTTTAAAAATATGGAATCAATCCAAATACAATTTCAGGGTATGAAACTATAACTCATTGGCCACATCTTACAGAAGACCCCATTCGATTTGCTTCAGTGGTTAAAGAAAAAAGAGGAATTTTGTAGAGCATGTCAGAAATCTCTTCCCTCCAAGTTCTGTCTATTGTGTTCACACATTAATTTGTATTTCCAAGAGCATCCAAGTGCTAAACTTGGAAGAATCAAACTCATGCCATGCTTTACAACAATCCACATTTCTCTGTGACCGCTTAACCAAATTAAATGGGGTTTTCTGCAAAATAGAGCAAAGATGTTATATTTTAAGACTCTGAAGTAGCATTTAGATGGTTAAATCATATTGGGTGTTATCAGTGCAAAAAGTGGATTGTAACTTTTTTTTGGGGGGGGGGCGGGGACATACTGAATTATTTTGTATGTAAAGTGATGGCCTTTTCAATAGTACATTTTCACTGATATGAGACTGCTACAGAACTACATTCTCTAAAATGTACAGTAAAAGAATCTAGAAAGTGCCCTTGATTAATTAATTCAGTTATCTAGTCAGCAAACTTCTGACCTGTTTTTAATGAAATCATGTTGCAATGAGAATTCATTTTTTTTTTTTGATAGGCAAACTTCATTATTTCATTAAAAAAATCCTGCACAGACATAATGTCCACAATTTGATTACGAATATAATTCATCCTGAGACAGTGGAACCATGAGATAATTCTGCATCTACATCTATCATAGAATCATCCTTGCAGCATTTCAGCACCCTCTCTTCTCTATTTCTGTCTTTCTATTCGTCTGTCTGTCTGTCTGTCTCTCTCTCTCCCTCTCTGCTTTTCATCAGGCTGCGTCTAAGATAGCAACAATTAACTTACCACAACTAGGCTGGCTCTCAAAACCTGGAATTCGGAGGGCGCCCCCGGTGGCTGTCGGAGTGATCCCAACCATGGTCTGGCAAGCAGTGGCATAGGAGAGACGTCTGGATGGTACTGGTTGGTAGGGGGCGGTCCCTATTTTAATGACAAAAGAAAGAAACAGTCTATGATGCATGCCTCACACCTACACCTAATATGGTCCTTTGTGCCATGGGTCTCATCACACAGCCCTACCAAAGTATGAAAATTTGTAAATTCCTCTACAAACTACATGTCCCCGATACCTCCCACCTTCACTCCATCTCAGGTTGGATATGCTTTTTGTTATATTTGGAAGGATTATCTGATCTATTTTAGCATAGATTGGACCAAAATATAAGCAATTTTTGAGCACCAAAATGTAGTGTCTCTTTCGCGTCCTTGAAGTGAATTCAGACAAGGAAAACCCTTCATGAGAAATAATTAGACTTACTTGGATACCACACATGAAGAACACTGAGTCTTCCCTGTGTTTATCCAATTTCTTGTAGTTGTAGTTTTCAATCATTTATCCTGAGGAGATGTAATTCTCATAAGTGAGACCTGTACACAAGCAAGCCTATTCACTTTAGTGTCAATCACAGAAACACAGAAAAGTAGAGGAAGGGTATAAAACACTTGGCAATAAGTTTACAGTGACAAATCTTTGAAGGGGAATGCAGCTCAACTCAAAGATGTGGTAAACAAAAACGAGAAAATTCAGACAACAAATGACAAGATGATACGAAGCTACCCATGATGAATACAAATGACTTTACAAACCATTGTTTTGTTGCTGTTGTGGACTGGGTGTCTTTGCCACTCGTCTTTGACCTGAAGGAAACAGAGAGAAAGACATGTGAACAGAAAAATATGATGAGAACATCTAAATACTATATAGACACATATGAATACATGAATAGTGTATAGACACATATGAATACATGAATAGTGTATAGACACATATGAATATGATAATACATGAATATGAACATGAAGTACTTCTCCCAATAAAGCACCTGTTTTCATGTACACGTATGAGTCAAGTTATTTTGGGGTGGGTTTTTTGTTGTTTTGTTTTTTGTTTTTGTTTTTGCTCCATAAGTAAGGGAGTCTGTCCACACTTATAGAGTATCAACTAATAATCAACCTTGAGTAATGATTGTGAATCAGATGCTTTAATTGAACAATCTATCCATCCATACATCTGTCTATCTATCCAACTGCGGTATCTATCCATCTATTCCTTTGGCTATCCATTCTCAAGTCTATATTCATCCATTCATTCATGTATCCATTAAATCAATCTACCAGTCCATCCCTTTATCTCCCTGTAAACCATTCCATTCATTAATTAAAGAATAAACGTACAACTCTCAGCATGTAGCACAAGACTAGGAATAGCGGGCTCAACAGCTCTCTCCCTTTTCATCCATCTATCCATCTGCCCACCTATCTGTCCATCACATTCCTACCAAACCAAAGAGAACAATGCTATCTAAATCCTTACCACTTGGAGTAATCTGGACACAGCTAAGAATGGGAAGGTTCAGGAGTCTATTGAAGTCCTCAGCCTCAGCCTCCTCCAAGGCCAGGCTACCCTCGGTCTGACTCTGGTCTGCCCACATGACCTCTCGCTCGTTGGCCACCTGTTTCTGGATGCCCTCAAACTCATTGGTGAGGTCAGAGGTCGCAATGCCTGATCCCTTGATCAAGAAGTACTGGCTGCGGACCACCGTAAGCAATCGCAAAATCAACCTGTGTTGGATTAGAAAAGAAATTATGGAAGATAAAAGTCATAAAAAATGGTGCACTTGTAGGAGATTAATTTTTGTGGACCACTCTCAAAATAGCAGGTTACAAATATTAAGAACTTTTCATATGCTGTCAGACACAACAGTTGGAGTGTTGAATTTTTAAATGTCTAGTGGACTGCTATTAGCATATCATACAACAGGGCAACATCAGAACATCTCACTTTCTGTCACAGACCAGCATGACTAACTCCACCTCTTTTGTACTCACCAGAACACTAGGGTTGTATTCATTTGCTTCTAAACCTTTTTGTGCTTTGTTCGCTAATTGGTACAGGTGGCTGGGAACTAATTGTCAATGAATAGAGATGACCTAATCCCCCTAATCGCTATTGTGTCACAATGCATGGCTTTCCTGCTGGCACATAGCTACACCTCAGTGGGCTTGCTAATCTCACAACTAGATCACATATGAATGGATTCCTGAAAGCTGATGAAAATGCTTGATTAGCATGTTACAAATACTAGGTGCCTATGGGCACATGTGTATGTGGAGTTAAAGAATTTATTCACTGTGCTGTATATGACATGTATAAACTACAATTTTGACACTGATCCTCAGTAGGCCTACTATGTTGTGAACATGGCTCTTTGGAAAGAAATATATGTACCAGATTAGGAGATAAAAAAACCATGGAACTCTGCTTATGGCAGTCACACAACCCAGGCCCCTACATTGAGCTGCTTGATCACAAAACACTAAAAGATCTTTTGTCACAACTTCCTTCACTACCAGCCAGTTTTGGCTCCACATTTCACTGTTCTCTTGTATTTCACTCTGTCATTCCCAGTGGCATCACTAGAAGAAATAACGCATAAGAATATAAGAAGACAAGACAAGAATCTTACTTTTCAGAGGATTTCATGTGGCTCTCTTGGTGCCTGGCAAACTTCCTGAGGTGCTTGGCCTGACGGCGGCCATCTTTGATTTCAATCTCCAGGTGCCTCATACGCAGTGTATCCTGGATTGCCTGGGATGATAGAAGGAAACAACAAAACAAAAACTTAATCCTTTGTATCATTTCAGAAGCACCTGGTGTAGTACAGAATGTGGCCAATTCATAGACAATACAGCTACATTAGATTCCCAGGTACAGGTTAAAGATAATATAAAGTTTTGGTACCTCAAAAGTTTCCCTGAGTTTCCTTGTCTTAGTTTGTGTTTCAGGTTAAAGTACCTTTCATATAACTAACACTGTGAGACTTACTCGCCCCAAAGTGCTCTCATGTCTTAGTAATCATGCAATAATGGTTTCGTACAATACATGTATATTGATTGTCGCGGTACCGCGTCGAGTCAAACTAACGGCTCGTTCAAATTTTTCAGAGCCCGCTCTGCTCTGGTACGAAACCATTATTGCATGATTACTATTAAAAGACATGAGAGCACTTTGGGGCGAGTAAGTCTCACAGTGTTAGTTATATGAAAGGTACTTTAACCTGAAACACAAACTAAGACAAGGAAACTCAGGGAAACTTTTGAGGTACCAAAACTTTATATTATCTTTAACTACTACAGGATGAGATTGAAGTAGGATAAAAAATGTACGACCAAAGACAACAAGTATATAACATCTTTTTGAATGCAGTGATGGTTCACAACTTGGCACAATGCCAGCAGCATTTCTATAGCGGGCAAAATTATGTAGTGCACTGTGGGATTATATTGAAGTATCCCTCACTGACTAATTTGAATGTCTGATTCATTGGTTGTTTGTACATTCACTTACTTTGGGTCACAAAGAATACATCACCATATATTGGTGGAGATCCATATATTCATTTTAGTTTATCAACCTTGTAACTTTGCATAAAAGTTCAGACACATGAAATCTTCAAAATGGCACTCAATTATTAATGCAATTCACACACACAGACACACACAAATTAGACATGCAAGCAATCACAGCGAGGATTGTGTTTGAAATTCTAGCTCAGTACAGTCAAACAGCATTTTGTTTCTCCCTGATGGGCATTGAACAGACATAATATGCCGTCCTCTTAATATTGCAACAAAATTATACCTCATGAGAATCACTCTTTCTATTGCTGTTTGCTCCTTTTTAGTCTCAGATTATGGCAGGCAGAAGGAATGAAACACATGACCAGATTGGCAAATTGATGGATGAACCACTTGAATTATACATTGGTGTCATCGCATAACATGGGAATTATATTCAATGCTGACGTGAGAGAAAACAAGAAATTCAACCACAAAAGATTGCAGGGCTTCCAACACTGACACGTATTAGAAATATATACCTGCATGTTGCACTTATCTCGGTAGACACAACTAAAATTTCCAAAATCAAGAAGGCTTCATCATTCCTTTGCCAAGATGTGGAAATATAATTTTTCAGGAACACTGGGCAGCTCCGAGACTGATGCTCACCTCTGGTAGAGCACCCTCGGGGCTTCCTTTCTGAGCGTTCTCCACCAGTCTGTCGAGCGTCTCCTGGTTCTCTCTCATCCGCTGCTCCACGCCCACTTTTCGGCTCCTGACCCGGTTCTGGCGAGCCGTAGACGCAGCCACCACCCTCTCCATCTTGGATGTGGTCTGATTGTCAGATACAAGATGATGCAGGCAAAAATCCCAACATCACTTTATTTGTCTATATAGTGGGTTGGTAGCCTACAAAGAGACTGATGTTTAGTGAAATAAGATTAACACTTTCCCCAATGACATACATCACAACGGCTTGTTTGGTGAAAATATAATGAAACTACAAACGCACTCGGAGAATGCAGACCATCACCAAGCAGCTCATTTCCATCCATTATACACACGTGCTGAAAATCACCCAGTTTTCCAATAAAGAAGACTTTTCTTTACGCAGCATAACTGAAAGCTACCCAACGCCTCACCCGAGCAGAGCGCGTGCGTTAGAGCGTAAATGCAAACCTTAAATACACACAGCTTGAAATCCCCACTTTGTCAACCCTATCTGCAAAAAGATATTTTTTTTAATCCTTCAAAAATCCATAAAGATTCCGGGATCTCTACCAAAATTTGATCATCTGTTTCTTTAATTGTGTCATCATCAACTTTTCCTGCAAGTTTTATTCAAATCCGTTCACAACTTTTTGAGTTGATTTGCACACAGACAAACAAACAAACACTGATGAAAATACAACCTACTCCCTTGGTGGAGGTGAATTATGTGTCATTCTAATGTAAATTTGCCATTAAAGCGGGAGAACATCATGTTCTGAAAAGTTTGTTCACCTTTTCACCCAGGGCCGTGTCACCATGGATCAGTCTTAGTCTCTCCACCAGGAGGTTCTTGCGCGATATCTTGGCGGTCAGGTCGCGGTCAAACGACTCGAGTTCAAGCAGCTCTTTGCGGATGCTGGAGCGTTGCTGGAAGACTTTATTCAGCTCAAGGCGGAGACTGGAAAATAGGAGATGATTTGTGGGTGAGATTTAGTGGAAATTAGGGTCCCTCTTATGATTATAAACCCACCACACCTAGAGATTTCTTGCAATGCTAGCAATTACTCAGTGAAGAAAGCAGTGGATTTTGCACAATGTTACATTGCTTCAGACAAATTAATTGCCTTTGGAGACTACATTGTAGAGTACAGTGACACAAAGAGGGTTGATGACCCAGGCAGAGAAAGACACACACTTTTATTGGTATACTACACCCTAAACATACTCATCACACACAAATATGAAAAGGCAGCAGTGATTAAAGGGCTGAAGGGTTGATGCGTGCACTCATTTTTGTTTGTTTGTCCTTTTATCTTTGTTTTAGCAAAGACAAAACTGTAGGGGAGATTCAAGCAAATTTATCAAAACATAATAAAAGTATAAAATGTTATTTTTGGTAAACAGAATAATCAAACTTAACACTTGAATATCAATTTTATACTATTATAGATATGGAATTTTTCATGTTATCAACACATGAACATTACTCAACATACCAACTCAGAATTCTAATTGTTTGACTAACAAACTGCAATAACTTAACTGTGAACTCACTGAATTGGCTATTCTTGACAGAATATGCATTCCCATAGGAAAAATCTTAGTGATAGTAAGTACAGTGACCTTATGCAATGATTCTGTAATGAAACAGTTACAGAATGTGCGGTACTATAAATTCTCAGCTAACTATTGATTTGTGGATTGTTGGGTCTTCCACTCACTTGACAACAAACTCGGGTTCTGGAGCCTGTGCCATGGGCTGCTGCATGGTTGCCGTGGGAACCGCCACCTGCTTCTGAAGTTTACCTTTCAGCTCAGTGACCTGCATTGTGTGACATACATTATAGGGAGAGAAAGGTTCCATACCTACATTTCTGAAGTCAGCTGTGAATTTTATCAAAGATGCAATGCATGATACAGGGTTGCTAACACTCAGACATCAGAGAGATTACAGAAAGATTTTCATATCTCAGTGGGCAAAATTAATTCCTTAGTCATGGAGGCTTTGCTATCCTTTTGTCAAGATGTCCAGAGACATAATGTATAACTTTTTGTCTTCTTATTGTCTTATTATTATTTTTTTGTCTATTTCCTGTGATACTGTTGTAACGTGACACAATATGTACTCTGTTCTATAGCGCCTTGAGTATCTTTTTTAGGTAGAAATGTGCGCTTTTATAAGAGTCTCACTATTATTATTATTATTATTATTATTATTTTTAGGGAGACTCCTGCTGAATCAAAGAGACTTGGCAGCTCGGATTATATCTAACTTCTCTCTGTTAGCAATATTCTCATTGACAACTCTCTATTCACTGTATATTTGATACAATACAAGGCAATAGCCAAATTGTGTCTCGCACATTCGCGTACAAGGAATTAATATTTTGTATAACTCCCAGAAGTTAATTGACCTGCTTATGACCTTTGACCTTGTGGTGACCTTCAACACCCTAAGGGACATTTACTATCCAAGTTTGGTCACAAACGGACAAAGGGATCAAAAGTAATGAGCCATAATCGAAACGCGCCATAAAAACTTAACATTGGGCCCTAAAAATTTGTTGACCCCTTTCTGCGACCTTTGACCTTGTGATGACCTTTAACTCCCCAAGGGACATCTACTGTCCAAGTTTGGTCACAAACGGACATAGGGATCAAAAGTTATGAGCCACAATCAAAACGCGCCTTAAAAACATAACATTGCCCCCTAAAAGTTTGTTGACCCCTGTTTGTGACCTTTGACCTTGTGACGACCTTCACCTCCCCAAGGGACATCTTCCATTCAAGTTTGATCACAAACGGACAAAGGGATCAAAAGATATGAGCCATAAACGAAATGCGCCCTAAAAACTTAACATTGGGCCCTAAAAGTTCGTTGACCCCTGTTTGTAACCTTTGACCTTGTGGTTACCTTCAACTTCCCAAGAGACATCTACAGTTGTACCATCACCCAAGTTTGATTGCCATTGTAGCAACATGTGCTGAGTTACGTGTGATAAAGAGAGTCTTGCAAGTAAACTTTAACGTATGACCTCAAATGACCTTTGACCTTATCATGTGACCTCTTACGGCACTATAACATGAAGGTACCCCTAGTGCATCCATCACCCAAGTTTGATTGCCATTGTAGCAACATGTGTCGAGTTACATGTGATAAGAGAGTCTTGCAAGTAAACTTTAACGTATGACCTCAAATGACCTTTGACCTTATTCTGTGACCTCCAACGGCACCATAACATGAAGGTACCCCCAGTGCATCTATGACCCAAGTTAGGTTGTAATCCAAGCAACTTATGCAAAGTTATTTGTCAAAAGAGAGTCTTGCAGGTAAACTTTAACATAGAAAAGAGAGTCTTGCACATACTCTTTAATATATGACCTCAAATGACCTCTGACATCATCACATGACCTCTGACAACACCATAACATGAAGATACCCCTAGTGCTTCTATCACCCAAGTGTGGCTGCCATTGCTGTAACAGTTGCCAAGTTATGCATCATAAGAGAGTCTTGCAGGTAAACTTTAACATTTGTGACGGACGACGGACGACGGACGGACGACGGACGGACGCCATTTGGATCCCTTAGTCTCGCCTTCACCTCCAGTGGGCGAGACAAAAATGACAGGAATAAATTGCCACTTTGATATCAAAACTCAAAACATTGGCTTCTTGTGATTCTCTTGAATTGTATGCTCATTTTAGTCATCACGTAGAATTTGATATATAATATATGACACACAACATATGATATATAAATATAATGATGTATAATACATTGTATATAATAAGTGATGAGCTCCATCAGTGTGTAATACATCAAAAATGTTACTGACATTCTTACTGTATTGTGAAGAATGGAAAATTTGACTGATTCTGATGAGTAATTTTGCCGCATTTTGGGAGGAAAATGGCATACACAGGAAATCAGTGCAACTGACCTCTGCCCGGAGTTCAGCAATGATCTGGGTGTATCTGCTGATGTGCATGTCAATGTTAACCACATTCTTCTGCAGTGTTGACTTGATCTCCTTAGCACGGTCAGCGTACCGCAGTGTGTTGTACGTGTCCTCATAGGACAGACTAGATGGGCTGTGGTGCGAAATTGAAAATGGAAGGGTCAAAGGGCGATAAGTTTAAGGCATACAAAGAGTTGCATTTTGCTTCATTATGATTACAATCTGCTACTTTTAGCAGATAAATGAAAACAATCAAAATTTAATAATCAAGTGAAACATGTCTACTATGTGTTGTGCAGTCCCTGTCAGTTTAATTAATATGTTAGATATAGTGACCATACAGGCCGAAGCAATCACCTGTCCTACTTTGACATGGAGTAATCACTAAGGGGAAAGGGGGTAAGACACATTGCAAGTCACAGACTAGTTAAGCCTTTGAATTTTGAATATTTCTATTCCCTAAAAGGCAATACATAGCACATTAAGTTCCTGCAAACAATAGGTTACTGTATACGCTATATATTTCGCGGGGGTTTTATTTTCGCGAATTTCGCGAGTCGGGAGCTATTCGCGAAATTAACAACACGCGAAAATATTACCTTCCAAAATGAATCCCTTGCCTTGGTGATACGAACATTTCAGTACTAGTATACCATGTCACGGCTTACCGAACAGACCATACTGGCTAAGCTTGTTTACACACGTCCACGTCTACTTACGAATACTGTAGAGAGCCAATCCATTATCGCAAGGGGACCACTCGTCAGAAATCTGGCGCGATGGACTTAACCACTTCAAAAATGTTGAATTCTAACTTACTAGTTCGCAGAGTTTGGCAAGTCTTTTTCATGCAGTGTATAACTAGTGTCATTGTTAATTGCTAGTAAGTTGAAAATTCACACTTTCTTTGCCACTTCATATTTTCTCTGGTCCCCCAATCGCGAATTTAACCACTCGCGAAAATGTGTGACAGCGACAATTCGCGAAAATTTATGTACGCGAAAATTATAGCGTATACAGTAAATCATGAGTTCATGATCAGACATATTAATGGCAAATATCTTACGACCAGTGAAAGGCAAGGGCCCAATACTTTTGATGGACAAATGTCATTTTGATACCACTTGCTCAACAGCGAATTTAATTGCTCTGGCAAGCAGGCCAGTGGATTTGTAGCTCCCTTGCATTGCAAAAATAGCATATTGTTCCTTTTTGTGTGGGGAGGGGAGTAGTTGTGTAAACTTGCACTGTGTATATACACTAATGGAAAAACAAACAAACACACAAACGAACAGAATGTAAAATCAGCAAAAGAAAACACCTTAACCCTATTCTAACTGGGCTATTTGAAACCAAGTTTTGACTGAGGGGGGGGGGGGGGGGTCAATTTGACCCCTCCTTCAGATCTCGGCCGCTGATGGTGCGATTGCCGCAAAATTTTGCCTGAACAGAGAGCCGGATGTCAACTACAAGATTACACAGTCATACAATCCAAACATGTTGATTTTCTATTTTTAGTAAATTAATTATGCAAATTTATGCATGAAATCATATTCTCCCCTGTAACTCCATTAAAAAGACTGAAGGATTTCTACATTTTTGTGTCAGAATTCCTCAAGATACATTAAACAATTTTCTTGTAAAAAAACAGCACAATCAAAATCAATTTCTTTTGTTTTTTATTGTTTTGTTAATTTCTTATATATTTCACTGTTTTTTCAACCTTTTGTTTTCTATTGTTTTTTTCCCAAAATTTATTGCAGGCAATCTTTCAAGCTTATCTACATTAGAATTGATTAATTTCAATGATTTAAAGTTGAAATAATCTAATTTATGTCAATTTAACAAAAAACCACAATTTGCATTGGATTTGCACACAATATCATGAATTTGAGCCGTTTTTCGGTTGACATGCATATATGCAAAACATTACGTAAAATCAGAACGAAGTACCCGGACGTCGCAAATTTGAACTCAAAATATGCGGGAGACTTCAATGAAAAAAGTCATGAAACGACGCGGCAAAATCTTTGCACGTGGCGGAATCGTGGCGCGAAACGTCAAGGGGGGGTCAATTTGACCCCCCAGTCAGAATAGGGTTAAAGGAGCAAGATACAGAAGGCAGACTATAGCCCAAAAGAGGCAAAGAATAAGACGTGGATATGAGATGATCAACATTCAAAAATATTACCTGACAGCAGCTATCATGACTGTCTTACAGTTGCCACCGAGGGAGTCCTTCAGAAGGCGTGTGAGTTTGCTGTTCCTGTATGGTATGTGTTTGCCTTTGTTCTGAAAAAAAGAAACATAAACAAGTGTAATATACTGTATTTAATACTGACACTCAGAACTGTTACAACTCTCAGCACAGCCTCAAAATTTGCAGTGACTGAAACATTTAGCTTAATTAAAACAATGATGAAATATCTGGAGGTACAGTACAGTTGGATCATAACAACCGAGTCACATGCTATGTATCACAATATGATTGGGAGGGGGGTATAGGGAAAGCAGAGAAAAAAAGAAAAATCTATTAAAAAAAGAAAAGAAAAAAAGGTGCTCTTATATCCAGCTCTGGTGGCCCATCCCATTAAGTACTAGATAGTGTCACTGTATACACCCACTCAAGCCACTTCAAACTGATTACAGTGCCTACATCTTTCCTAATCCACTCTCTTCCACAACTCTTTCTTCTTTTTTCATCAAAGAGGATAACGGCAGTTATCACAGGAATTAGCCAGATTCCAACAACAATAGCCAATTTTTGTTCCAGACTAGAATAAAAGGAATGTGCCCTTTTCTATCAGGAAAGGTAATGCCATGCATGAGTAGTTCAGCAGCCTTTGTGAGGTGAAGGGTGACGTAGTCAGAGGCTTAGGTATTCTACTCCTGGTTGTATTCATTCCCTATTACTACAAGTAATTGAGAAAAAAGCAAGCTCTATGACATCACTGGTCTCCAATGACAATGAGAAACCAGAAGTAAACAGATTTTGCTCTGTAGTTTTATAGTCACCCAAAAAACATCCAGGCATCCGGCTTTGTTGTATTTTTCACTTCCAGATTAGAAAGAACGTAGTTTTTAAATTCACTGGTCTTCATGAACAATGCAAAACAAGAAAAAAACAAAACAAAACAAGAAAAAGAAAACAGATTTTTCAAGCTAAGTAGTACTCCCCTCCCCCTCATCCCCCCCCCCCAAAAAAAAAAAAAAAAAAAAAAAAAAAATAATCCAGAGTATACCTGGCATAGGCATGACTTCACATAATATGATTTTGGCAGGCTTGGGGCTACAGCCCAACATTATATCAATACTGCGATAAAAACTTGCTAACTACTTTCTCCTCAATGGTGGGCATGTTTGTTATGGTATCTAAATATTGCTGGTTTCAAAAGAAATGAACATGAAAAGGTATTGACCTTTAAATTTACTGTAGGAACAGTATTTTGTCTGTGGTTTACTGAAATTGGTTGCCCTAATTCATAGTGTATTTATCAGTAATCCATTTGGTGTCACTGATTCAAAATTAAGAACACACAATTCTATGAGGTATTCAAAGTTTATTTGATGAATCAGTTTTGAAATGGCTGAGGTACCCCAAAACAGTTAAAGATAATATAAAGTTTTGGTACCTCAAAGTTTCCCTGAGTTTCCTTGTCTTAGTTTGTGTTTCAGGTTAAAGTACCTTTCATATAACTTACACTGTGAGACTTACTTGCCCCCAAGTGCTCTCATGTCTTAGTAATCATGCAATAATGGTTTCGTACAATACGTGTATATTGATTGTCGCAGTACCGCGTCGAGTCAAACTAACAGCTCGTTCGAATTTTTCAGAGTCCGCTCTGCTCTGGTACGAAACCATTATTGCATGATTACTAAGACATGAGAGCATTTTGGGGCAAGTAAGTCTCACGGTGTTAGTTATATGAAAGGTACTTTAACCTGAAACACAAACTAAGACAAGGAAACTCAGGGAAACTTTTGAGGTACCACAACTTTATATTATCTTTAACCAAAGTGGTCCTAATAAAAGATGGGTGCAACCTTTTATTAGGTAGGACCTATGTGTTTCTGAATATCTCAGCCATTTCAAAACTAACTTTCACCAAATGATCTTTTAATTCCTCTTAGAATTGTATGCTCATTCATATTTCATAAGAGGTTTCTCATATTTATCTCACAAAAAAAAACAAGAGACCCGCAGGTCTAGCGCTCACCTGAGTATCGCAAGTTCACCTTTCACGCAGTCACTAATCTTATTCACAGCTCTACCAAAATTTGACCAGGCATTCTCAAGTAGAAGATGAAAATGTACAATAAGGGCCCAATTTTTTTAAGATTCCTTAATTTGGGGGGATTGGGGCCCCCGGGGCCCTCTGGGTGGGGCATGGTGCCCATTTTGATAAATTGAGATCCTGACCCCCTAGGGATGCTACCTGCCAAGTTTGACAAAAATCCATCATGAGGTTTTCAGGAGGAAGATGAAAATGCACAATTCAGGCCCCCATTTGGACCCTTCCAACCACCCCCCCCCCCCCCTACCCAAGAGGGGCACCCCTGGATCTCCTATGAACAAACTTGAAACTACAGTCATTAATGCACTCACTCATAGTATTATCTCAGCTCTATAACTTCTGATTCTAGAGAAGATTTATAAAGATTCCTTCATTTGGGGGGGTTGGGACCCCTGGGGGCCCCCTGGGTGGGGCATGGTGCCCATTTTAATAAATTGAGATCCTAACCCCCTAGGGATGCTACCTGCCAAGTTTGGTGAAAATGGGTCATGGGGTTCTCAAGAAGAAGATAAAAATGTACAATTTAGGCCCCATAAGGACCCCTCCTCACCCCCTCCCCTGGGTCCCAAGGGGGGCACCCCTGATTCTGCCATGAACAAACTTGAAACTACAGTCATCAATGTACTAACTCATAGTATTAACTTAGCTCTATCACTTCTGGTTCTAGAGAAGAAGATTTTTGCGGATTCCTTAATTTTGGGGGGTTTGGGCCCCCTGGGGGCCCCCTGGGTGGGGCATGGTGCCCATTTTAATAAATTGAGTTCCTAACCCCCTAGGGATGCTACCTGCCAAGTTTGGTGAAAATGGGTCATGGGGTTCTCAAGAAGAAGATGAAAATGTACAATTTAGGCCCCATTAGAACCCTTCCCCACCCCCCTCCCCTGGGTCCCAAGGGGGGCACCCCTGATTCTGCCATGAACAAACTTGAAACTATAGTCATCAATGTACTAACTCATAGTATTAACTTAGCTCTATCACTTCTGGTTCTAGAGAAGAAGATTTTTACAGATTCCTTAATTTTGGGGGGTTTGGGCCCCCCTGGGGGCCCCCTGGGTGGGGCATGGTGCCCATTTTAACAAATTGAGTTCCTAACCCCCTAGGGATGCTACCTGCTAAGTTTGATGAAAATCGGTCTTGGGGTTTTCAAGAAGAAGATGAAAATGTAAAAAGTTTACGCACGACGCACGACGGACGACGGACGACGGACGACGGACGACGGACGACGGACGACGGACGACGGACGACGCACGACGGACGCCGGACGAAGGGCGATCGCAATAGCTCACTTGAGCCTTTGGCTCAGGTGAGCTAAAAATGGAAACCTGAAGTCCCAATCTCAACAAAAACTATACCATCCCTTCACTATAAAATGCTGCCAGCCAATGAATCTGGGCTTGAGATGACAGAGTACATGAAAGGTTCCAAATTTGGTTACCAAAGTAGCTCACCCTACCCCTGTCCTAAACTTGCCTTCAAACTACTGTATTAAACAAACACTGCCAGCTCACAGTTCTCATCATGTACTGTAAAACAAGGAATTTTCGCGTGCACTTTAATTTCGCGAATTTCGCGAGCGCCAAGATTCGCGAAATTAAAATGCACGCGAAAGTCCATGTTTACATTACATGCATTGAACGCCAGTGGCACTTCGCAAAAATTTCATGCCACGAAAAAGGCTGTCGGCTCCAATTCGCGAAAAATTCATGCCGCGAATATTTCATGTTTGACAGTATACTCATGTTTTTGGCAAACACATTATGTGACGAGCGTGTTATGAATTACCTTATTGTCTGCGAGAGCATTGATGCAGTTCCCAAGGGCCAGCAAGGAGCGGTTGATGTTGGCACCCTCCCTGAACCGTGCCCCGCGGTTGGTGGTGACAGTGGCCCGCTCAGAACCCGCCAGATCAATCAGCGACATTTTGGCCACTCGCACATTTGCGCTGATGTCAGCTGTGCGATCCCTTTGTCTAACAAATACCTGGATTGTTATGACAGAATCAGGAAAAATTATTTACTACATCAGTACTTCTTAGTTGTTTAAGACGTAATAATAATGACAGTAATACCTCTTCTTCTTTCAAATAGCACTTTCCCAACACATGTTGTCTGCTCCAAGTTCTTTAACACAATATCATTATCTAGCTCCCTCCCACACCCACACCCACACCCTCCCTATACACACACAACCTCTCTCTCGTTCCCAAGAGCATTCCATTTCAGGTGAACAGGTATCATGCCACACCCAACCATAAAATATATAGCAATCATATCCTATCGTATCCCACAAAGCTGGGCCAGACAAGAAAGCATAGTTAACTTTGCAGAGAAAGTTAACTAACCATCTGCACATGAATTTTGATTAATAAACATTAATAACACTAATTAATCCATCTAAGGGTAAATGTTTTTCATTTGACTTGACAAATTTTCTGATTTGTGAAAAGTTGACTGTAATACTAAAATAGTTCAAGGTGTGACGGGCAAACCTGGAAGACTGCATGAGATCGTGAAGACTGGGCGTTAGCATCGGTTGGATGTTGGGTGCGGTTGGTATTCCCATACTCCAGCATGCTAAATAACTCTTTTGCACTTTTAGGCTGTGACATAATGCATCAGCGATAATTGAGCAGAAGGGCAAAGGGGAAAAGGGAAAGAAAGAGACACCATGTACGAAATCACAAACTGGGTGTAAAAATAAACCTATGTGTATACTAATCATACAGCAGCTTGTCAAATTTGCCTTGCTCCAAAGTTTGCCTTTGTATGACCATGTTTTAACGACCAGTGATTTTTTTTTGAAATAGAGCAAGGTTGCATGCTTGCGTAGGTCTGGCCAACTGAGAAGTACGCCTACTGAGAAAAATTTCTACATCGATAAATCATTTAATTTTTAATGTCTACTAGTGGAGATAGGACAGAAGTAAGAGTGCATTTGCATCACTTATTTTGTATTTCATTTCCAAAGGAATGTTATGTTTATCTATTGAATGGGAAGAAACACTACTGTAAAACATGATATATTTGCGACAGGAAATTTTTCGCGAATTGGAGCCGACGGCCTTTTTCGTGGCATGGTATTTTCGCGAATTGCAACTAGCGTTCAATGCGTATAGTGTAAACAAGAAATTTCGCGTGCATTTTAATTTCGCGAATCTTTGCGCTCGCGAAATTAGAATGCACGCGAACATTCCTCGTTTTACAGTATTCATCAGTTGTTCTAGAAAAAAAAAATTATACATTGAAGTTTCCATGACATTTACTTACTCAACGAAGAATTCAATAAATGTATAAAATGAACGAAAACCTCTTGCTAGTTCTGGAAATTATGTGTATGAAGAAACATTCAACGATAGCTGAGGAAATCTTGCCAGGCAACAATATTATCAGGTAGTCCATTTGCGTACTGATCTAAGTCCAGTGTAAAACATATCATGCTCATCCACGGTTTAGAATAAAAACAAGTAAGCCCTATTGACTGACCTTGTGAAGAGACAGACCACTGACCACCACACCACGCTGAGGGTCTTCCCTGATGGCCAGGGTTCCTGTGGGTACTAGCAGGTCCTTCACTGTCTCATTGTAGATCTGGGAGATACAGTAAGTGGATGGATGCAACACAGTTAATGGGATTGTATATTTTTGGTTGAGACCTGGCTTCAAGTTACTTAAATTTTTTGGGTGAGATAATGAGAAACATCTTATGAAATATGAAAGAGCATGAAATTCTAAGAGGAATTCAACATTTATTTTGTGAAAATTGGTTTTGAAATGGCCAAGATATCCAAAACAAGAATCTTTTTGTTTTAATTTGTTTTTGGATATCTCACCCATTTCAAAACCCATTTTCATCAAGTAAACACTGAATTCCTTTTCTCAAAGAATGGTATGCTCTGTAAGATGGATTCAATTACAGTACTACAGTAAAATCAGGCAAAGATAATGGTGGACATTTCATTAAAATTGGACCTACCCATAATTGACCAAATGGAAAGATAAAATCTTTCTTCAATGTCCAATTGTTATTGATCTTCTACTATCCTGTTCATCCATCTTGCTCTACTTACTATAAAAATCAATGTGGTTAGATCCATGTGTGGCATGCACTCCCACATTAGACTGAACTTACACCTTACCCAAATAAAATTGAACATGACACGGAATAACTCTCAGTCATCTAGGAACAAGAAGCGGGACTGATCATCAAAATGAGGTAGTCAACTAATGTAAGTGACAATGATCATTAATGTTTCTACCTGCAAATGGACAGTTTGGAAATTGACAATGTGGGGGTGATTAATTTGACAACCTAGTGCTTGAAGCATGTATAGCTTGAGGTGTTTCAAATACAGTGGACTCCTGTTATAACAAAGTCCTCGGGACCAGCAAATTCCTTTCATTGTATCGAAATTTTGTTATAACTGAACAAATAAATGATAAAAAACATAGAGAGGCCTGAATTTTTATTACGGGGTTGTAACCAGAATTTCGTTATAACCGTGTTCGTTACAAAGGGAGTGCACTGTAGCATTATTACTTATGGGATCGTGTCATGTATACCTGATTGTTACCTGTGTAAAACACCATTGCTATGCTACATCATTTATATTCATGACCAGAGTGATGCAGTAGTATATTATCAATCTCATACAAGTGAATGTGCAGGATTTGGAAGATACTCTGGTACTCGAAGACGACAGTTATGAAATCAACTTTAGGACTACTTACACTTGCACTAACTAAATCATGATTTGATGATCATTATTCAGATTCCAGCTATTATGTACCAGTACCAGTGCAGCAACAGTTTAATAAGCCTTGAAATTGCCCTCAAAAGAGGTTTGTTTACTACAGAAAGACACTATGTCAGATTTTCAATCTGACACAGTTTCTGTATGAAATGTTTTCAAACAAACCTCAAGGTATGAGACAGCAACATCACACAGTTTGTCAGCCTGCTGGCTAGCTATCTTGTGATAGAGCTCCATGACGGTTAGGAACATTACTCCAGGCTGGTCTGGGCCACCAAGCATGGTAAACGTCTTTCCCGCTCCTGTTGCTCCATAGGCAAATACTGTTGGTAAATATCAGAAACAAATAGTAGATGTACAAGATGAGACCACTGCAGTTCTGTCAATGACAAAATTGACAAAAAAAATCACAGATGTAACAAGGGGCATCATATGGTGGTTCAATGATTTTCAAAAGGGGTGGTTGCAGGTAATAAAGGGGGCTGTGGGTTGATAGTAATGATCATAATTTGCAGGGTAACTCGATCCCTGTTCCTGTATGAAATGTTCCAAATGAAAGTTACCCCAAATGCTTACCAGAACAATTGTAGCCACTGAGGATGCTATCCACAATGGATTTTGTTGTGTGTTCATACACATATTCCTGGGAGCACCCTTCATGGAAGACGTGGTCAAATGCAAACTGTATGTCACGACTTTTGCGCTGCATCACGTTCCGTCGCCTCATCCTCCTGCCGCGGAAGTAGGACGGTGACTCTTCCACCTTGGGGTCAAAGGTGAGGATCTTCTCGTCCACTGGACAGACCACGACGCGGGAATTCTCTGCCTCTCGCTCCCGGGCATTCTGGGGGCGGATGCGAACGACGACGCGGATGTTGCTGTTGACGGTGTCAGAATTCTTCTGAGTCCTCATCTGTTGGACTCTGCCTCCCTTGCTGGGACGTCTGGGTGGCATAGTGAGGGATATCTTGAATCCAACCTTTGATGCATGGAGCAGATAAACAATTCCAAAATTTGCATAAAATTTAATTTTAGTCTTAGTAAAAGGTAGCTGTGAACGTTGAAAATATTGATTTCTTCCCACCTCCCTGTTTAAATCTAGATTCGTTCAGGAAGGCAGATTCAATGACAAGTTTTATTTTACTTTCAAACACGTACGAGAACTAGCATATTATTTATGTCTGATTGAGCTAGCCCAACCAGACACTGTGCAAAGCCTGTCGCTATTTATACAGTGACTGGGCTGTTATGTCTGAGCCAACATTTAAGGAGAGTTTAAACTCAACTAGCATATTAACCCGTTAAGGATAAGGACAAGTACGAGTCTACTTGTGAGCAAGACGAAGTGTCTATGGGAAATGCGTGTTGGTAGTAAAATCAGCCCATCCTCAATGGATTTAATGACAACAGGTATCCACTTTGAAAGAGATCAAGCTTGATTAGTGCATTCAGAAAGAGCCTTGTGTTTGAGGCTGGGAGATTGGTACCGCACTGCCACTGGACTTATGACTTGAGATAGAACTTTGAGAAAGAACCCCTTTACTAGACTAGCTGCCAGATTTCCATGTCTGGACATGGAACTACTAGGTAGACCCCCCGGCCTCAGAAGTAACATTATCAAGGGCACCTGAACATTACATATTGATTACAATAGCAACCTAGTATTGATTGATGGCATGTCTCTTCTCATTGCATGGGCTTTTTATCCAACTTACAACATGTCGTTGTATGTAACATGGTCAACCCCTCTAAGTCAGTAGGGGGGTGGTTTGGAGGATCTCAGAGCTACCAAGTCTCGAGCATTCTGCTTGAGACTCAAGCATTTAGGGGCCATCTCATGATCTCACGCATGACACCCATTTTTCTCACGCATCAGGCGAAGTCTGCAACTAATTGGGCCTATAATAATGAGCATAGCTCTAAAGATTGTGATAGTTGCAAATGAAGGTATACTATTTCCCTTTTGTCTTTATAGTCACTCGAGTATGCACCTGATCGCACCATTAAGAGCTAAAAATTGAAAAAGCTACCGTGGGACTCGGGCCACAGGGGGAAAAAGCCCCTCCAAACACCCTCGCTCGCGCGCACATTCGCATGCCGAGATGCCGAGTCATGAAAATCTCACTCATAAATTTTTTTTTAACTTGGCATCCCCAGGGATGTCAAGTTCAAAAAAAAATTGTGAGTGAGATTTTCATGACTCGGCATCTCGGCTGGCGAATGTGCGCGCGAGCGAGGGTGTGGGAGGGGTTTTCTCCCCTGTGGCCTCCCACGGTAGGGAGCTTTTTTCAATTTTTAGATCTTAATGGTGCGATCAGGTGCATACTTAAGTGACTATTTTTACTTACATGTATTTTGAAAGACAAAAGGAAAATATACCTTCAATTGCAACTATCACTTTAATATTTTGAGCTATGCTCATTATTACAGGCCCAAGTTGCAAACTTCGCCCGATGCGTGAGAAAAATGGGTGCCATGCGTGAGATCGTGAGACAGCCCCTAAATGCTTGAGTCTCACGCAGAATGCGTGAGACTTGGTAGCTCTGCATCCCTGGGATCTGGAATACCATCCTTGCTACGATTGTATGAACATTATCATACAAGATTATTTAAAATCTTTGTTTTCTGTCAACCTTACAAATTTTGACTGCAATTTGTCTAACATTAGTTTTTTTTTTCTTACAAGTAGTACCGGTAACAGAATACTTTTAATGTTACGACTAGAGTCTAGGTCAGAAAATTTTCCTCCATTGCTTTTTCTCTCAAGTCTCAGACAACTTTATGCCTGTAACTGCATAGCCAAAAATCTAACCGGCTGAAAAGTGCCGTTAAGGAGCACAGCCAATTTTTCATGTTTAAAAAAACCAACATTTTAATAGATCTAACGTTAACAATAAGATAGGCCTATCACTGAGAGGGCCATGCAAATCAAGACTTGTATCGAGAACCTAAATAACACACATTAACTTCACTGCTAGACTCTGAAATTGGCATTATTGTAGATGCATGGGTCAATAATACTCATGAAATAGGCCCAACCACTGTGTGCGCTGTACGGCAGCTTTCCTGTTTATAATACTCATGAATTCAGCCCCACTGCACTGGCACTGTGTGTGGCGTTCAATGCTAAATAAGCACAGCGGTGGGGCTTTCTTCCACAGTATGATAGTATACTCGTGAATGCGCGCAACAAACGGTGTTTATGCGAGATTGACACAGCGGTGCAGTGGGGCCAATTTCCACAGCACAGCATGATTATCTTCGTCTAACAGTGCTAACCCCGGTGGCACGGGGCGCTGTAACCAGTAACACTATAACTTAATAGTAATAACAGGTATGGGTTGGAGTCGACATCGCTGTGACGCTGGTGTGGTTAATCTTCGTCCTTCAGATCCTTCTTTCCTAATGACTAAGAATCCTATTTTTCCTTTAAATTTTCTTCAATCTTGATTCTTGTATTCTCAAAATTAGCATTACTGTCCCTCGACTAATTCAGACCAATTTAATCATATGGCCAATTTAACCATTGCTTGCTTGCTACACTACGGGCCCCGTCTTATAACTTACCTTCAAATCGATCACAAGTCCCCAAATCAATCGCAACTTGCATTGCAGCACACACAAAACTTGTGATTGATTTCTATCACAAGTCTTTATAAGACAGGCCCCAGAACAGGGCAAGGCCATCATTGAAGGCCGGCCATGCAGGTGCAGACGACGAATTATGGTGTGGCCGTGGGGCCGATTTCACGATTTGCCCTTTTCTTCACTCATTAGTAGACATTACTCATCTACATGTCAGTCTTGTCACACTTCAGTTTTGTTCCATTTATTGTGGAATTGCCCGTTTGTATCTAGTCTTGATAAAACAGTTTTGCAACACACTTAACTAACTCAACTTTTGCACACACACCCAGCTCCATACATACAGTTACACGCATGCACGCAGGAGATCGCGTCGACGTCCATCACTTGTGTTGCACTGCTGCGAGACTTGTTTCGGTCCGCCACATAGCACATCATGCATGGGCGTTGTAAAGCCATGCTGTACAGTCACAGACTCTATTAGTACGGGTACCGCTTAGTACTGTAGTACGCATACGTACGCAGTACGACCCAGCGAATTGCGATTTTGCTTCCATTACTTACCTATTTGAAAGCCACCAGTGTTTACTCTATTCGTACATCAGCATTAATCCTGCGATGCTATGACAAAATTAAGATTTTGCTATAATGCGAAATAAATGGCGAACATATGAGAGACTTACCCAATCCTATCCTGTAATCATTTAAATGCCCGCAACGTGCATGTGTAATCAATCGTGTAAACATCAACACCGTAATTCGAAAGATCGCTGTCAGTGAATTGCGTATTGTGATTGGCTAGATCATTTTCCTCACGCAACACTGATTGGTTGATTGTCAACGTCTGGTCCGGCCGCGGACTATGATGCGATGGCACACTGATTTCGTGAATGGTAAAGATCCGCTCATTGCAGTTTTACTCTTTAGTCTTACCAAGGAGGTATACTTGGGTGACCCGCACCTCGTCATAGTTAATGTTCGCGCATATTTGAATCACATTTCGCCACTGAAATTCTTTGAAACCCAACTCACATACAGGAAAAATGCTGAAAATTCCAATGGAATCACAAGTTCACTGATCGATTTCGAAAATGTGCTGCTATCGTCGTCAAACGCGAACGATGCGAAAAAGTTGCGCACTAAGGAAGGGGCCCGCAACTCGTCACCCGCGCTCCCATAGACAAAGCACGTAAAAGACGTGTGCGGGTGACCGTGATGCTCCCATAGACATACACGTAAAAGATGCGTGCGGGGACAGTGGTGATACTTATAACACGTAGGGTCCTATTCCAATTAAAATTTCCGATTTTCGCGAAAAACTGTTCGGTTTTCACCAAAATTTGCTTGGCCCTGCCAAGTTTCAAGCATACTGAACACAGTCCCGGGCATAAATTTTTGTTTAGAGCGCTTAAAACAATTTAAGCGGGGTGACGGTATTCGGGCCCCTGACGAGGTGCGGGTACCTCGCTATACTAGGCAAGCTTGCCTAGTAGTCCAGGCTAGGCTCCATAGAAAGTGCACCTAACCTTGTTTTTCGATATATACAATGTTTTTTGATGGTTTCTTGTCAATTCGAGGGTGCTGATTCCAAATCCGATTGATGCCACTCGCGTAACCTTGAGCATTTTCGGCAAAATGCAAAAATCCAAAATGGCCGCCAGATATGCTAATTTGACCATGATAATCCCATTCATGTCAATTTTATGACCGATTATTACACCAAACTTTTTTGAAATTTTGTTCCTTGAGTAATTCTATTTGCACATGCTAAAAAATTTTCATTTAATGTAGGTACATTTAGTATTTTAAGCTTATTTTCAATTCAAAATGGCCGCTATTCCTATACTCATGTACTTTATGAATGGCAAAAAAAAATATGCATAGAAATAGAAGACGAATTTGCTGTTTTTCCAGTCACATACCTACGCTGTTATCAAGTTTTGCATGTGCAATGCAAATTTGATGAGTACCACTTGCAACACAAGCAAACAAACAAACAAACAAACAGAAAATATATTCTTTGTAATCTTATACGTTCTTCTTAATACAAAAATTCAAAATGAATGCCACTCATATACCCCTGTACAATATGAACGATAAAATGTGCATGGAAATAAACGAATTTTCTCTTTTTTTCTGTCATGCAGCAACACTGTTTATCAATTCGAGTGCTGATTAGAAATCAGAAGAAATCAGAAGGTTGTTTAAGGCTGTTTTATTTGTGATGCAATCATCCAAATTTGCTTCCTCAATCTGGGTTTTTCACAAGGAATTTGGGAAAAAGCCCAACAAAACTTGAATTGATCATCACGATCGTTTATCAGGAATATTAGACATGAACATTTGATACCTACTTACCTTGAGATGTTCAACTTCATAAAATTTACTCTGATTTACTGAAGCTAAATCTCAGATGATAACACAAATGAAATTTCCAAATAACTATCTAAAACATCGAACTACCTAAAATGACTCTAATCTAAAAGCGATATTATACAAACAGTTCCGAGAAGGAACATGAGGCATGGGAAAGTTGGAAAAAGGGACCACCCCACTTCCTTCCCTTAAAAAATCTCTGATATTAAAAAAAAGTTTTTCATGTTCACCCAGAGTATGATATGCTTGAAAATACAAATGACAAATTACCTTCTGTCTGATCTGTATAAAGTAGATCAGATTTACCACTGGTTCTGTGATGGCGTGATTTTTCACCTATTTGCTCAAGGTTGGTTAAATTGTAACAGCATGAACTTTTGTACTTGCCACTGTAAAATTGGTTACAACTCGTTATTCCGAAGGTTCGTTATTCCGAAGGCTCTTTAATCCGAAGATTCGTTAGTCCGAAGGTTCATTTTTCCGAATTTCATTTTCGGATTAATGAATCTTCGGAATGACGAACCTTCGGAATAACGCCACAAATGTTCGGATTAACGAACCCTTTTTCATTTTCGAATTAACGAACCTCTAGGTATAGGGAATTTGTGTGTTTCCGATTGACGACCCTTCGGATTAACGAACCTCTAGGTATAGGGAATTTGTGTGTTTCGGATTGACGACCCTTCGGAATAACGAACCCTCGAAATAGCGAACCTTCGGAATAACGAACAACACCCGTAAAATTGACACATTTTTGTGTCTGGAGATGAGTACACTGCTCTTACCTTTCCTTCAGTGATGAATTGTGGAATTATGAAATATTTACCAATGTTAGTACAATGCTGGTGATTCATGATAAATATAATGGGATGAATCCATTTTAGTCAAGGGGCTTGTCTTACACCTGTTTGCCCCCACCTCTGCTGCTGCCTAGCCCTGCCCGACCGCGACCCCTGCAATCCTGCAATTGCCTTACAAGGTACTTAGGGGTCACTGGGTGATCTTGCCATAGAAAGAAAGTAAAGACGTGGGGACTTGCTTGAGCACTCCTTTACAGAAGATCCAAAGCCCAACCTTACAAGCAACCATCCACAGAGCCATCTGACGATAGACATGCTGACATTGTTGCCTAAAATGTAGCCATGATAGGTGAAAGGCTTCACTGTTCTCGCGATAGATGGATTTTACCACCAGTTTTCTCGGAGTGAATGTCTTTGCGTATGATGTCCAGGGAGACTCTAAGATTTCTTCAGTGCTGCCTCATTCTGAAAGCAGTGCTATAACAACTTCACACTGCTTGTCTTTAATTTTCAGCACTTGCAGCTTCAGAATTTCGCAGACCAACTGACTTAATACTCTGAATGATGGCCTCCTCCAGGGTGGCTATAAACTAACTCCACTCCTTTTAACATGGTGACTTGATAATCACTTCGTGAAGGAAGTTTGTTCGTGCAGATGACCTTACCCTCACGTCTCATAGAATGTCCTTGGATGACATTAGCCGAGTACTAACCCATCTCAAGACAATAGAGGAGTAATTCTCCTTCTGGAGACTTTGCCTCAACCTTTACATGATTACCATTAGGCCCATGCCTTTCATCTTAGCAACCATCTTGTCAACGCTATTATGTTCAAGGTAGCCTTCTGTGGCAGGCATAGGCTAAGGAAGTCTACCCTCCTTCACTGGTGCTCGATCACTCTCCCTCCTTACGCTGGAAGGAAAGGATGGCAAGTGTCCCCGTGCAGTGCCGTCTATGCATACCCTGATCTTGGCTTCCAGTCATGATAACCTGATAACCTGACCTGGGCGCATTTCATGAAGCGTTTTGTCTGACAAATTTGTTCTCAGACAATCAGATGCAATGGTTTTTAGGCTTATAACAGTTTTTCCAAAAATGTATATATATATATATATACACATATATGTATATATATATCTGACAAAACGCTTCATGAACTGCCTCCCCCCCCCCCCCCCGGGAACCTGCCATCAATGTGTCTGAAATCCCTCAAGCCAACCTAGATCTCACCCCCCCCCCCCCCTCTCCCCATCACTGAAAGCTTTGACCCCAAAACCGGATGGTGCAGAAGCTGGTCTGAGGCCATGGACCATCCAAGTTACCTATATACAATACTGTCTCTGGCCTGGCAACAAAGCCAGACGGCCACTTTCATCCTGGTCCTATGGCAAATAATCACCCTCTGACCCTTGAGGAAGTCATGGAAGTGCTGAACGTCATCAGATGTGGTTGCAATAAAGGCAATTGCGGGTCGGACTGATATGCATCTTTAGTCCTATAATCCTGCAAAGTTGGGGCTGATGTCGCCTGCTGCCAAACATCAAATTAAAGAAATCTTTGAAGACAATAAAAAAGAATAGCTTTGGTTTTAAGACGAGAATGAATGACCTCATGATGTCAAAGTATATATAATAAACACATGGGAAGTGTGACAGAACTGAAAGAGGTACTTCACATTGGTCCTTGGTTTTGAATAGTTTGAAAGGTATTGCGTTTGGACAGTTTTGTTTATACCTTCATCACTGTTTGGTGTTGTTTTAATTCAAGATTCGATAACATCAAAGCGGTACTTTTAAATCATATCATATAAAGTGATGGAAGTTATGATCCATTTCAAACTCACCACAGGACTCCCCCCCCCCCCCCCCATTCCTTGCACCATTTCTGTCCCTATTAATAATGGTTTCAGTGAAATACATGTTAGAAGCCTTGCTTTCTAGCTTCCCCTCCATTTTCAACATTATTTAATAAATACCATGTATCTAGGTTCTTAACATTGTGTGAGTATTGCATTTTTATATGCAACCTGCATGCAGAACAGGAATGTATATTGATTTTTTGCGTGATGTGTAGTGCACTTATATTCTTTGATGAAACAGAATAAAAGATAAGAAATTGTGTTAAACATCGTAGCTAAGGGTTACCATTCATAATTCAAATAATTCAAGTAATAATCCAAATTTATGTGGTAAATAAGGACTTTTCATCACTGAAGAATAACTTTTTGTTAAGAACATCCTTCAGATATATGATCAGCACTAGATCTTAATAAACGATGTAGCTGGATGTCAGAAAAAAAAAACCACCCAGCAAATTGGCTTTCTATTTCCACATATATTTTTGCCATTCATATTGTACAGAATAAGAGTAATTGACGACCATTTTGAAGAATAAAAATACATGTAGGGCCTATTTATTGTAAGTGGCACCCAATATATTTGCGTTGCACACGCAACACTTTATAACAGCTTAGGTACGGGACAGGAAATACAGTAAATTTGTTCTCTATTTCTATGCATTTTTTTACCATTCATATTGTACATGAGCATAGGAATGGCGGCCATTTTGAATTGAAAATGAGCTTTAAATACCAAATAAATCTATATGAAACGAAAATTCTCTTGTAAATATAAATGGAGTAACTCTGGGAAAGGAAATGTACAAAGTTTGGCGGAATAATTGGTAATAGAATGCGCCTTATTCTGATTATCACGGCCAAATTAGCATATTTGGCGGCCATTTTGAATTTTTGCATTTTGCCGAAAATGCTCAAGGTTACGCGAGTGGCATCAATCGGATTTGGAATCAGCACCCTCGAATTGACAAGAAACCATCAAAAAACATTGTATATATCAAAAAACAAGGTTAGGTGCCTTCTAGCCTGGACTATAGTACCTCCTTGGTCTTACCAATTGGGGGTGTTCCTAAACTGGTATTTTGACTAAAATTCGGTAAATGGGGGATAACGTTTCCTCCAATAAAAGATGTACGGAACGTTTTTTTTTTTTTTTTATTACGAGTAGAGGTATTGATTCAACACACAAACAAATACAGTAATCACAACGACACAAGGTATAGCATTACTGCATCGTATATAAGGTAAATCTCAATTCACATTTCACACAATTTTGGTTTTATTCATTTTGTTTTTAACCATCTTTATCCGGTTTTCCTTTTCAAGAAACGATCAATTATAGAGCGATTAATTCTCTTTTGAATTCTGATTATAAATAATAATAGTTGAATTGTTTTGGGTTGAGAATTACGGCCGGCCTGCTTTGGCATAGGCACTCTATTCATATAGTAAATGTTGCGAAAATCAGGTGAATCATAATGCTATCTTTGTAATGAATATAATATTTTCTCATGAATTTGTTGTTTACATTGAATTGACTACAAATGAAATAATTGAATTTTTGCCAGAATGAGTTCACACGTGGGCAATGAACGACTGTTTCCAGTGGCGGGCACTGGGCGCGCAACCCCCCCCCCTTTTTTTTTGTCAAAACAAAAGGATAAAAAGAAAAAAGGGGGTGCGCCCCCCTTTAATTTTGCGAAGGCGCCTCCCTTTTACGGAATTCCTGGATCCATCCCTTGCTTCAACATTTTACAATGGCTACAAATTATATCTGACTTGCATAATCTTCCATATAGAATTTTTTTTTTTTTTTTTGCAATTTATACCCATCGTAGGCTCTAAATTCCGACTAAATAGTCCAAGGCGGACGAAGACTACTACAATACATAACTAAATAAACGTATACAGATTATCAAAGCAGGAGGGATGAAGATGACAAGTTCGATTCCCACCGTTTTCTTTTTCAACACGTTTGCTATGTGAAAACATTATTAGATCAGCTCTTGCGATGTTTCAAATTGTAAAGAAAAATATGATATAGATATAAATTATAATTGGTAGCATAGCACATAATTGTGTATATATACTGTACAATGAACTTGGAAGTAAATTGAAATAACATGGATGAAGTGAGATGAAATGAAATGAAAATCAGACAGAATAACAACCAAAGCGGGAGAATAAAATGGTATAAATTGATAAAGGGAAAAGAAGTAATTACTTATCCTTTCCCGATGCGTGTTTCAATATAATGATGATAACAGAAATCATCGCCACTGACAGTTGTTTTCGATAGTCGGCCTTCTATCAATGATTTTAAACACAATGAGCATGGTACAGACAATATTTTGATAATGAGACAGATAATGATCGACATTCAACTTAGCTGCATGATATCGATTAACAGCTCATGATAGGACACTGGATTCAGTGGAATTGTTATTTTATCATATCGAGCTCAAATTTTGCCTTTTGGACGCTGTAAACATGGTAAAGCACCTTTAGAATTTCTTACGTTTTTAAATTGTATATTTTGAAGGACTCCTGAACATCCTGATCTTGCATGAATCCTGAAAATAAATGATCTGTATTTAATTCAACTTGGTCAATCTATGTTTAATTACAACTGCAATTATCTACCAAAATCTATCGTAAAAGCCACGTTCATAGCTGTTCATCGCATTGTGGTACTGATTTATATATGAGCGTTTCTTTGTATTTCTTATTTGTTTGTTGGAAGTGAAACAAATCAACTTGAACAACTTGAACTTGAAATCCATCATTAATGAGATTAATGACTATACAATGGTATATGTAGATATATATTACATATCATTGGTATATTGGTGTTGCTGCTGTTGTTGCTTTCATTCCAGTGTTCCACGTCCTAGCTTGGCTTTTAGTGGAACAATCTTTTCCATCGTTATGATTACTTCTTCTTTATTGTGACCGTGACAAAGTGTGCATTGTTTCTTTGGATTTTGTTATAACATACCATATATAATTCGTGCGTATAACAGTATTTCACATTGTGTTCAAAGAACTGTCCCTAACAATCGAATGAAAGTAATATTGACACATGCACGGGCTTTAATTTTTTTTAATGGAAATAAATAAACTACTGAATTGAATTGAATTGAAAGGACTGTATGTAAAAGAGATTATTCATAATACTAAATTGATTCTAAATAATTGTGACCGCTTATAATTCTGTAAGTCATGAAATAGTTCGCTACCTCATAATAGTGCAAATTTGAGGTATGGTGTTTAAAAAATTATTTACCCAACGTCTACCATCTCTGTAAGTAATGCGTCGACCTGTATTATTTGTTTTTCTTTCTCATGTTCACACAGAATTGAAACAATCATGTCATCTCCAGAATTATCACTTTCACCTAAATCATCGTGTGTGTGTGTGTGTGTGTGTGTGTGTGTGTGTGTGTTTTGGCATAATTACATTCACATAATACACTCAAGGTGAACACGAGATTATGAAATATTATGTTCCAGATTCTTTTAGACCCTAAAGTACCGGTTTATATGTTTATCAGTGGAATTAACATTCTCACAAGAATGAGCGTGTTTGTCATGATGTGCATGGCGTTCATTTCTTGCAAACCATGAAAGTATTGCAAGTACAAACATAAAGTGAAATAAAAAAATATTTCTTAACAAGACTTGGCAACGACAACCACAGGAGCTGCATGTTTTGACCTCGAATCGTGGAAATATTATACGGAGAATACTAAATTAATTTATAAAGTCGTTCATAATATTGCTAGGATAAACAAAGACTATTCTGCTCTCTTTTACCTGGGATTTGAGAAGGATAAAAAAATTCCATGAACAATATCTAATGAACACGACATCTAAAATGTCCGTGAAAATTCAACAGTTTAAAAGTAACAAAATCCTCTGACATTAGTCTAAAAGTCTGTTGTATACAGGTTTCAAATGCGAAAAGTTGACGTATTTTAAAACTGCTGTAAAATCGATCTGAATAATATATTGCATCTTAATGTAATATTCCCGAGTGATATTGCCTTGCCAATATATCTACCTCAAGAATGATATATTGCATAATAATGTAATATTCCCGGTTAATATTGTCTTGCCAATATATCAACCTCACGAATGAAATATCACGTGTGAGCTATTCGAGGATGATACATGTACATTGTACTAAAATGTAAAATGTATAGGCATGTTCTGCAGATTGACACAAGTCCAAAGATCCCTTCGTCCTTGAAAGCGACTTTTGGTCATTATTGTTCTTTTGTCAGTAACTTAATTGTGATAGGTCACGCTCCAGTGTTCAGGGATCTATACGGCTACCTAGTTCGTCGACGTTCAGACTGACGAAAACAATTCGACACTCGAACATGCACGCAAAAAAGTTTTACTGTTGTACTCTACAGTGTCGGGACAGCTGGGGCTTCTTCAGTTCAGCGCGTAATTATCTATTGATCGATCCGGCTCACAAGTACACGGACTCGGCCGGGCCCCGCGGGGTGAGACACCTGTTTAGTTGCTTGTCGACGGTCATGTACATAGTTAGTACTGTGAGATGGTTCTGTATGCAAGGCAAGGAGGTTTCTGTTTTCCACTCCCTGGCCTGGTACATCTTCAAGTCGTCGTCGTGATGGTTGATACAGAAGCTGACACTTGTTATGATCAACATAGAAGCTGATTTAGCCTTGGATTCTGCAAAAGGGGAAGAAGAATAGGAAGACAACGGGAGTTATTCGTACAACAACAAAAACGTCAACATTCTGTCTCTCACTCGTTTTTCTGGTTTTGTGACAGGTATCAATGTGAATGTGAGAACAAGCATTCCGTATACAACCAGGTGTACGTACGTAGCGCGGATGAATGGAACGCGTCTTCATTGTTTGCAACTTTGATGAGTGTATCACTTGATTCAGATGTAAGTAAATTTGTCTGAATGCTCAGAGATTGATAGGAACTCGCATTCCTTATTTTTATAGCTCCTATATAATTACAATACTTGTCAAGACAAAGTTTAATAGTTAAGGTGTATAGTTGCTGGCAATGCCAATGGTACAGATGTACTTCCATTTATTAGTCATTGTAATAACTAATATATACTTTGGATATCCATCTCTGTATATTTTACTGCAGCTGCAGTTTATACTGGTACTTTCTAATTGATATTGGTGTATACAGAACTCATTTTTTAGATCCAGCAAATGCGGAATGTAAATATGAAGAGTTTGTTCACCCAAACTGATTTGTTAGTCAATGTTTGCCAAATGGAGATATTTGCGATTAAAGGTCAAGAAAAATAAAGAGAATAATAAGAATTTTTTTGCTTCTTTTGACCATAACTTCAAAAATTTACCTTTATATGTAGTGACCAATATATCATTTAAAAGTTATTATTTTGTACTTTATGACAGAGACCGTACTTCAAAATCTTCAAAAAATGGACTTATCGGTTTTTGCGAACAAACTCTTCATATGATTTTTGAGATGTTTGATAGGGGGAGGGGAAGGATCGAACTGTATGCTTGTATCAATTATCAGTTTGGTGTAGCTCTATATGGTACTTTTAAAGGGATATTGGTTGAGCCTAACATTTGGCAATTAAGATACTTAAACCATATGGTATGAAATGTTAGAGCATATATTTCAAGAGGAGTTCAAAGTTCATTTGATGACAATCGGTTTTGAAATGGCTGAGATATGCAAAAATAAAGTTAAACAAAGCACCACCTTTCAATAAGATTTCTTTGTTTTGGATGTCTCAGCTATTTCCAAGCCAATTTTTCTCAAATAAACTTTGAATTGAATTCCTCTTCGAATATACTGTTTTTTTTTCATATATAATTTCATAAAAGGTTTCTCATTATCTCAAAAAATTGTCATAAAAAAAGTCTCATCCCAACCGAAACTGTACCATTCCTTTGTGAGTATACTCCACTATCTCCACCCCCCCCCACAAAAAAGGATATACAATGTAGATATGAGTATATGACTATAGCATGGCTGCTAGAATATTTTCTCCAATGTTTTCACCTTTTTTTTTTTGCATGTGAAGAGTGGACAAAGTTCAACAATATAAAGAAAATATAGAGGGAATTCTAGAAAAAAAAAAATCATTTTTCATGAAAATTAATACACATTCCATCAACTCGATCCTGACATTATGTTAAGGGTAGCAGTTATTCCTCCTGCTTTCTGAAAGCGGTAGGTCAAGTGCTCTTTCATTATGCTACATGTAGAAAAGTAAATTTTGTAGAATTTTCTTTATATGTTCTTTATATTGTCCATACGCAATACGTCATAGTAGTCTCCTCGTCCAGCAGTTCCAACACCAAACTTTAAAAATTCAGGTTCTTTTGCATCGATTGTCCAATTTCCTCAAACTTTCACTGATTATATACCGTGTTCTACTAATGTTGCTGCTTTCACTCAATCCACATTGCTCTTTGGGTTTTGGTTCCCTTTAAAGGTAGACACTTGTCTAAAAGATGCAAAATTGCACCCATAAAGATGCCCCCTGTCTGACACTGGTAAAAATGCGAATTGAACCTATTTTCTTAGAGTATGGTTCATACACAGTTTGTGTCACTTTAAAGTAACAATTACTGTATTACCTGAAGACTCCAAATTCTCAATTGATTCATATTAGTAATGGAAATGCAGTGGTTTTGCAAGGAAGTTCCAAATTGTATGGTCATAGATGTAGGACTATTACAGTGTATACAAAAATGTTGACATGCTTATGGCTATGAATTTTTATTTACCAGTTTTAGAGGACTTTTTATTTTTTTCCCCAAGGCTGGAAATTTTTCAAGGGATTGCTCACGCATTTGATTGTGGGTAGTAGAATAGAGTTGGTTTACATCATGCCAATAACAATATAATCTTGGTCACTGTGTTTACTACAGTGAGTGTTTTTATGCATGTACAGTGGAAAGTTGAGGTATAAGTTGCTGCCATATCAAGTGTTTTGTTTTATCACAGGTAAGCAATGAATAGCATAGACATTTGATATACATTAGAATTTTAATGAACTTCTGGTGTTCCCAAAATAAATAAATAAATATGTATGTCTATATACAAATGTATACACTGACGGACAAAAATATGACATACAAACATGATACGTATATATGTATATGTATGCTGTATGCATGATGGAGTACACACATCAGTAGGGCAATTCCATGAGATCGGTGTCATGGGGTGAAAAAATAAATTGTTATGTTGAAACTTGCCACCTATTTTATTTTGTTCAGTATACGTCTGGGCATGTGGAACAGCCATTTTTTACACTAATATACCTCCAGAATGGCAGATATTACACTTTAAAGTCAAATTACATTTTCATTGAGAATTACATTGAAAATGTACTTGAATGTTTGAGTTGAATCCATAGAATATAAAAGAATGGTAAGTAATTGATTTGTTGATTTTTATGATGTATTGGGTATTAGTTACTAGTTGTCAGTGAGGAAAAAATGATCCGTATTCCCATGAATTGGTAGAATGCATACTGCCAAACTGCTAAGACTAATGTAACGTGAGTAACGAAAATACTGAAATAGTTTCATATCTTAATATTCCTTTGGATTTAAAATGTGCCAATGGAAATTCTCTTCATACTGCCTCTACCTAATATGAAAAATGGTGAAAGAGTTGTGTACATGCAATTGTATTATAATGAGAGAGGTTCAAAAACTGTAACACGAGTAACAATGTAACGTGAGTAACAAGGGTGTAACGTGAGTAACGACAAAAAATCACGAAATACAAATATATTTCTATACCAATGACAGTAAATATTTTTTGTGTGACTTGCGTAAGCTGAGGGAGCATAAAGAGAGTATGGTCTTGTAAATAACCTTACATGACCTTGCTTGAATTGGTTGTTATATAATACATACGTGTAGGCTAAACACACTTGCTATCCAAAGAAAATCTTGATTGGCAAACTAGACGAACCAGATGTGGCTAATAATCATGGACATTATAATTTTTCTTTTTAGTTCTAATCCTTACATTATATCGTTTCAGATATCAGCTATGGATATCTGTAAATCCCTTTTAGAGCCAGCTTTTTTTTATGCTTAAGGTTGTAATTTGTACAATTTTGGTAATTGGTTAGTGGAGCAATCGTAAGACAAATGGGAATATAATGATGCACCTCGATGCAATTTACAAATGAATTGGAAGCATAATAGATTAACAACAAAAATTTGTATACCTGATGTAACTTTGAGCAAGAGTTGGCATTGTCTCTTTTTACAATGCCATTTTTTTTTTTTTTTTGAGTGGGGGGGGGGGGGGAGGGTTAACAATAATCATTTTCTGGCAGCTGGTAAATACACATACAATTTGTACATGTGAGTTTAAGACATTTGCAAGAATTGTCAGTGTTACAGCTTTTTATACATAAGTCTCCGGGATTATCAACCCAAAATAATGACAATTGCTTAACTACAGTAACTTACTCAAAGTTAGAATCCACCACTACCAGAAGATACAAGAATAATTTTTGGGTTAAGAGGTAGATCACTGAATACAAAGACTGTACATAGCAGGGCTGCCAAACTAGAGTGAGAATTTGGAGTGAAGTGTGAGTAAGCAAGCGACTAAACGAAGTGACAGTGGTGGTGAGGGGGGTTGGGGATGATGTGGAAGGGGGTGTCTCCCCTCCCCCTTTCCACTGGAGTGAACTTCATCAATTTTGGATTTGGTGCATACTCTAGTAAAGATTTCAACACATGCCATAGAGAAAGTTTGCCTGTGGGAAAATCTCGAAAGTTTGGGCTTGGGCATATTGCATGTTCGGATAATCAGGAATTTTAGGGACATTCCTTTTTTTTTAACATGCTGTTTTTGGGGTTAAGTGTGAGAATTCTTTTATCAGAGTTAGTTAAAATTTGATGAATTGTGTAAGTCTTGCTAATTGCGCAAGAGTTGGCAGCCCTGAAATAGAGTGGAAAGTCCACACTGGTAACAGTAGCTGGATGTAATTTGTGGACAATGTACTGTATGTTGTTTCTAAAGTAGTTTACAGTTTATGAAGGCAAGTGTTTCACTCATGATTAAAACTACTTACATTTAAGTTCCTGTGAAAGGGAATAGAAGGAGAATATTTTAATTCACTGCATGAACTAGTATCTACTACTTTATATTTTCTTGCATTTGGTTTATAGTGGTTACTCGGATTCTGAAAAGTAAAGTATGTGGAATATATGACCGTATGACAGTGGGAAAAGTATGAAAGAGTGCCAATATTGTTTTATTTTAGGGACAAAATATCTGTAGAGGTTAAATTCATCAAAAGCATTTAGTTTCCAGCTAATTCTCATCGTCAGTTATGTGGTAGTGATTATGAGCTAATATGTAACGTGAGTAACGTGTAACGTGAGTAACGACGATTTTGCTATTGCTGTCAAATATTTCCAATGCTCTCAAAATTTTGACCCCCTATATTTGAGTACCACAACATGAGTTATATAAATCATACAACAGTTGTTTGAAATACTGCCCAGTATGAGGACACTTTTTGAATAAAGGCATATTGGCTTTTTATGTCGTCCCGAAAAATGTAACGTGAGTAACGAAATTATTTTGTCTTTATTTCCGGTATGGATGTGGTTAGTAAAATTCTATTAATATTGCATGGTAGACTAAGGACTTGTGCATCTATTGTACAACAGAGAGCATGTCAAACCTTCCAGTATAAAAAATATGACAATTACAATATGCAGAGATGCCTAAAAAGTGTAACGTAAGTAACATGGAATTGCCCAGTAGCAATATGGCTCCAAAGTTGTGCATATTACACATAATTAAGCTTTACATTTTACAACTGTCATGATTTCTTATGTAATCATGCAGTTTTGTGTTTTACATGTGTATGTCAGTGTGTGTGGGCACGTGTGTGTGTGTGTGTGCTGCAGAGAGAGAGAGAGTAACATTTTACATATATATGTATTTCTGATTTTTAAAAATCCAATACGGCAGATTATGATAGAAAATCCTCATCCAGATACCATTGTCCTTGATCCGTCATTCTCATATAAAATCATGATATAATGATTTGTGATTGTTGCATGCTTTCAGGGAGAGCTCCACAGCACCTCAGGGGTCAAAGAAGAACAAAAAGAAGCGGAAGAAGAGCAAGAAGAAGAAGCAGCCTGAGGTTGAAGATGATAACACTGGTCAAGTGGACATCATCCAGAAGGAAGTAGACCAGATCGCTCAGATCATGGTGTCCAACATTGACAAGATGCTGGACAGAGGGGATGCCTTGGATGACCTGATGGTCAGTGTAGGTAAAGTGGAATCTCATTATATCAGTAGATCAGATATAACAAAGTCCTCTTTTAACCCGTTGAGGACCAGTCCGGAGTATACTCGGGCAAGTGTCTATGGGAAATGCATGTTGTAGAAAAATCAGTCCATACTCAACGGGTTAACAAGGTGATTTTACAGGTACCAACTTTTTATTTGGAAATGTGTTTTTGCACCATGAGATTGTGAAAACCTGGTGTAAGGTAGCTGTCATTGTTTTCAAGTCCTTGCTGTAATAAGGTTCCCTCATCTGGTCTTATTCACTGCGAGAGAGATTTCTTTTGCTACATATAGCGTTCCACCGGGGAGGTGGGGAGAGATTTCATCCCCACCTCCCTGATACCACATTGATTACCAGTTCACTGTCAACCCTTCCAAACATGTGAAAAAATAGAAATGATCAACAGAATGAAGATGGTAGTAGCAGGGCCATTGAGCTGAAGTTTGTAATTAAGGAATTAATCTATGGTGATGCTTGCATGTTTTAGGCTTTTTTGCCAAATTCTATGCTAGCACAAAAATTACAGACATGTGTTTGAAGAATGTATGATGTACATGTCATCAAATTAGTCAGATTTATTGCAAGAAAAGAAAAAGTTATAGTGTTGGTAAATGTTTCCTCCATCTGTATGTCACCTTTGAAGGACTTTATAGGCAATGGGGATAAAGTGCCTCGCCTACAGGCATGTGTATGCACTGTTGCCAGCAGAAGATTTGAACCAGGGACCTCACGAGTAAGAGTCTGTGATCCTATCCACTAAACCATGATGGCCCGTATACCATGGCAGCTGGCCAATCAAATTACTTTGATGCTCAAGCTCATTTCATTACATATGTGTTTCTACTGGCATCGTTCTTTCTGAATCTGGTACAGCTGGGGTCCAAAACCTTCAACCTGCTGAGCTCCAGTAGGAGACCTAGGTCTTTTATTTTTAAAGTTCAAAACAAGCAATACACAAACAAGTCAATCTGCAAGTATTGAACTGATTTCATATTTTTCTAAAAGTTGCCACCATAAGGAATGTGTTTGTAGAAAGTGTGGTTAAAGATTTACACAGTTTAGATGGGTGGAGACCCCAACTTATTGGTGTAGTTGTCAAATTTAATTCTGCAATGTTTGCAGCAGACTGTTTGCTAACTTTTGCCTTGTGTCATTTTTTTTTTCAAAGAGGATCTTGAAGCTCAAGCCAAGGGTTTCCAGGTTGTTGCCAAACAAGTGAAGAAAAAGGAGATGTGGAAATACAGAAAGGTCAGTTTTCTCTTCCATCAAGGCAAAATGTATGTGGAAGATAGTGGCAGTTCATTTGCTGAATATACAGACAGGATTTCAGACAGAATATATATTCAATATTACTTAAAACTTCAATGAGTTGTATGGTTAAATACATGATTGTGCAGCATTCAAAATTTTGAAAAAAAAATGCTTTCTTGTAGTTTTGAACATTATGATTATGATATATGGAATTTGAAGTAGAAGTGTATGACCCAAACTTTGTGCCTATTCCTATCAATTTAATGTGTCACATGTAAACAACATTCCTGCTATCCACATTTGTATGTGAAGACATTATTCAATACTGCCAGAGTAATTTTTCAATTTTTAATCATTCCAAAATATTCATGGCTATCCACATTTTCTACTTTTTTAACTTTGTTATAGAGAAATCGTTCATAAAAAGGCTTTCTTGCTTTTGATCGTAATCTGAGCTGTGATTCATAGTCATCCAGTTACATAGGCCCTTTTTTTTTGCTGCGAATGTGTTTGTGTAAACAGTTTGTGAAGTGTTTTCTTCTTTCATGTGAAAACTATTTTACAACAAAGAGAGAATTAAAAAATGTGTTTAAGTGAAGAATTTAAGTAGACCTACTCATATTAAAACAGGGAACATTTTGTTTACACAAACCCAGGCCTTTAAGTATATAGGAGCAAGCCTTAGTTTGAGAGTATATTTTTGACACATGCCTTGGAATGCTAATGCATGCATTATTGGTCTTGTGCAGTAAAATGATTTCTATAAAAAGATGGGTTTTGTGTTACCCTCTGCTTTTTATGATGCACAATCTCATAAGACAATGAATGCTATGATTTATGTTAATGTATCTTGCATGATTTATTATTACAGTATTCACTTGTTAGAGTAATTTGTACAGTGACTGTGATAACAAAATGAAGTATCTTAAAGATCCTGTTTACCTTTGGGAGCAGTGATTTTAAAAATGTTAAAGATATCACAATTGATGCACATGTGTAGGTCAGTTGTGTCACAAACATCTTACCCTATAACATTTTTGCAATAAAGCCTGAAATATAAAAAGATATCACTATTTTTCTCAATAAACCATAACTGAAGATGGTTTACTCTGGAAACATGTTTATTATAACTATTGTTCACATTTTGTATTAACAATATTTAACATCCATTATACTGGTTCAAATTATTACATTGGTTGTTTCTATCCCTAACTCACATTTCAGAACTATTTTGAAGCACTAATGCTGGATTTATTGTTTCATCTGCAAATGGTGAATTATTCCTTTAAGACCCAAACATAAGTGATGTATTAATGAATGCTTCTCAATTTATTTTACTTCTTTTTTTTATTCTACAGCAAACAATAATCCTGACAATTATTGTTATTCTCATCCTTGGTGGCATAGCTGGGGTAGTCTTATGTGAGTATGTTGATCCCTGGATGATGTTGTTATTGCATTGATAGGCACTGTATATTGTAATGGTCCTTGAAAGTATGAAGTGGTATGATAGAGTGAGGTTCTTTTGCCCAAACTTATTGATTTCTTATTTTTGGCAATGTAATCTTCTTGAAACAGTATCTAGGGGGTACAGAAAGGTTTAGTTTTATGTCTGGGCATGTTGACATCAGGGCTTGACACTACCTTCTGTCTCCAGTTCGAAAGATGGTGACCTGTTCTGTTCACTGAAATACTTGATTTTGAAATGTTGGCAACCCAAACTAAAAGGAAATGTAAAAATTCATTTTGAATTTTAGCTGCCCAATTGGGCCACCAAGAGATAGCCTCTTTGGAAATTTGGTGGCCCAATATCAATTTTTAGTGATCCCGGGCCACCAGGCCATCACTAATGTTGAGCCTGGCATATCATACATTTTAGTCCACAAGTTATGAATTCTCTGTACTCAAATTATAACATATAACTGATGAACATTTTTCAGATTAAAGGACAAGTCCACCTTCATATACATAAGGATTGAGAGAATGCAGCAATATTAGTAGAACACATCAGTGAAAGTTTGAGGAAAATGGGACAATCCGTTCAAAAGTTACGAATATTTTAAGTATCTGCGCGTCACTGCTGGAAGAGAAGACTACTACAGTGTATGATGTCACATGCGTACAACTACTTAGTGTATAAGGAAAATACAAAGAGAATTTCATAAAACTTTACTTTTTGAATAAAGTGCACAGTTCTTTGACTTGCTACTGACGTATGTTAAGGGTAATATTATTCCCCCTGCCTTCTGAAAGAGAGAAGTCGAGTGTTCTTGTGTTATGCGAGAAAAATGGAAATATGTTGAGTTTTCTTTATTCTTTCTTTATATTGTTGTACTCATGTGACATCACAAGCTATAGTAGTCTTTTCATCCAGCCGTGACTGAGCAGAAACTTCAAAAATTCATAACTTCTTAACGGATTGTCCGATTTTGCTCAAACTCTCACTGATGTGTTCTACTAATATTGCTGCATTCATTCAACCCACATGTCTATGAAGGTCAACTTGTCCTTTAAGAACCTCTGGACAGCAAATCAATATTACATTGTACAATACCTTTAGTAGCCCACATTAGTGGTCAGTTATCATCAGCCCTTTCATCAGCTGCATTTGCAACCCTGTGTATGATAGAGTTGAACTGAATTGAATTGAATTGAATAGAGTGCTCAAAAATTTCTGTGACTACCATTCCTCTACACGACAACCGATCATACTATGCATCACATGGCTACCATCTGGGATTAGCCAATCAGATCATTACTAAATTTGTTTTGCTCTATGGTATTATGTATTATCAATTGTGTACACCTTCAGATTTTGTTGGTTTTAAAAAAAATACATATATATGTGTATATATATATATATATATATATATATACATACATACATACATACAGGCATGGCACCACATAAGTGTGAACATAGCACATTCAGAGTTTATGTATTACTGAATGTGATTGTACCCCACTCCTTGGAAAGAGCCATTTTCTAAAATTTCAACTCATCCTCAGAGCCAATTACTGTATTAGAAGTCAGCATTCAAATAAAAAGATAAATAAAAAGATAAATAAATAGATAAAAGAAGAGAGAAAAAAAAAAGAACAGAGGCTAAAACTGTGATGATATTTGAGACAGGTACCTACATTGAACTCAATTTGTTGACAAAATCATGTTATAGCTGTAACATGTCTTCTAGTCTTCAGCGAGTAGCATGTGAAGTTCACACTTTTAAACACTCATTTTTCCCACAGTGATCCTAAAACCATGGTGACCTAATGCAGCTTGCCCTCAGGGTTCTACCAAGCAAGTTCACTCACCTTCATTGTTTCTGCTTTGGACATCGGGTGTGGACATCAGGTGTGGTTAGTCAGCGGTGTTTGCATCAGATCAGAGCCTCATTTGTAAGGAATTGCAGGTGACCAGAAAGTGAATTTCAGTCATAAGATCATGATCGACTGTTATGTACTGAAGAAGATTTAAATTATTCAGAACCATGTCCTGTTGATAGGTGTGCCTTGCAGCAAACTCATTTCTCTCTGTTTAAAAGTGTGTCTGTTTTGAGACTTGCAGAAAGGTAATACCATAATGGATGCTTATACTGTATTTGGTCCTTCATCTCTTATGCTCTTCTGCGGCTAAGTGATCAGTTTTGTTCTTTTTTTTTTCTTCTTCTTTTTTTTTTTTTTTTTTGGGGGGGGGGTTCTTAGTTGACAGTACACTACACTACATTCCTTTCATAATCATTTTGCATGAAATTTGAGTTCTTTTTAGCAATATCAAGCAAAGAAGCCTAGAATTATTGTGTTGGTGTGTGTGTGTGTGTGTGTGTGTGTGTGTGTGTGTGTTTGTGTGTGTGTTTGCATATGAGGGAAGTGATATTCTTGTACATTGCCCCATATGTTTCAATTTTGAAACTTGAATGACATCTTGTGAAATTTTGAATTAAGCCCAAAACATACTGTAACTGGGTTAATTTTCAAGCCTGCACACTGAGTGCTGATGCTGTATGCTATGACTGATCTCCATACTTTTCTTCAGCCGCTAGTTTTGTTTTGTTTTGTTTTCACATGACATCACGCTGCAAAAATTTGCCTTGATATTTCCTAGCATTCTGTCATAGTTTTTGATAACTAGACTAAGCACACATATTATGGCTCCAAATATTGTGATCAGTGAAGTTTACTGTCCAAGTAGGAGATTGGACTTGGCCACATTTTTCCTCACACATTCAGGTGTTCAAGACGTTTCTGTGAAACATCTATTCACTTTTTTTTTACAACCTCTGTGTAATGTATTGTTTTCCTTCTTAACCTCAATGTTGTAGGCTGATTTTCCATACAATGTCACCATCAACCTTGAGGATAGATTTGTTCAGTGAAGTGAAAGGACAGTATAATCAGGTGTATCCAAACACATGGCATTGGCTGACCATGCATGCATGTGGTACATGGTCACTTAGTGGCTGACCATTCGAGTAGGGTATGAGCTAATTTATATTTTCAGTAACATTTATGAGCTAATTAACTTTATTTTCAGTACATTTCTTCTCAGATTCTGCTCAAACTATTTCTTATTTGAAAAAAAAAAATATTTTTGGTTATCACATTTGTGGCATCGAGTATTCTTCCTTGAGATTTTATCTTATTGTTTTCTACTCAAAAGTTGAATTTATATTGTGTTTATGTAGTATTCTTCTAATCTCATTCTCTCTTCATGCAATGTTTGTATTTCAACTCCTAACATCACATTCTATGATTGTTTGTAATATTATTTGTAATATCTTTTGTTACAGTTTTTTTTTTGGGGGGGGGGGTGGGGGGAGGGGGGCAATGAATATTTCACAAACATCACACCATTCGGTAAGCCATAAACACAAGTGACACCCTGATAAAAAGTTGAAAAACAATTGAAACACAAACAAGTCAACCTTCATACCCCACCCCCAATATCAGGACTACATGATGCATGTTGTGTTAAAATCATGAGAAGTAAAAAAAAGACCAAGTATTCAAATTCAGAGTTTCAGGTGCTCAAACATATTAAATGCACATCTCTTTAACTGTAACTGTTGGCAGTTTTGGATACTTATCTTGATTTCCACATGCTGCATACCTGATACGTTGTGTATAATTTCAATGCATTGTTTGATATTTTTGTAAATTTAGCAAGTTGTCACATGTTGAGGACATGAACAACTCTTGAAAATACAGCCTCCTGTGATGCAGATGCATTATATATCATCTTTTGTCTATGGTCATTGTTCTCAACCATGAATTCAACCAGTCATGAAATTTTACTGCAAAGCCCAACTGGCAAAACATGTACTCTCAAAATATATGGAATCTCAGAATACACAAAGTGGAAAGATTCCCTTTATATTGAAGATCTACATCACTAACATACTGCAATATACATGTTTGCAGATATACCAAACCTTGAAGTGTATACAAGCTGATGGAGGTAGCATTAAAAAGCAAACAAAGCCGTGATGAATAGTTTCAAGGGTCATCTAAACTTCTGCTCTGTTGGCCGCTGTGTGTGTCAAAACATGTACAATCTAATGATGGATTATGGGGCCATGATCATGCGCTAGAATTGTCCTTACTTTGCAAGTCTTTCTGTTTGAAGTCAAAATTAAACAGTAGATTTTGACATTGTACCAACTCTTTACTTTTTTTCAAACTTTGTTTGACAACTCTATGCACATATTTCTTTTTATAATGTGATGTTCTTCCTTTTTTTATATTTGCCTCGAATATGCATTTTCTCTCATCTTCCTTTGCTAAATATGCAATCTTGTCTCCCATTGTCTTTTTCCTTGATAGGGTAGTTGTTTTCCTTTTTAAATTCAGTTTGTTTTCAACAAAATGAAAGATTCTAGTGAAGAAAGGGTTGCTGTTTTTTGTGTGTTTATGCTTTAACAACCTTTTTGATGGTTTTCCAACTGCTCCTTCTATATAGAGATGGAAATAATATTCCATCTCCGGGATTCAGAAAGTGTCTTGCGGGACAAAGTCTATGAAATATATGTTGACTGGGTATAGTGTCTGGTAGATGAATTTACACTGTCACTGCATAATCATCAATTCGTTCAGAAGTGCAATGAGAGAATCATTCTGTACATTACATTGGTTATGGGGTTTAGTGGTCATATGTGTAGATATAGATTGGCTTAAATTGGACATTAATACCCATAGTTTTTAGCAGGTAATGCTGCTGAACAATATTGTTTTTAAGTGCATTTAGTGCAAGTGTACATACTTCACATAATGTTTTAATTTGTTTTGTTCTCGAAATTTGCAACAGAGTGTACATGCTCTTTACGACTTTGTTGATCGTTTCGATATTTTCTTATTCTTGCAAATTATTTCTTGTGTAAGTAATTAACTCTTTACAAAGTCTCTCACACAAAATCATCCTTGAAATGGTATTACCATTTTGTATTTTCTGTAGCTGATTGACGCGTACAGCCATATCAACTGTGTGCAAAAATTCAAGGACAAATTTGCAAGTAAGAAGACCAGATTTTCTTGGTGTAGTTGTGTGGGCCACATTTTAACTATGAAGCCAAATGGTGAAGGAAGAAATTAGTTTGAAAGGAAACGTATTCATGTTTATTTGATGGTGACACACTCTTACTGACAATGAATATTGCAATTCTGAGAAAGATGACAATCACGACATTTAGCCAAATGAAAATAAGAGCCTCAAAATCAGTTTGAAATGTGTTTGGTCTTTGAATGTCAGAGTATATTATGTCCAGCTATTTCACTCAGATTTCAAAAGTGCTTTTGTGGTAAGATCATTTTGAAAGAGAGAGAAAAAAGTCATAGCTCTAATGTTATTCTTCAGTGATGAAAGTAAGCATCCCTTCTGACGAGTTTGCTGAACTGAGATTATTCAACACAAAAAAGAAGACTCACATGTATATATGGCATTACCATCTTGGTCACTCAGTTGTTCTGTTGTTTGCAGTGCTAGAGAAAATGTCAGTATCTGAAGAGTTTGTTTAGGCCCCATGTTTAAAGGATAACTTATAAAGACAAAAAATACCAGCAGACTTTATATACAGCTGGTATCTTATCACACTGCGGATGCTGTTAAATATTGAAGTCAAGCCCCACCCCCTGGATAAAATGCCAGCCCATTGGAGCTTATCACTTTGAGCTTCTGTACAAGACCAAATCTTGTGACCTTTGAACTTTGCATCTTCTGCCCTTAACCTATCATTTCTAAAGGAATTTTGCTGCAGAAATGATCAATCTGTCATTAAATTGGCAACTCTAAATTTCTATGCATATTTCAGATTTGCTAAAATCTTTGATGGAACTGGTTAAATTTATCTAAGTGTGGACAAAATCTGAAAAATTGGCCAATTCAAGAAAGAAATGTTTCCTGTTTAGGAATCAGTCCAATATTTAGTAATTAAAGAGCTTTTGAAATTTCTGCAACTGAAAACACACGCACACTAAATGTGAACAATAGAGTGGCTTACCTGAAAGACTATCATACTCATCCATTTGAAACAGTAGTGCATATTCCAGTGCCTTGGTGGATAACACAAATATTTCTCAAAGAGTGCATATTCCAGTGCCTTGGGTAGAGTTTTTCAGTGTTTTTTTTTTATTTGTCCAAATAGCATGTCTTTGCATTTTGATAGATATTGATGTTTTGTCTATCATTTGTGTTTTTTAAAACCATGGTGTATACCTCAAATACACCATTTATAGGCTCAAACATCTTGGTGTACATGTATTTGACTTTCTGTACAGCAGTTCGTGTATTGTATTGTTTCTTGCTGAATGTGTGCTAGCTGTACATATTCTTTTGTATACTTTTCCCCCTTATTCAATGCTCTATTCACTTACTAACTTGCAATACAGTGCAAAATGATACATAAATATCAGACATCTCCTTTATTTAGTTAAAATCACAAGCCTTGGAGTACTTCTCGATCAGAAATCCTGTCTTCTTTAGCCAGAGTTTGATTGAGTGAACCCCGCCCTCACTTTCCATGGTGAGAACTTCAAAGTAGAGAATAATCCTGTAATTAGGTTTGGACACATATTACTATCAGACTCGTATCTGGTACTGCATTTTGGAAAATCTTCTTTCATAAACCTCTTGCAAGATCTTTTCAGCAGCATGAAGTTTTTTTTTGTTTAAACAAGGTAAATGGAGAGAAAAAAAGAAGAGTTTGATTTTTTTTTTAATATAGGAAAGCATCACACTCAATAGTTATGATGAGCAGAATTGTATGAAGGTAGCATGATTGCAGACAGGAGAGAAATGAATGCCTAAATAGAATATTCAGATTTAATCCCTCATGTTCAAAATGTGTGTACTTAATGTTGCTGTAACCATGATTATCTATATACATGTACCAAAGAGACTTTGAATGTGTGCCAAATGGATGCAAGTTATGAAGCTTTGATGTTGGTAGTATTACATGTACAGTGTTTAGACATGCCTGTTTTGATACTTTATCTTGCATCAGAGTTCTCATTAAAATGAAAGATGGAACAATCTGTAGGCGTACATGATTGTTATACATTTTTATGAATTTACAAACTTTAACTCTATACATTTTTTAAAACTAAAATGAATGGATTAATTCAATTGCACTTTTCTAAAACAATAGGTGTGTGTGTTGCTGTGTGTTTGTATTCAGTTTTGTACTGATCAAAGGAAATGTGAATTCATTCACTCCATGGAGTACAAACAGATTTCTTCTTTGTAATGGTTGTCAGTTTCAAGTAGGTAAACAGACAGATCAAATATTAAACAATAGATGACATCATTCAGCTTTCATAGTATTTTATTTCATGAGTGCACTTCACTTTAAAAAAAAAAAGTGAATAAACATTTTATTATAAAGATGGTGCAGAAATGATTATATAGTAAATGAAACATTGTCATTACGTAATGATGATAATTTTGCTACCCTGATTTAATACATTTATTAGTTGTGATGATGACTACAAGTTGTATAACAAAGCATGTAGTGATCAATAATCTTATCTATTCCAAGTGTATCTTATACTGCAATATTATTGTACTTAAACTTTTTTGTTTGTTTCAGTGTGAGATGTTTGATTGACCATTCATTGGTAAGGAACTTAATTTTATATTCTTACAGAATGTAATAGGCCTAAACACATGCGTACATAATTGGAATCAGTAAATATGTTGTGTATTTGTAATCTGTATCAAAATTTGTTGTTATATGACTACATCATCTAAGAAATTGTTACTTGCCTGTGTGAGTATGTACAGAAAAAAAAAGGTATATACTTATTGGTAATAATGTATAATGAAATGCTTTGTTTGTGCCTTGATGTAATGTTTCAGCTCTGTTGATCTATATGTCTCTTCTGTATTCATTTTTCTTTGTAATGTCAATTTTCATATTCATCAAACTCTAGTGAAAATAAAAAGTGATTATGTAATTCTGTGCAGTTACTTTGTCATGATTTTCTGAAAGTTTTCATGCATAAGCTGATGTTGTAGATGTATTAATGTTCTGCTCAGATGTAGCTTATATGAAATAAATACTGTTTTAAGAAATCATAAAAACTCACTCTGGTTGTCTTGACTAATTTCACTGATCTCGATAATTTCTATCCTTTGCTATATACAGGGTATACATGTACAAATCACAATATTCGTAATCATATTTTGTATTTTAATGCTACATTTCTGTTCTCTATCAATGCACTTAGAAACACCTGTATAAAGCACTATTTGAATTTTAGTTATTTTTATAACAATTGATGAGTTTGGCCACAAAATGTTTTAGGTGCCACATAATCTTTTTAAAATAAGTCCGTCATCAGATAGAGCAAAACAAGAATATTCTTGAAATTACAGTATGACAAAAAATGTCCCATATTTTCTTATTATTTTCTTTATTTTCAGCAGCTTTAATAGAAAGATCTGAAATTGACACAAATGGAATTAACTCTTTTTTTGTATTCAAACTCATAGTATTAGTATACACAAATTGAAATAAATTACATGTACAGTATTTGGATTTGTTACTTTTGATACAATGGACTTTGATGACAAATTCAATTTCTTTGTAGTGATGTTTTTCAGGGATTGATTTAAAAAAATTGAACTTTGGGGGAGGGAAGACATTTGCCTTGGGACCATTTGATAGGGGTACTTTTTTCACATGCAATGCAGCAGGTGCATTAAAAAATAATAATGATAATATAATTATATAAAATGACGTAGGAGACAGCAATGTATAAGAGCATGCTTAATGGATGTGGCATAATAAAGCTTGCCAATGTAAGTGTTTATTAGTCTGTTAGGACCTATGTTGGGGAACCATTAATTGCCAGCATCTCTGAGCCAGACACAGTCAGAAAAAAGGCCACTTTACTGTCTTAAATTTGAGCGCAATATATCACTTGGGATATTTTTTCCACGGTAGAACAAGCTTTAGTCTTATTTTAAATTTGAAATTGTATGATACTACTGGTGCACCTAAATCTGATATTTTGGCTTATTCTGCTGAATAAATATAGGCCAATTTAAAAAAAAAAAAATCCCAATATGCGACTCTTTCGGTGGTTGGAAATCCACGATCGATTGTTTGTGTGTGCGTGTGTGTGTGTGTGTGTGTGTAATAATAGGAGTGTACGCATAGCAGGTAGGATGTTTTTTCATAGAGATTTATTTGATGCAGGAATAATTACAATACAAGATATATTAGATAACGGTCATTTGAGATCTCAGTCACATTTTCAAAGCTTGGGTCTTGGTTTTAAGGTAGAAGAATTGCTTAAACTGAATGATATATTTAATGCTATACCCCAGAAATGGAAGGACTCTATGAGAGCAGGTACACTTCAGCAAGTTGATTCCACAAACTTTAACTTAAAATTGATTTTTTTTTGGTCAGAGAGTAAATTTGCAAGTTTTAAAATCGAGAAAAATATATGAGGCTATGGTGGAAGATTTACAGTCATCTTATGTTTTACAAATTAAAGATGACCACAGTAGCTATGATTATACAAATAAAGAAATAAAAGATCTTTTTATTAAACCGAGTAAGTGTACATTGATAAGAAAATATAGAGAATTTCAATTTATGATGTTACATGGCGTAGTTTACACTAAGGAGCGTTTAATGAGGTTTGGTTTTGTAACAGACAGCCTTTGTTCCTTCTGCCAACATGAGCCTGAAACTTATCTGCACTTATTTTTACACTGTGTTAAAGTGAAACCGTTATGGGAATTCATAATTAATTATTTTGATATAAATGAGTTAAGGAATATGGATTGGAGAGATATATTTGGGGGTATTTCGGGTTATTCAAATAGATCAAAATGTGTAAATACTTTGATTATCTTAATAAAATACATCATTTTTAAATCTAGAACGGGAAATAAGTTACCCACTAGAGAAAAGATGCAAAAGATTATTGTTGAATTAATAAATGAGGAAAAAATCCTTGCGACCAAGGCTGGGAAGCTACATGTGTACATTTACAAAAATGGGAATATTTTGAGACTTTGTTGAATAAACCAGTCTGAAGCTACGTGCAACGTCTGTGACTTTTATGAAAATAGTAATGTTTCCATAGTATTCCACTCTTTCTTTTCTTCATTTTTTTTTTCTTTTCCTTCATTCCTCCTCTTCTTCTTCTTCTTCTTTTTTTTTTTTAAATTCTCTTGTGTTGTTTTGTATTTTCTCCCCCTCCTTTCCCATGCGTTCATGTCAGCCTGTTGGCGGGCTGATCATATAACTATATTTACTATATTGTGATGTGTAGGCAAGAGCAGTTAACCAAATTAGGTGCATGTGTATGTGTGTGTGTATGGGTGTGTTTGTGTGTGTTTGTGTGTTGCATGTGTACAGATAGGGGTGGGGGAGGAAACAGGAAGGGAGGGAACTGGTGGGGGTGGTCATAGGGACTCAGGAAGGGATATGAGTTAGTAGGTGGGCGGGTATTGGTTGATAAACAATATGGTTCCATCATTTATTACTGTATAATTTTGCTGCATAATTCATTTGGATGATTATTAAGATTAATGCTAGAAGAATTGAATTATCACTGTTAAATTTAAGCAATTTTTTTGAGAGCATAGGGGAAGTGACTGTATGTAAATTGATAATTGTTCATGAAAATGTAATTTTTGTTATGTCATTATGTACAGCAATAGCAAATTTGCTATTATGATCACAAATGTATATTTTCGTCATTTCAATTGTAGCAAATGAAAATTGTTATTTTTTTCTATTACTTTGAATGGAACAGAATAAACATCGTTGAAAAAAAAAGTGTGTGTGTGTGTGTGTGTGTGTGTCCTTGTTTAGGTTCTCTTGTGTGTGCGCCCTCTATCGACAAATGATTTTTATTTTCCCAATCGACGCGCGACGCGCGACTATAACGACGACACCGACGCCGAGCTAGCGATGAGACGTCAGGGCACCTGCTGATCTGTCTTATCAAAATGTAAGTTTAAATAGTAACAAAACCGCTTGACTGTCATATCATCACACAGTTCCATGTTGATATGAAATCGGATGTATGTGTGTAGATGATTGCTTGCTATAGTGGACAAGTGAAGAGAAAAGGTTGTATATTTTTAACTTTACTAGCAGCGAGGTGAGGCCCGTGTGCAGTGGAGGCACACAGCTGTGCGTTCGCCTGGCCTGGTTCGAGGCGTCCTAGGCCGATGTTTGCGGCGTTGGGTTAACGCGAGCTCCTGCTTGATCCCCCGACGCACGTGTTCAGGTTCACGATGCTTGCTTAGCTTTCCACTCAACCATCAAACCGACCATAATCATTCAGGCATGCTAGTTTGAAGTGGTTATTTAGGGGTTGGAATTATTTCATGTCAAACAAACAAAGAAGGAAAGATAAGAATTCTGTAAAGGAAGGCTGCGGCTGGGCTGCCTGGTATTTGTAATCAGTGAGGATGAGGGACATTAAATATAAGATTAAGAATAAGAATAGTTTTACATTTTTACAAGATGGCCAGCTCTTCAATGCTCTTGCTGAATGTTAATTAAATAATTGCTCATACGCTTCACGTTTTACCGAGACCTGCGTTAACCGTCGACTACTTGAGTTGGAGCAAGGTGTCTGCTGTGTTGTACAGTTCACATCAATGAATAATGACTAATGTATCAGTTTTATGTTTCCTTCTGCAATGTTCTGATGGCTGTAGACGTCTATATCGCTTTGACCGAAAGATTGGTCTGTATCTGATCGTCGGGAGAATGTTCTGCGGAGACTGTGTCTGGCTTCACGGATCCCCTCCTTATACAGACCGAAGTCAATGATGCTGGCTCCTGTGTGGAGCGGTCGCGCACAGATCAAACGTTACGATAAACCAAATTTCAGACAGCTTTTTTATATTCAAACAAGTTTGACATGACATATAAAAACACATTATGCAGCAATGTTTGGGGTAAATTTCTCACATTGTGCAATCGAAATACTCACAGTAAATTTAACTAACGTTAGGTTATAACGCAGAAATTTTATCCATATATCGCAACATCGCCGTTCGCTAGCTGTAAATTTAAGTCGCCATTTTGAATCTGTTAGCCAATGACATGCGAGGTACGTGTTTTAATAAAAAAAAACACGTAGAAACTACCTCGCATGTGATTGGCTAACGGATTCATATGTTTCTGCAGTTTGAATGTGACGACGCGACGGGCTGGTTGATCTGTGTTTTACGTTGAAAATTCTACCAAAATGTTGGATTATTCATTAATCTGGTGAGTGTAGCGCATTCTTGAAATGTTGATTTTGCTATATAAGCTTAAATTTGCCGACCTAGGGCCATGAATTAGACGCAATTGAGAAGGGTGAGGTACCTCACCCAATTTTCCATAGAGACAGTGGTTAAGACCATCCACACAGCGATGTGTACTATCAACTTCCGTCTGTCTACGGAGGAGAGCGATAACGTCAAAAAAAATAAAAGACTCCTCCGGACAGACGGATCTTTCTGTCTATATGTCGCTCAGAATCTTTCGAGCTTTTTTTAGTACCGGTAGGGACTGCTGGAGGCCAAACGCTAAAAGGGTTTGTACTGACAGTGCAGTGACACCTGTCAGTGTCAAGTTCAACCATAAGTTCCGTAAAATTTCGGTGCACATGTGGTCATACGTCCTACCGTAGGGTCCAATGTTATAGAAAGCTAAAGACTAGCCCGACTAGAAGTGTTCTAGTGGTGTAGATGCTGTGCCGCATCTTTTATATGCTATACCCATGGCACATGAAATGTTTGTAAGGGTAGGATCCTGTAACCCCGGGGCGCTCCTTGTACACAGTTATACTGTGGGAGCGCTCTGAGTCAGAAGAGTGCTATCTCTGTAAGTTGGAAAAGCAACACAAATTTTCGCGCAAGTATAAGTTTCGTAATTTACCAGCAAAAGGCGTACTTTTGTAATGTACGTACATTTCTTACCTTTATTCATACGAGTCATTGTTAATTTCCACATTTATCCCATGTAGTCTTGAAAAGACGTTTTTTTCTATGAGATCATCTCCATATACATGTACCTCCCGTTCATTCGTTGGTTTTCGATGCAACCTTTGCGTGGCACTTTATGCATTATCGATATGAATAACGCATAAGAGTCGCAATGATTTTAGCCTTTGAACCAGGCCCTTTCGCTGCGCGCTGTGTAGTGGTGAGCGAAAGGATTCGAGTGAAACCGAGTAAAATTTAACCGCGATACTACGCCTTTCCAGATCCAAAATCCTAAAATGTACGCGTTGGGGCTGGTCGCTGTTGGATATCCTGTAGCCTGACCAGACGCCGTGTGACACTTGTGCACAGCAACAGGACTGTGTGTAGTTAGATATTCTCCAGTACTAATTGATTGTTTCAACCCGTTGAGGACAAGTCCCGATTATATAGTGTACTCAGGCAGGGGTCTATTGGAAATGCGTGTTATAGCAAAATCAGCCTGTCCTCAATGGGTTGAGAAGCATGAAAGTCTCTGTCATAATGAAAGGGCATCTATAGGGGTCTAGGAAACTTTTTCCCTCTTTTTTTCCAAAATCGTTGATTGATTGAGTTGATCATTTACATGTAATATTTTAATGATATGACAGATTGTTCAAATCATGACTCAAGGAGTGATAAACAAATTAAAATTGGTAAACTGTCTACATTATTCATATAGTTTTAATACCGTATATAATTTAGATTTTAGATTCACATGATTTCTGTAATAGACACTATGAATTGTGTCTACCTTACAAAATAGTAAAACTTTTATTTTGAAAGCTTACAAAAATATCTTCACTCTCTAAGATCGTGTGGACAGAACTTCGCTGAGGTCAATATCCATGGACCCCACTGATGACCCCACAGGTCATTCTGAGGCAGAGAACTCTCCGCAAGTTGAGCGACCTTTGACCCCCGACAAGGATGGGCCGATACGCAACCCCTCCCCTCCGCCTGACGATGTCTTATCTGGAGTGGATAAATCTCTCTTGGAGGCCGACACCATCAGCAACACAGTGTTTAGCAAGCACTGGGTCTTCTCAATTCTCATGAAACTCTTAAAGGTTGGTGGTTTTACAAACATACACAGATCCATAGTTCGGACAATATTCAAGATAATATGAATGCAGTGACTTCTATAAATGAAGGGAAGGTGAAATGTGGAAATTGAAATGTTTTGAGTTTATTCATGTACATGTACATGTGTATACATTGCATTTGATGATTCATTATGAAAATACCTGCCGAGGAAAGCCATATTGATTCCATATTGATTCCTTCCCTAAGTTAATGTGCTGAGTGTAATTCAATTATTGTATGTGTTTAATTACTGGTGCATGTTGATTTATATCATGTTATTCTTACTTGTGTTTTGATCTGTCTGTTTTCCCCCCTTTTTTCATCTTTCCTTTTGTCTTTTTCCCTATGCGCTTAGAAAAATTGTATTAACCCTAACTTACCTGGGGGGCCATAATGCCCCCCCCCCCTCGACGAATTCCGCGACCATTCCGGCGCGCAAAATTTTTTGACCGCGCCGCTCACTGACTTTTTACTTTCAAGTCTCGCGCAACTTTTGAGACCAAATTTGTCACGCCCGAGCATACCGTTCCGAAGCCACGCCCCTTCAAAAAATTTTCGTCAACCCCAAAAGTGCTCAAAAATGTGATTTTGTGTACGAAGTCAATACAAATTGTGTTTTTTCAATTAATTCATATAAAGATTCATATTTTTAATTTCAATGGCTGAAATCAATTTATTTTAGTATAATTATGCTTCAAAAAATGTGTATGACAAATTCTACTGAAAAAAACAACAAAAGCAAAAGTTCGAAAAACAACGAAATACATAAAAATTTGATAAAACAATAAAAAACATAAGAAATTAATTTTGATACTGAATTTTTTTTACGCACAAATGTTCAGAATGTCACTAGGAATATTTACACCAAAAATCAGCATTCCATAAGCTTTTATAAGCCAATTACAGACGAAAATGAGGTTTTTTGCATATATTTGCATAATTAATTAAAAATAGAAAATGCAAATTTTTTCAAAATTTAACTGAACAGTCTTGTAGATTACATCCGGCTTTATGCTCATGCAAAATTTTGCGGCGATCGCGCGATCAACGGTCGAGATCTGAAGGGAAGGCCATAATGGCCCCCCCCCCCAGGAATTCAAGCTCGCTAAATAGCCCAGGTAAGTAAGGGTTAAGCGCCTTACAAATGTAATGTATTATGATTGTTATCATTATGACCTTTGAACTCTGTCTCTATAGCAAGTGGAAGATGAACAGGAGAAGAAGGATGACCAGGGAGATGCCGCACAGGTTCATGGGATTGATATCGATGAAGAACTGGAGAATGACCTCTGTCGTCTGTGGGACATGTCGGCTAATGTGGTTAGTGAGCTTCTTGCAACTCACTCTTGTCTGCTGGCTTATTTAAAGCACACCCTTTTGTCCCCTAACTTGTATCCAGTATGAGCAGATACTGTGAATCTTCATTACCTTTCTAATTTCTTCTTCTTGCTGTGTCACATTTTGTAATACACAATCGTAATTCAATCTTTATATTTTCATCCTTCCTGCCCCCCCAATATCAGGGAAATATTTTCCTGGTATTGCATCACAATTTGCTATGCATTAATATGGCTGCTGTACAAAATCTCTTGTGTGTTGCATGTTTTTTTTTTTTTACATAAGACTGTTGTACAGAACTTAGTTTAACGATTTACCATTGGTCAAAACTGCTTATGAAATTGGGATAAAATCATTCCCTGCATATACCCCGTCCTTGTGACCCTTGGCTATTGAACTTTTGCAGCACCTCCTATGGAGGCCCATTGAATGTCACCTCATATTTCCTCCTCATCTCTTCACATGGTCCTACACTGTCACATGCCTGCTGTATGTCATTACCTACTGGATGTCTCCTTTATGCAGCATTCATCTTGCTTTCTTCTATCTCATGTTATCCACCTAGTCACATTCCTATCATCCATTCTTCCTCTATCATGTCCACCGTATTCGACTTTGACCCCCTTTTTTCCCTAATGGCAGCCCCGTTTTCCCATCACTTCTTGGGATCAATTGTTATCCACCTTATTTAAAAGGTGATAATGACTCTATACATACCTCAAGGCTCGACACTAACTTTTTCTTGTAGTGGCCCAACAATGAAATTTGGTGGCCTGATCAGCAATATATTTTCTGAAAAAGGGGTGGCCTGACGTCTATTTCTGGTGGTCCTGGGCCATCGGGCCACCGCTACTGTTGAGCGGTGCATACCTGATGGTCCTCTGTGGTGCACTAACACATGGTTATGCAATTTTGTGATCAAGAAGAAAAGGAAAGAAGAGAGAAGAAGTAATAGGTATCACTCCTGGGTATCATTTACCCAGGAATGATGATACCCAGTGTCTGCTTTGCTGTCTCACCCGCATGTTTGCTCAGTGTAGAAATATTCTTATATCAGAGCCCATTTTGTAAAAGGCATCCTCCTTCAAGAGATTATCCTTTTTATCCTTTCATTTTTTATCCTTATCCAAGATTTATCCTTTGAACAAGATTTAAGAAAAAATATTGTATCATTGCCCAGGTTGGATTAGCAAGTGACAACTTATATTAAAGGACAAGTTCACCTTCATAGACATGTGGGTTTAGTGAATGCAGGAATATTAGTAGAACACATCAATGAGAGTTTGAGCAAAATCGGACAATCCGTTCAAAAGTTATGAATTTTTGAAGTTTCTGCTGGATGAGAAGACTGCTATAGCTTGTGATGTCATGTGAGTAGAACTATATAAAGAAAGTATAAAGAAAATTCAAGATATTCTCACTTTTCTCACATAATAAAAGAACACTCGACTTCTCTCTTTCAGAAGTCACGGGGAATAATATTACCCCTCACATAAGTTAGTAACAAGTCGAAGAAATGTGCACTTTATTCAAAAAGTCAAGTTTTTTGAAATTCCCTTTTTATTTTCCTTATATCGTTGTACACATGTGACCTCATACACTGTAGTAGTCTTCTCCTCCAGCAGTGATTGCACAGATATTAAAAAAATTAATAACTTTTGAACAGATTGTCGGATTTTCCCCAAACTTTCACTAAGGTGTTCTACTAATACTGTTACCTTCACTAAATCCACATGTATATGAAGGTGAACTTGTCCTTTAACGTTTGTACATGGTGAAACCATCACAAATGATGCTTCTCCCAGTGTATTGTTCACAGCTGATGATACAAATTACTGGGTCAAACTTAATTTTTTGCCCTGATTTGTTGATTGTTGATGCATGTGGTCTTCCCTACAGGAGGTGTCAAAGTTTCTACAGGAGTGGAAGTCGCCAGACATCTTCTTGAGCGTCATCTCCAAGACGAACGCACCGAGAATCACGGTGAGTCCATCCTTCTCTAGAGACATACTCACCTGTCACCACCCCATCGTGGAGACATGTCAGGGCCATTTTTCACAAAGATCAAATCTTTGTGAATTAATTTTTAGCTGTATTCGTACTCTTAATCTTGGTTTTATTGTAAGGGCTAGTTGTTTCATTGAAAACTGAGAGAATGTTGGCATCAATTGACAGTTGTACCAGTGCCTTCATCACGAAGAGGATATTTATGTTATACAATTCTTAGTCGTATGTACACATTATTATTATCATTATAATTTTTTTTTTCTATGAAGTTCTATGACATGGATTGGTGTGTGTGTGCATCTTATCCATTGCCCTTCCATCATATCATGCTCAAAGTGCTTTGCAATGTACTATGAAACCAGAAATTTTTGTGTGCATGACGCTTTCGCAAATTTCCCAAGGAGCCAAGATTCGTGAAAGTAAAATACACCCAAAAGTTATTTTTGTCTACACAATGCATTGAATTGTAGTAACAGTGTAGTATACTCTAAGCTTTTTGATGGTCAGCAATTTGTAAAAGTTTCATGCTGCAGAAAAGGCTGTCAGTTTCAATTCACAAAAGTTTCATGCTGAGAGTATTTCTGGTTTTACAGTATGTTATATTGTCTTCACATTGTAGAGCAAAAATTTATGAAGTCACAGCTTACAGCGAACTGAGACATCTTAGCTCTTTTTATAGTACATCTCTGTGTTAAAGATGAAATAGGATCTGTGATATATTTAGGTTCTGTGATTGGAAATTCGTCAATGTCTTTTGTCTATCACCTGCAGGAGATATGTATGGGTGTGCTTGGTAATATGGCCTGTAGCCCAGCAATCAGACAAGACTTCAGCAAGAAACAGCAGCTCATGTAAGTGTAAACGTACCCACTGAATATGCATTTTGTAATTTTTGTTTTGTGTTTATGATATGTGTGTGTTAATCTTGAAAATTTATGTGTCAAACATGATATCGCATCATAGTGCTGTGGCTTTTGTACCTTGTGTTGGATGCTCAGAATCATCCTCAATCACTCAAAATCAATTTATCTATTTTGAAATGTTGTTTTAGCTGGCTGTTTGTCAAGGTTGATGTAGGTGTGGTATCATTTTTATGTATTCAAAATTCTGCGCAAAGCTTGCAGGAAACTTCAAGAAACTGTACTGAGGGAGGAACTTCATGCAAGCCTAGTAGTTGAACTGATGCCCCACACAGGCTTTAATTCACAAAGTGTATGCACAATTGTGTCTTTATCCCAGTAAAGCTTTCCCAATTCCCCTTTCTAATGCACAGTTACAATGAACAAACCCCAAAATGTGGAAGTGATGCTATTTGTTTGAAGTACTTGTGCCAGTGAGTTAAATATGATCACTATGCATCACATTTTACAATGGATCCATGAAGGCCGAGTCGCATCAAGACGCTAATAATATACCGTCATGATACAGTTGAAGGACTCTATAGGCAATCTACGACTAGAAGGCACAACCATGATGCAATTGCATGTTTCAATAAGAAGTGGAAAATCTATGCCTCCTTTGATACCTACATGTATGTGTAGATGCACTGAATTTTGGATCCCCAGTGCTACTGATATGCATGCAATGTTCCCAAAACCACCTGTGACTCAATTATAGAGTTCATGCCCATGAAGTAGGAATAGATTGAAGAATATCAGTGAATGAATGAAATAATGAGAGAAGAAATGAAGAGATGTATTAAGGAACAAATGAATGAATGAATGAATGAATGAATGAATGTGAATGAATGAAGGAAGGAATTAATCAACAACCAACCTCCATTCCGTTCTATTCCATTTCCATTTCCATTGTTTTTTTTTCAATAGAGACCTGAGTTTTGCCCTGCTGAGTGGCAGTGATTCTCCCACCATGGTGGAGACGTCCCGTCTCATCTACACCTGCCTGAATGATGAGGAGTGCGCCCCCGCTTGGCTGGAAACGGTGAAGAAGGATGAGGAGATCCTTAAGAGTATCATCTTTATCCTGCACAGTTCTACCAACTGTAAGAAGGATTCTTTGCTTGCTGGAGGTTACTAACATTTCTCATGACACGAAGAGAGTCCATACCTCCATTAAAAGAAATATTGAGAGTGTTTCTTCCAGCTTGTAAAAGATCTATATCGTCACTGGTTTGCCACTTAATCTTGGCCATTATTTTTTCACTGTTATCAGTCATTGTTTACCACTGTGTTGGGTTTTGATGTGAAACTGCACTTCACGAAATGTGAGTGTATTGTTGCATTTCCAGCGAGAATGCACATTATCCAGAGTAACTTTTAATTCTTACAAAAGGTACAAAGTTTTCAAGTTTTAGCATTTCCATTTATAGTCAATGCTCAACTCCTATACACCCCAAAATAGTATTTTAAAGTCATATCAAGAGCTTTTAATTAACTGTATTCAGAGTTTCCTGTGCACCACTTACGTATGTACAGTCATCTCGTGCACAATATAGCTTTGTAGGGCCATGTGATGATCAATGATGATATAAGTAAAAAGTGTAACACTACTCCTTGGTCCTACACCCAATCAGGTGACCTCATCCACAATGTAGCCGACCTCTTGGACCAGTTACTGGACCTGGATGACAATCTGCTCCAGTCCTGGTCTGGCCCAGCCCTGATACAGGCCATTTCTGAGGCCTTAAACCAAGTCAGGTATATTGTTGGCTGCTATTGACTCTGTACACAGTGTGAATCATATTTGGTGCAATGTCAACTATACATTGGCTGAAATCTTCAAAGACAGTGGGAATCACTTTTTGATACTAGTTGTAATTTCAAACATGTACCCAAACTGTGTGACTTTTAATAGGATATAATTTTTCCTTATAATGAATTTTTATCATTAGTTGAGGTCGAAATTGAAGTTGAAGTAATGATGAATTTCTCGCAAAAGACAACAACAACAAAAGAAGTATACAGGAATATGCATGTGTGGCCTAAACAACCATCAGAATTATAATTTGTAATATTAGGAAGATTTCAAATGTGCATATCTGCAATGACATGTCCCTGTAACATTAAAGGACAAGTTCACCTTCATAGACATGTGGGTTGAGTGAATGCAGCAATATTAGTAGAACACATCAATGAGAGTTTGAGGAAAATCGGATAATCCGTTGAAAAGTTATGAATTTTTGAAGTTTCTGCTCCGTCACGGCTGGATGAGAAGACTACTATAGCTTGTGATATCATATGAGTACAACTATATAAAGAAAGTATAAAGAAAATTCAAGATCTTCTCACTTTTCTCACATAATAAAAGAACACTCGACTTCTCTCTTTCAGAAGTCAGGGAGAATAATATTACCCCTAACATAACTCAGTAACAAGTCGAAGAAATGTGCACTTTATTCAAAAAGTCAAGTTTTGTGAAATTCTCTTTTTATATTCCTTATATCGTTGTACGCATGTGACATCATACACAGTAGTAGTCTTCTCCTCCAGCAGTGATTGCACAGATATTTTGAATATTAATAACTTTTGAACGGATTGTCGGATTTTCCTCAAACTTTCACTGATGTGTCCTATGAATATTGTTGCCTTCACTCAATCCACATGTACATTGTATATGAAGGTGAACTTGTCCTTTAAGCCTTGCACTTGTAGTGATCAGAGACAATTCCCTACTATTGAGCTCTTGTCATTTGGTTGAGATCATCAGAGGTTTATGTTTAGTTGGCAGTTGCTTCAAGTGCCAAGTTTTACCAGACCCTTGTACTGCAAGTAGGATACCTCAAGGGTGTGGCAATTCTTCTAAGCGTGAGTCTTGTTCCTGCAAAGAAACCAGAGTAGGGCGTGTTGTTGATTCAGCCAGAAATTGAGGTGTCTCATGGATGTTACGTTCTATCTCTTCCCTAGTCGAGACAAACCAAACACCGTGTCACTTCTGCTCCATTCCCTCCAAGTCATCTCAACCACCAGCTCAGGCATCGACAGCCTCGGTGAGTCACATGTGGCATCATTCCATACACCTATTATCTGGAGGATGTCATAGGTCAAAGGTTAATATAATTGGTAGCATGGGAGAAAAACAAATCTGTTGTAGCATATAATGTCCAAAAAACAACCAACAACTGATACTCTTTGTCAGGGATCATGCAGAGAAATCCAATCTTGATATGCAGACAGAGTAATTAATCTATTATGATTGTAACACCTAAACATTATAAAATCAAACAAAACAAAAAAGAAGGAAAACACTATAAGAATTCAAATAAACTAATTAAAGGACAAGTTCACCTTCATATACGTAAGGATTGAGTGAATGCAGCAATATTAATAGAACACGTCAGTGAAAGTCTGAGGAAAATTGGACAATCCATTTAAAATTTATGAATTGTTAAAGTTTCTGCACAGTCACTGCTGAATGAGAAGACTACTACAGTGTATGATGTCACATGTGTAGAACGATATAAGGAAAATATAAAGAGAATTCCACAAAATTTCATTTTTTGAAGAAAGTGCACATTCCCTCGACTCGCTACTGACATATGATTAGGGTAATATTATTCCCACTGCCTGGTGAAAGAGGCAAGTCAAGTGCTCTACTATTAAACGAGAAAAGTGAAAATATGTTGAATTTTCTTTATGCTTTCCTTATATCATTCTACACAGGTGACATCACAAGCTGTAGTAGTCTTCTCATCCAGCTATGGCAGCACTGAAACTTCAAAAATTCATAACTTTTGAATGGATTGTCCAACTTTCCTCAAACTTTCACTGATGTGTTCTACTGATATTGCTGCAATTTCTCAATCCTTATGTATATGAAGGTGGACTTGCCCTTTAAAAGTATACACTTGTCTGATAACATGCATAAGATTATTGCAATTTCTTGTTTTGTCTTCATGTTAAAGTTTTGAACACATTTTCCCATTATTTCACAACAAATAAATGTCCTTTTTCTCATGAAAATAATCTCTTTTCACCCATTGAAGATGAGTCCCAAGTATGCGCGGGCAGGTGTCTATGGGAAATGCATGTTGTAGCAAAAATCAGCCCGTCCACAATAGGTTAACAATCTTGCCATGATATGACCAACCATTGTAATATAAGGAATCAGATCTGAGAAAAGAAGATTTAATTTTGTTTTATTAGATTTATTTGTCACTTTCCATTAATCAAGACACAATAAGCCAAACTATGCAATCAAAAGAGGAGTTGAAAATAAAATATTTTGCTCTTTGTTTAAATCCAGTGGAGGTGAGTGAAAAGATTATGCCCCTTCTCACCGGTTTCATCTCGGGTGTGTTTGAGGACCGGGTCCTGGCCATGAGGGGCAGAGAGAACACCCTAGCATCAGTAGTCTCCGTCCTCAGTACCATGGTTCTTCAGTCTCAAGATGCTGTCAAGAGCTTGGCGCAAAAAGGTCAGATATCTTCCTCTTCGCGCCCCCCTTTCTGTCTCTCTCTGTCTTTGCAATTATTTAGGACCATTTGCCACACCATGTAAGAAATGCTGCATATAAACATACATTTTCCTACTGTCAAAGCCTGCAAAGCTTTTGACACCATTAGTGTACTTCAAGGAAAACATTTTAGAAATTTGTCCTAAATAGTGGTGTACAATGTGAATATACCTTTCCCAAAGTTATTGAGTATTATCAATTTCAGCATTTTGTTTAGAAATACAATGTGTTCCTCCTTGTCTTTATATCTAACTAATATTCAGGGGCTGTAGGAAGGGGGGTTGGCTGCAGACCCCCACACTTTTGTGTCTTTCAAAAAAAAAGAAGAAGAAGGAAAACAGGAAGGAAGGAAACAAAAACCCAGAGAAAACTTGTGAATTTTGAAAGGTTCCACCCCTAATTCTTCGTTCCATCAACCACAAGCACTTCTCTTGATCCTTGCCCCCATAAAAAATGAATAATTTAAAAAGTAGGTAAATCAAAAAGTAGATGAAAATAAAACTAAAAAATCCTCTGCAGCTCCTGGTATTTACTTCTTTGTCTGCCTCTTTTACTGTTATCAAGTTTTAACAGAATTTTTCAGTGCACATAGTGTGCTTGCACTGATATTGAAAGAATGTTAAAAGAAGTCCTCCCGTGTCTACCACACATTCTTGTAACAGATAGTAGGACAGTAAAACAGCTGGCTGAGATGCTGTACGTCACCCACCACAAGAAGTCTTCCAGAGAGGACAGCTCCTATCGAAGGCGGCACTCTTCCTCCAACGAGTCGACAGACAGGAGACGGAGCAGCTCCCGGAGTGAGGGGCAGGAGGGACAGGAGGGCGAAGAGAGGAAGGGGGAGACAGAGAAGGAAGAACAAAAGGAGGAGAGAAACGAGGAGAAAGACAAGAAAGAGAAGGAAGAGGAGGAGGAGGAAGAAGAGGAAGATCCAGAGGCAGTCTGGCTAACTGAACTTCTCAAGGAACATCTTGTTGAGTTCTTCTGCTGTGCCTTAGAAATTTCCAAGAAGGCAAGTCTATTATTTAACTGATAAGTGTGGACTTCTACAGTGATTATGGTGACTCACAACATTGATTAAGAAAGAGGGGTTGATTTCTCATATCAGTTGAAGGCCTTGCCTAGTTAGTATGATTACTTATAAATATGTCCAGAAGAAGGTATTTTTCTTCAAAAGAAATTCTTGTTTATCAGGGATGAAAGATCTAGCCCTACTCCATTACTCTCAGGATATTGCATCATTCTTACAAAGTGGTCTCCAGTTTACATAGGTCTTCTGGATGTGGATAGTGTGAGAGTGCTGTATAAGCCGGATATTTTGTGAGGTTTTTATTTTCGCAAATTTCGCGAGTTGGGTGCTATTTGCAAATCTAAAGACACGCGAAAATATTGACTCTGATCCCAATATGAATGTGGCGCGCAGTACTGTACTCCACAATTGTGAATTTAACTGCTCGTGAAATTGTCCGGAAGTCCGATTCGCAAAAATTTAGATTCGCTAAATATATGGCATATACAGTAATTCTGTCTGATCATTTATGACAAACTTACCCCGACTGTGTACTGTAATACCAACATTTGGTAACATATTCATAATCAATATGGCTAGTGGATAATTAGATATTTATGAGTTCATTCAAGACTTTGCTGTGTTGATTTTGTCTTAATGTGTATCTCGGCTTCTCTATGTGCACTATGTCTTGTCAGCATTGTTTGCCATCTGTCCATCTGTTGCTGTTCTCCTCATGTTTTGTCTTGTCTGTTGCTTGTATTGACAGAACACTGCCTTTTGGGAGAAGCTCCATTCCTGTGGCGGAGTAAGGCTGGAGGCTGTGCGGGAATGTCTTCCCACCGACCGCAACGATCTCTCCGAGGCCATGGAATTGATCCAAGCCAAGAAATGAACACTTCTACCTCACTGGACTGCCGTATATGTGTGACTCAGATATACAGTATGTCTCACAAAAGACACTCTTTCGTACCCTGCTCTCTGTGCTACATCTCCATCAGTGTGGAACAGTGGTCTTCACTCTATAGGATGAAATCATGTGCACAAAAGTCAGCCTGGTAAAATCATTACATGGCTGGTGTGACAAGACCTTCTATCTCAAATTTTGGTGGAAAATCACTTTTGATTAATTGTCAGTTAATCAGTGATGTCTTGTCCAAATCTAAGCTGTCTTATCCCCAAAAGTGAAGCCACCGTGGCATGTCAAAGGAAAGGTGATCGTGTTTGTTATGATGCTTTGGCTGCCATGTTTTTTCGTTCTCCTGAACATTTTATATTTTTGAGATATGAGATTTCGTTGCCGCAACAGTGATTAGGGCATTATTAGTTTGTGAACTACATTGTAATCCCATAATGTACGTGAATTATGTTAAGAATAAACTGCTTTTAAAGATTGTAACTTCTGATTTGCCATATTCACATGAAAACATTTAATACAAGGGGTCTTGTAATGAACACTACTGTAACAAAAATTTCATGAATTAATGCTCAGGTTTCAGAATCATCATGAAAATGAATATGCAGCAGAAACATTGTGAACATCATTATGGCCTGGCACACCTACATTTCTGTTTGACTAAAGCCATTTTTGCTTACTGCCTACTTCCGTCGCGTGTCAGCCAAGTCCCTACAAACATATCTCACAGCACTCCTTGCCGGGCAGCTGTTTAGACAGGAAGTCTGCATGCAATGACATGTACCAAAACTATTTCATGCATCATTTTTGTGTACATCCTCAACCTCATGCAAATTAAAGAAAGTTTTACTCCTGTACCCTTCACCTAGTACATTTCCTGGCCTATAGTCATTCCAATCAATTTTCCGATTAGTTTATGTTGTATTATCTTCCCACCTACATTTATGCACTGTCTACAACACCATTGCCCATGCTTTCCTTCCAATGATGTAAGACATGTTTGATTTACTTTGCATACATTCGATGGTGCTCTGTGTAAAATGTTGATATGAATACATGGTTCTTCTTTTTGTGTGTATGTTCTCTGTGATTTAAATTGTAAACTTATGCAAAACTTGTGCAACAGTAGAGTGCCCAATATTTCCTTCCCCCTTTTATTGTATTGTTATAACAGATTAGACAAAAGAAACATTTTCATGGTATGTGATTGTGTGCTTGCCTATAGAGAAATTTTAGTATTATGAAGCCTTGGTCCCAAGGACTTACAACTGGTGTGTCCTGTGTAATCACCCTACTATGAGGGGATCTGTATGAAGTGAACATGATGTGTAGCTGTCAGATGATCTGAGTTTGAGGAGGGATATCTGTCTATTTATCTTTATTTAATTTCCAATTCTTTACTAAGTGCCTTCTGACTGAGTTATCTTGCAAGATGTTTGTTTGTTTGTATTTGTTTGTTGTTGTTTTTATGCCTCCGCAACGAAGTGGCCGGAGGCATTATGTTTTCGGGTCGTCCGTCCGTCCGTCCGTCCGTCCGTCCGTACGTCCGTCCGTCCGTACGTACGTCCGTACGTCCGTCCGTACGTCCGTCCGTCCCGTTTTGTTTTTGTCGATATCTCAAGAACCGTGTGGTGGTTTTACATCAAACTTGGTATGAGGGTATATCCTTGGGGGATAATACTTTGTGTGGATTTTAGGGTCACAGGGTCAAAGGTCAAAGGTCACAGCTTATTTTGTGAAAAAAATTGAAATTTCATGTTTTTCTCCATATCTCGCAAATGGTTCAAGGTATCTTCATGAAACTTAGTATATATGCTTGTACCGATGGGCAGTGATTATCTAGGGAAGTTGGGAGTCATGGGTCAAAGGTCAGGGGGTCAAAGGTCAAGGTCAACTCCTCAAAATATCACTACTTTCCTTAAAATGCAGTATGCCTGAAGGTTTTTTTTTTTTTTAAACTTGGATGTATGGCATGTATTACCCAATATATATTTTTGGGGAAGTTTCTTGCTAAAAGATCAAAGGTCAAAAGGTCAAAGGTCAAGTGAAAGTGCTAAATTGCACTTTTTCCTCCATATCTCGAAAGTAACTCAAGGTATCATCATGAAACTTACATATTTATGCATGTTCAACCTAACAGTGATTCTCTTTGGAACTGTGAGGTCAAAGGTCAAAGGCCAGGTTTAGATAATGTCATTTAATATTTTGCCAATTGTGTGAAACTGTCATCACACATTGTCAAGACATTGTACTATAGACCTATTAGGAGAACCATGCATTATGGCGGAGGCATATCAGTAGCCGTAGCGATATATCTAGTTTTGTCATGAAATGCGGCAAACCAAAGTGTTTTCTCTTAGTTTGTTTCGTGATACATTGTTTGGAATTTCACACCTACATCATGTCTCTCTCTCTTATCTCCATGATTTTCCAACCTTCTCCGTGCTTCTCCCTCTCATCCATCTCATCTGGTTCATCTTTCCCCTCCCACCAACTTCACAACCCGTGACCTGACTTTACCTCTATTCTCCCTTACAACTGTCCCTATCTCCTATTCTCCCGTCTCCATTAGTGCCACCTCAACTTCCAGCTCACTGCAACCCTTTTACTGTCACTATTTGTCTTCCATTCACTCTCCCTATGTCATGTCCCTCCTCCACTCTCGCCTGCCTTGGGACTTCTTTAAAAAAAACAGTCCTTTCAAGGACTACCAGGTCAAACCTCTCTTCCTCAAGGGTGTCCGACCTACACAAAGTCCATAAGTCACTGGCCTTTGGTTTGTTACTTCGACTTTAATGCCTGGTATGCCATAACATAACGTGGACACAAACTCTTTTAGTGTTGGAATTTCCATGTGTAGGTACAAGTAACCCTGTTGTGTATACAAAATCTGTCAAAGTCTACAGGAGCACTTTCACTTATAGGAAATTCCACGGATTGGCCCTTTGCAGTAAGGCCTATTAAGTGGTATTTCACCTTCGTTGAAATGATTATAGCCCACGAAAGACAATCTTGAGCACTGTGCGTTTGCTGTTGCATCAATGGTGTCAAGTTGTCTTAAATCCTTTGTGCTATGAAACCCTGCAAAAAGGTGAATTTTGCTGAAGTGATTCACAAAAACTGCTGGAGTGTTGATGCAGATAGCTGTAATGATCTCCAGAAGTAATTTGAGTGTGAAAAAGGGGATGGGGTGGGAAGCAAAATGGGCTGTGGTGTTTGAATTGAAGGATGTCAGAACTTTTACCTGTGCAAGTGATTTTCAGGCCTGCATCAATCACCTCTGATACAAGTACCAGTTTATACACTTTGTGCTTTTTGACATTTATATGTTATCATGGGATAGTTAGATGGAGGGACAGAAATTCTATTTTTGGGTCACAAGTAAAACATGGTGCTCTTCTTCTGCCAGGATGAAAAAAAAATGTTATTCAATATATACCACAAACATATCCCAGAGATGCCACGTCTCCCTGATTCTGCAGGAGACTACCAGGAGACTTCAATATCTCTCCGTGTCGGGATACGAGAAATAAAAACATCTCTCCAAATTGTGGAATTATTTTTGCCCATTGAGATGCATGTAATACTCCAGTATCTCACTACTTGTTGCATGGAATATCCCTGATTTTGATGGTTGAATGTTGGCAGCTGTGATATCCCTCTATTGCATTTGCTTGAGCAACTACTCATGATCATATTTCGATAATCAAATTACATATGTATACGGCTTCGACCAATGAAACAGAAAACAGCCATGTTCATCATTGTGCTAAATTTGTATTATTTGTTTGAGATGTCACCAATTATGTGAAGATATGAATTTCATTGAAATCCCTCAGATCTTACACATACATATAAAGTAACAGCCTACATGTATGCATGCAAAGTGATTCTATGTATTTCAATACATTGAGTATGTACACTGTATATGTGAATAGATCAGCATGACTTGAGGCCCTCATAAGGAAAAATAAACACATTATTTGCATGTATGTAGTAATAAACAGGCCTATATTGTACAGTAGAATTTCAAAAATGTTTGTGTATTGTGGCACATGTTCTGGACATTCTTCCTGGCTTGACTGGGCACCTAGTGTCATTTGAGACAGTAATTGCCAATAAAGAGTTGGGTATTTTGTATTTCTTTGTGTCTTTTTATGTCCTTTTTGGCTGTTTGCTGCATTCTGATGCATCCAATATGAAGAAGCATGTACTTCAAAAGAAAAGGTCTTGTATAGAATCAGTATAATGTTTTGGGGCAATATTAGAACAGTTTCATTATGTTACTTTGAATGTCATTAAGTTAGATAAACATAGCATCTTGTAGGGACTTTAAAAAAGCTGATCTTGGTCATGATTAGGTGATGTCACTTGGATGGAATTCTCTATGTCAGAGAAGAGAAAGAAAACACTGAAAACGATAGTGTCTACATGTGTGTGAGTGTGTGTGTGTGTGTGTTTAGAAATGTATGATAGAATTTACAGACATAATCATGACTACAGTACATCTTTTCACAATCACAAGAAAGATACACCTTGGGGGGACATGATGCCATGTTATGTGACTTGGCAATTGGTCCAATCTGAACATTCTTGGTTTTAAAAGAATTGACTCGTGCTGCCTTTGTGTTGCATTTTCTTCTTTATGTAGTGATTTTTTATGATTAGCATTTTTGACACAAAAACAAAAGTATGGGGAAAATTACATGTATACTTTTGGATTAAGCAATTCTACAATTAACCCTCTTGCTTTGTTAGCCATGGAATCAGCCCAATGCTAAAACACAGGTGCTACACATCACAAATTAAAAGTGGACACAGTAATAGCTGTTCTCATTACAGTCTTTGTTTAACTCTGAGAGATCACATGAACTTGAAGACATATTATACAGGGTACCAATACATGTGCATTAGATGGCAAACTTAATTCTTCTTCAACCTTTTACTTGTACACTATACAGGCTGCTTCCCTACCTTACAGTGAAGGTACCACTGGTTGTAGATAAATAAGCAGCTCACAAGCCTTATCTCCATGAGAGAATGAAACCTGTTGGTCTGTGAACCACGTACAAGGCATGGCTAGGCTTGATCTCTTGTTCCTGTCAAAGGAGGCGTTGCAAGAAAGTCAATTTGAAATTAATTGCAAGACTTGCAATTGGATGTGCGATATTTGCAGTTAATTGCAACTTTCTGGCAAAGCCCCCTTAGTTAACCCAATGATGCCCTTCTAAACATACATATACAGTACATGCGTCACAATATCACCACGTACATCATTAATAACCCCCTTGGGGCTGGTGGAAATTCATTACCATTTGGCACTCTGAATCATTGGAGTAAGCATTGAATTCATTACAAATTTTTATGCATTGGAAAGTGCAGATCTTAAAGTTCTAGCTACAAATCTAATGCAATGTTGGCCTTTGGTGATAAATAATTGATTAGAAATAAATAGTTACAAGGCAGATTGATAGACTTTGCCAAAGTCCCTTTGCCAGAGGGATGGGAGAAAATCATTTGACTTTAATACATAAATTTCGACTTAACATGATAAAATTAAGACATGTTTATATCCATCAAAGTAGAACCTTTTTTGAACTTTGCCAATTTTTTGACTTGTGGGAGGTCGACTGTATATGCACAGTTGACCTCACATAAACACATGCCTTTAATGCAAATCAAGCATAATGCTGAACCAAGGTCGTGACCACTGCCACGCTTTTTACCTTGCCTAGTCTTGGACTTACAGGAGTTTTGACCCCGAGGGGTACACTGCACATGCTGTAAAGAGGTACACTGCACATGCTGTAAATAATCAATGTTAATTTCCATTTTGAATGATGCCAAATACTGATACACATACAATGATATATATTCCATTGGCATCCCATTTAATCAACAAGATGAGATACCAACAGTGGTAAAATAATTTCAATGACATTTTGTTTCAGTTTACAACTTGTATGATGGATGACAATGTAAGGGAAGAACTAAAATGGAAGCAAACTTTAAGAACCTCAAGCATATGATGTGCACACTGTAAATATTAAATTTCAAATTCACATCTTTGTTCTCTGCTGTGGTACCATGACACTCCATCACAAAGAACGACACTCTATATCTCTTGAATGGAGACTACCACCATGTCACTATATCCATGGAATATTAAGAAGGCCAGATGGATTGTCCAGTCTTCTTATCAGTGACAACTGCCACATTTCTATCACAAATTTGCTCTCAGCCAATCAGATGCAAGGATTTCAGTAGCTTATAACAACTATGACAACTTGTTACTGATTACAAGTTTTATGAAACGGGGCCCAGAAAGACTATACCCAGAGTGAAAATCAATTTGAAAAGATAAGGCAGTGCACAACTGTGACAGATCTATCAAAATATTACTTAAATTGGCAAAAAAAAATCAAGTCACGACTGCTTGATAGTGGCTACATAATTTCACACTTAAAAGGCATCATATGAAATAGCTGTCTTTGACATGATCTTCTTTTGTAGTGGGTCTCTGCTGATATTCCCCTTTAGAACCTACAAGTAGATGCCTCTTGTGACATCAACCTCTATACAATTAGTCACATGACTGCATTATGACTAATTACTGACCAGTATTCATGTAGACCATTTCACATAGGGATGATATGAACCAGGTATAGAAACACATAATTCCACTGCCCATGCCCACACATACACAAACTATTGCACGCACGAATTTGCACACACATACATGGGCAGTCATTTCTGAAAGGGGCCACCATTGACGGTGGTTCCCATAGCAACGGTTGAACTTTCTCTTCCTGACAAAATCTGCAAGTACAAGCATGAAATATCATGAGAAAAATTATGTGGATAAAACCCAAGGTTTGCAACTGATTGACAAATTGCCCTACATATCATGGGCGTACATACTCGAGCAGGATTCGAACCCACGACCTCCTGATCTACGTCGATGTAGGGCAAAAATTATGTGGATAAAACCCAAGGTTTATTTTTGATATCTACATGTATAACAGCTTAGAATACTAACTGAGAAGCCCAAGTAGTTTTCGGTGTTCTCTTTATGATGTCAGTTTCAGACAACCTGGTCACATTCAAACTATCATAACTGTTTCCATTTCTTTCAAATTTTCACAAATCTGTTGCCTGTAGTTGACTGCAGAGAGTTGAGACAATCCTCTTTCCAGGGGTAAAAACACTTATGTTTTTCTGCTGCTAACCTCATACTCTTCACTGACAATGGAAAGAGACTTTCTTTTCACACAGAAAATAAATACAGAGGTATACTTTTCTTTCTGCTCCTTGACTGAAATTCTGTCAGATCTTAAAATATATATGTTTGAGAATGCACAGTTCTGCACTCATGTGACAATCACTATAGGCCTACGATGTAAATGCTACCCTGATTACCAGAAGGCATATACTGTAATATGTTATTTTTGTTTACAGATATTTTAGCCACTGAGGAGGTCACAGATATTTTTGTGAAATGCTATTTTTGCAAAGTTGACACTGAGGCTATTGTAAGTTCGCTAATATCTGTCTGTTCACTTTGCCACTTTACTGTACAATGTACTTAGTATACAACTGAGTGTACAAAGATACATAAAGCAATCAAGATCAGGAGATGATATTTTCACAAGTTGTTAAATCTGTGGCCAAACAATAATTTGCAAAATGCAGAAATCTGAAACCCTTGCAAAAATAAGAGATTTTTCAGTAATAATGTGAATTTGACACTTGTCATTTGAGGGCTGGGAGGTTAGAGTCTTAAACCACTGAAGATGGACTGATTTGCCTATAGCATGTATTTCCCATTTACCCCAGCTTGAGAATACTTGGGACTAGGTCTTCAATGGGTTAAATGCTTACAATTTGATAAATCAATTATTCAAAACCAATTCTTCCTACCCAATGTGTTAAGAATCCACAGGGGAAATGAGTGAGTTATGTCAAGTCAGCCATTTCATGGCACAGCAAATTTTGACACATTATCAATGCACAAGAGTGATGCAAAGATTTATGGCCCAGAGCAGGGTGTGTGAAGCAGCTCGGCCACACAATTTCACACAGTTTCGCTTTTCATAGTTTCTATTCAAATGAGGTTTTAGTAGGTGGGCGTGCACAAGAGACTGACTAGCCTGCAATAGCCTAGCAGCCCTATCAGACTGAGCAAGTGGAAAGAAAAGCATTTGTGAAAAAACTTCACCTTGCTTTGATGTGCTCTCAGGCGCTGATTATGAGCTCATGATGGAAACTGAAGATGCCAGTACAAGTGACTCCCATTATAACAAAGTCGTCTGGACCGGCAATTTTCTTTCGTTATATCAAACTTTCATTATATCTGAACAAACAAAAAGTACAAAGATATCCAGCTGATAATTTTGGGCCATTAATTCTGCTTCGTTGTATCCACAATTTCGTTAAAACCAAGTTCGTTTTATAACAAGAGTGTACTGTGATATGTGCAATACAACGCACATCTCCATTCTATGCTACAAGCTGGAATATGCTTTCATTGTTATACATCATTTGTCAAAAAATGCCAAGTCCAGTTCTGTGTGACACATAGTAGCAGATGTTGAAGCTGTATCATACATGCCTAGTTCAAAAATGTGGCAGCACTCATCGTAAGGTGCTGTTGCCCAAAAGAACAACAGTAGTTCATGAGTAATCTAGTTGTGTCTACCCATACACAATTCTGTTTCCGAGCCAATGAACACTTTTCTAATTCGCAAAAATTAGGTCTGTAACCTTTAACCCTAAAAAGACTGGGGGGGGGCCTAAAAGGCCCCCCCCCCTCGACATTTCGCGCGATTACTCTGCAACGCGCAATGCTCTCGCCGCAATGCTCTATGACTTTTTTCTTTCGAGTTTCCCGCACATTTTGACACCAAATTTGTGACGCCCGGGGGTACGGTTCTGAAGTTACATAACTTTTTGTACATGCACGTGAGGCCGAAAATGGCTAAAAAATGTGATTTTGTGTACAAAGTCAATGCAAATTGAGTTTTTTCATATGGTTCATATAAATATGCTTATTTCTACTCTCAATGGCTAAAATCAATTTGTTTTAAGAGTATTATGCTTCAAAAAGTGTCTGCCACAAATTTTGGTTAAAAAAACAACAAAAACAAAAGGTCAAAAAACAACAAAAACAAAAGGTCGAAAAACAAAGAAATACATAAGAAATTCATGAAACAATAAAATAAATAAGAAATTAATATTGATACCGAATTTTTTTTCAAGTACGTTTGCTAAGAATGCCACAAAGAATAATTAGACCGAAAATGGGCACTTTATTTACTTTATTTACTGATTTAGATCAAAGAGTCTGATTTCTTGCATATATTAGCATAATTAATCAAAATAAAATAAAAGAAGACTATTTCAGAAAATTTAAATATACAATCTTGTAGATTACATCGCACACTACCATTGTGCAAATTTCCGCGGCGATCGCGCGATCCACGGCCGAGATCTTAAGGGGGGGCCCTTTAGGCCCCCCCCCCCCCCAGTCTTTCGAGCTACCAAAATAGCCCAGTCTTTTTAGGGTTAACCTGTCATTTCACTTTGTCTTTTTGAACCAAAGCAAAGCATAACATTGCCTTGGAGGTTCTCCCAGTATTAACATGTCAATGGTGCTTTTTTTCAAATCCCACATCAAAATATTCAGCCATGGTTTGCTCACACCAAAGCATAATATCTGAAACCACTTTGAAAGCACTATAAGACTACCAACTTAGATCAGTTCAATCTACATATCATTTCTGAAGATGTGTTGATTTTCTCTATTAAACAGTTGACATGGCAAGGTTAGTACGCAGTGCACAGCATTGAATTTGGTCTGAACTGCAATGGTTGTGACATTTGATTGGGGGTGGGGCTGGGCTGGGTGAACTCAATTGGAGCATCCAGAGGCCCCCGCCCCTTCCCCTGTCCCCTGGACCCCCTGGGTGCTCTGGAGGTATTCGTTGTAGAGTTTCTCCTGGGCCTGGTAGAGCTTGGCTAGTTTCTTGACCTGCTTGTTGCTCAGCTCCTTGCCCTCCTTGTCGTGAGTCGGCATGCCCTGCACCATGGCAACGGGATGAGGTGGTCAAAGGGAAAGATGACAAGATTAGATCCTCGGCTGAGAACCAGAAGGGCTTTATTGCATTTTTTTTTGTAATTGATTTAATGGCATCGTGACTGTAGAGCTCAATCTCCTCTAAATTATGGCATCAAATCAAAGTTGTTTTCATCGTCAGTAAAATGTTACAAATAAGAACTACAAGGGCGCTATTTTATGATTGGAACAAAGCTTTATAAATCCACCTAGTTTTGATTAAATCAACTTTTTATATCACGAAAATTGATTGTTTCATTTTTATTTATGTTCGAATCTTAAAATTGGATAGCGCCCTTTCTCAGCTGACAAGATGCAGATGGAGATCTCTAGCTGATCCCACACACTTTTTGTTGTCTTTGCACTTCTTGCTTGCATGTCACTACTGTGACATTTAATAACAGATGAAGCTCTCTATTTCATGTTTACTGGATGATCCTTGTAAATTGTTTGATAGATTTGTCTACAAACAATTCTTCCATCTCCACTATACAATACAATGTGTACTAGTACATGCTGATATTGGATGTTCAGTAACATACTTACGCATAAAAATTTGACTTTCTATTGCACACTATCTCTTTAATACTCGTCTCTTACACAGAATGTGTTTGCCCATTCATTATCTGTTTTACCCCCAAAATGCAGCTATCAAGGTATGTCAAAGCAAATGCGATTTAATCTGTTATCACGCTTTGGCTGCCATGTTTTATTGCTCTCCTGAACATTTCACACTTTTGAAACATGAGGTTTCGTTGCCCCTTTGTTTGCCATCAATGATAATAATAATAATAACAAATAACACTATTTACATACAAAGCCCTTAACGTTTCAAACGTTTCTAAGCAAATTACATCAACATCCCTTGGCTCTCACCTTGTCGTCAAACTGTGAGTATTTATCCGTCTCTTTTCTAAACATGTCCTGAGGAGGAATTCTCCGCTGTGCCTCCTTAGCAGCCTGCTTCTCTAGCTCCTTCCTCTTGGCCTCCTCCTTCTTCCTCCTCTTCTCCTCAGCTTGCTGCAGAGGAATAAATAATAATAATAATACATACAATTTCTATAGCGCCGTTCTCCACTTTGATTAAATGCTCAAGGCGCTTTACAATTGTACATCAAAGCAAACAGACTGAAGATACAAGTACATCACAGTAATAGAAGAAGGATGAAGAAGCAGAAAAAAAAAGACATGAAAGTCTGTGTTCAAAAGACACTGGTCTTCAAAATGCACTGCTAAACAGATAGGATTTTAAATTACTCCTGAAAGATGTTATAGAGCTCGAGTCTTTCAGCTCACGAGGAAGTGAATTCCACAGTGATGATTCAAGGTATCGAGAGGACAGCCTTCATTGACTCATCATGTGAGACTCTTTCATCATGTCATACCCTGTCAAAGCTGCTTGCTCTCAGGTTTAGGAATGTGTCATAAATTCACTCCATATCCTCACAGTGTTATACAAAGGAATCATTACATGGTCATCACGTAATCATGTCAAAGTTGCCTGCTCTTAGGCCAAGAAATGTGCTACATATTAGCCCCATATTCTCATGCTGTTATACACAAGGAATGCTCATTATAATGACAACCTAAAAACCATGCGGATTACCATGATACAATTTCTCACTACATCAAGGTACAAAACAAGGAAACATAAAGAGTTATGACCTTTAAAATCACTTTGTTATTTAAGGGGAGGGGGGGGGGGGGGTGGGGGGAGTCTGTTAAAGCTGATCCCTTTATATTCCACTGTACTAACCTGTTGAGGACAAGTCCCAAGTATACTCGCGCAGGGGTCTATGGGAAATGCATTTTATAGCAAAATCAGTCCATCCTCAACGGGTTAAAGATTATTATGATTGACATTTCCATACATACTGAAATGAAAAATTAATTAGGTTTTGGAGTATTGACCAACCTGTCTGGCCAGCTCTCTCTCTTTCATCAGTATATCTCTGTCCACCAGCTTGACCACTGAGTTCTGACCCTCTCGGTCCTCCAGTCGCACCCCAAGGTCAGGCAGGACGTCATCTCTAAGTGCGTCACACAGCTGCAGTATCTCAGTGGCTGTATGGAGAAAAGAGGGCCATGTGTAGTGAGGTATTTATGAATGGAGTAGGAGGTTGAACAGAGTAGAGCATGTCTTGCTATGTCTGTTTCACAATAATGATGATCAATCCAATTCCTATATTCACAACTTTTTATTATGTATTCTCCAAAAATGTAGCAGAAATTCAGGCAACTTTGCACAAAGCTGCTGAATACTGAAAATCATCATGCTGATTCAAATTCTTGCAAAAAAAAAAAAAAAAGGATTCAAGCACACACACACACACAATTATTCACTCATCTTTTTTTTTAAATATGGAACTTCATAGCTGAGTATGCAAACTATACTGTCCCAAAGTATGCACTATCACAGCGAATATTAGTGATACAGTAGACATCATGTTTGCAAGAATTAGCATGAACATGGGTATGTGGGACTAATAAAACTATTTATTGTGTAACTCCATAATGCAAAAGTGATGACCCTCTGCAAATAAACATGTATATCATGACCTCAACGGTTAAAAGTTAATGTGCATGTGAGAGACATGAGAAAAATAACCTTGTAGTGTTCTTGCTTTTTGACGGATGGTCTGCCGGAATTCCGCCAAAGCCTTGAGGTAAGGAAGAACAGTCTGCTCCAGCTGAATTGAAGAGAATTGGGTCACAGTTAGGAATTAGTGCTGATATACAGGATTCTCACAAAAGAGCTCAACTATTTTTGTCAGGTACTGAGCCTGAATAGCAGAATATTTTTTTTTTTTGTATCCAAAGAAAAGAGGAGGAATCATAATTTCCACAACAGTTTCCTTCCACTGTTTACTTTTTTCTTTCTCTCTTCCTCTCTCTATTTCTTATACTTACCTTCTACAGCCATTGCCATTTGGAAAGACATGTTGTGCAAAAAAATTGTGCAGTTCAAATAATGCTTGTTTCACTGATAAAGCACAATAAAAAAGAACTCTGGGGCAAATCAAATGGGGAAAAATCACTGACCTCATATAATAGCCCTAGATTAACATCTTTAAATGCATACAGTTCATCAAAAACTTAAGAACTTTGACATCTGACTGTTTACATAACAAGACACCAAAAATTTACATCAAACCTATCAATTCTATCATTTGTGCACACACAAAAAAAAATGTTGAGGCCATTAATGAGACACTAGATACAGTAAACCTCTCATATACTTATTCACTGACTTTGTGTAAACAGACTATTACTTTGACTTATCATCTTTATCAGATATAAAGAAAGGTCTTATCAATGAATTGCCCCATTATAGTATCTAGTTTGCCTTTAATATGTCATGTTTACACAGGAAAGCCTTTTCCGTGTTAGAGCTGTTCTTCCAGGCATAGCCCTGCTGCTTTTACTACCCCATGACTGCCAGGTGCCCCTCTATACACCTGGAGAAAAAGGTGACGTGGTGGGCACAAACATCTTGTCTGTTGATGCTACTTCTGGGTAAGATTTACAGTCATGGTTCAAGAATTAAGAGTCTTAGTCAAGAAACTACTAGGGTGTGAAATTCTGATTAATTCATACAGCAAATAAATTTACACAGTGTGACACATAAAAATGATGCCTCTAGAGATTACATTGTGAAAGAATGAAAATGAAAAAGGGGTGTCTTACATTGGCATTCTGTGCTGCTCCTCCAACAGGAAATCCAATGGGCTCATCGCCTTCTATTGCACCAAATATCTGTCAACACAAAAAAAGAAAAAGAAATGTGAAAGGAAATAGTGTCAAACTGTTGACTTTGGAACCATTTCCATTAACCTGCTCCATGCTGAATTCTGAAATCTCCGTAGAGTTAATACACAGGCTACCAGGTTCCCTTATGGAACGGGTTAACTCATCCCCTGCAAAGTTCCAAAAATCAATATACATTTCCTACATGACACCCACAGTTCCTGTATGGCATGGATACAATTTATTTCAACTTTAATACAATGATGTTATTCAAAATGCAGTCCCACTTTTGCACACATGTATTTGCACTTTTATCAAAATTTGGTGAAATCTGGGAGAATTGTCACCATAATTTCCATCACTAAAATAACTGTACTTATGAAGTCTGAAGTTCAGAATCACATATTTCTTTGACACAGATATAACGTGTGATAGGCAATCCAACAATGTTGTTGTTATTTCATGTACCTGGTATGTTATATTTGTCACTGCTTTGATAGATCTGAGTCATTTATTACTGGTGAATAGCCACATGCCATGCTCTGAATCAATTAGGATCTCATTATAACTTGGCTCATAATCACTGTGAGAGTTGGCTCACTCATTTGAGCTTTATCCCCATCTATCAAAACTACCTCACAAAATGGAGGTTCACATGAACAGTGTTGCAAGCAAACCACTGTTACTACTGCAATAAAAAAGTGTGACACATAAAATGTTTCCAAATCTGTACTCCATGGTTTAAATTGCAAATTTTATGTACAGTTCAATGTACAGTATCCATCCCTCTTTTATCTGGACTTCTCTGTCCAGAAGACAACAAAAAAAAAGAAAAAAGAAAAAAGAAAAGAGTGATTTCAAACTCAATTAAAACTCCTACAGAACTCATCCAAATTAGCAATAATATTTCTAACGTAAGCATGCATGTATTTCAATTAAGATGTTTCAATTTCTTTTACCCTAAGGTCTATAATTTAAAATAGGCTAGCACAGACTACACCACTGTTGCAGTGAACACTATTCTAATACTTCGCTACCATTAGGTTGGTAGCTACATGCACATAAACATTGTTTCTCCCATATCCAGCTGAATTGCTTGTCTCGACGGACACAAATCCTAACATGGCAGGATAACAGAGTTTGCACTGTACTCTACTCACCCTGAGCATCTTTGTGATGTACTTTGCGATGTTGCCTAGCAACAGTGCATCCGGCAGCGCCTTGGCAGACCGCCTCTCTTGGATGTAGACGTTGCACTGTGCTACCACACCCCTCATAGCATCTAGTGCAGACCGTGTGTCGATGGAGTCACATAGAGCTATGTGCACCTTCTCCTGGCACTCAAGGCATCTATGCATGAAGATGATTTTAAAATGGCGACATGATGACACAGAAAATGATGAGACTTACGTGACAAATGGAATGTCCCAACCTCTCATCATAGTGTTACTCTCTCTTTTTGATAGTGGCTGTTACGGGAATCACAATTATCAGATCAATTATTGCAGTAACAATCTATCATTTTCATCATTACTTTTGTTAATGTTACTTCACTTCTGACACATGTACATGAACATAGCACATAATCATATATTAGTGCTACCTGCACTGATGACAAGAAATATGTGAAAGTATTCATAAGAACAAATCGGTAACATATGTATTGTACATCACAAATATGTACTACCAGTATCTTAGTGCAGGTACCATCTTGAAAATTTTAATTTCTCTTCACATTACAAAAAATAAACATTTTACATCGGCATACTGCATTGACATATTAATTATGATGCAAATATCATAAGGGCTATCACGTCTTTGCTGGAATGAATACCTGAAGACAAAAATTGAAGGCAAATCACCAGGAAATATTGTTTTTGCTAAGAAGTCTAATTCAGTACACTGTTGTCTCATGGAACAGAGGTATCTTATTGTAAAGAACGAACACTATTATAACATACTCTTATCACAACAATGCTAAGTTAACTTGCCCAAAAGTCCAAAGTTTCCTTCTATCTTATTGTTTTTCAAACCCTGATACAACAAAATGTTTCAGAAGTGATGAGGAGATTGTTGCCATGTGAGTCTACCGACTGTAATATTATGCAAGTCATTCCTGCATTCTGTAAGTGAGTTTGCTCACTGTTGGTTCAGCTTGAGTTCTGGCTCCGTCCATTTGTGGAATGCATCACAGCCACTGCTTGGAGAGTTGTGAATAATGTCTTTGACATTCAGGAAAAATTCCTAGAGAGACAAAAAGTTGAAAAGATGTGGAAACATGCTATATGACTCCCCTTGCTTAATGACATAAGCAAAGAATTTGTAAAGCAGCTGATGTTCTACAGGAGTAAACAGAAAAGTGAACTTGTGAATAATCAGCATATTGACATCAGTTAATCGTTTCGATCTAAGATAATGTCTACAAGATGAAACACAAATTAAGCAACACATTAAAATAATTTACTTGTCTGAAGGTAACATACACGTATACCTTTTAAATTTCAGGATTTCAGAAAATCTACAGTGCCTAATTTCTTGCTTTAGGACATACATGCCACTCCAGTTTCAAGTCAACTTCAGAAGATAGGATAGCATCAACGAGACAGAGTAGTAAAGTTGCATCTAAATTGGACATAAAGATAAACTGGTTGCAAAATGTAGGAGTTTTCATGAATCACTGAAATTGATTCGGACATTTGATCTACGTTCAGTTTGGAGATACAAAGTAGGTAGGTTATAATGTGCCTTTTTGTTGTTGTAACACGTAGGATGCTGGCGATATGATTTAGCTCATGTACACATGTCACAATTACCGTTACTGAGAGTACAAGTAAAATAATTTACCCATTTAACCTTTGCCTGTTTCTGTAAGATAGTTTTGATAATTGCACTGAAACTAAAGTAAGCTGAACTGAGTGAGAAACTCGGTCAATGTGACTTTTTACTGTCTTGTGAGCTGACCAATGGGAGACTTGAGAAGTGATGACATCATTATCTCATCTAATTTGCATACTCAGTTGCAACTAGTATGCATATCATGTCAAACCATCTGAACCTCGTTGACTTCCTTATTTTTATATCACATTTTGATGAGACTTCTACCATCCTGATTGTCATATATTGACTCTATTTACTCTACTGACTACAATGCAGAATGTAGAAATGCTTTTTAAGTGAAATCATGTCCTTGTAATTTGAATATGAAGCAATCAGAGAATCTATTTTGACAAATGTAACTGCTCTAAGATCTGGATTAACTGTATGCAGGTTTGAACTACCTCATGTACCCTATGCAAGTCATTTGTTCAAAATATTTCACAATATGTTTCAATGGGTCTAGGGCAATTACCCCCTGGGCAAATACCCTGGATCCTTCCGCTGGCCCTCATCCTAATCCTAATCCTGAACCTAATCTTAACCCTAACCCAAACTCCTAACCCTAAACCTAACCCTAAACCTAATCCTAACACTGATCTTTACTCTAACCTTAAAACTAATCCTAACACTGATCTTTACTCTTACCTTACCACTAACTAGTATTTAGCCGATGAGTAATTGCCCTCGGGGAGTAATTGCCCGGATAAGGTTTCAATATTTGACATCATTTGGACAGGATGACAAACTCACATTAATCATCTTTTCGTACTGTACAGCGCTCTCCATGGTTGCTGTGGAGTAATCCAGCGTGTCCTTCCATGAGTGTAAGAGGAAGACCAACCTGATGAGTGAATTGAATTTAAACTTTAGCTTCAAATTAGCATCACCTAAATCTCAGATTTAAAATAGTGTCACTGAGCAGCCCCGGAGCTCAATTCGAATGGAAATATAAAACCCTTGAATTGTTCAATACATCTCAGCAACCTTTAACCTTACCAAAACAGTTGAATCTGAGCATCTTCACTTGTGGACAGAGACTAAAAAACACAAAATAACTCACTTTATGCCTCACCTTTCCTTCATTCTCTTGTGGTCTTAAAGGACAAGTCCACCTTCATATACATAAGGATTGAGAGAATGCAGTAATATTAGTAGAACACATCAGTGAAAGTTTGAGGAAAATCCGACAATCCGTTCAAAAGTTACGAATATTTTAAGTATCTGCGCAGTCACTGCTGGAAGAGAAGACTACTACAGTATATGATGTCACATGCGTACAACTACATAATGAAAATAAAAAGAGAATTTCACAAAACTTTACTTTTTGAATAAAGTGCACATTTCTTGGGCTTGCTACTGACGTATGTTAAGGGTAATATTATTCCCCCTGCCTTCTGAAAGAGAGAAGTCGAGTGTTCTATTGTTATGCGAGAAAAATGGAAATATGTTGAATTTTCTTTATTCTTTCTTTATATCGTTGTACTCATGTGACATCACAAGCTATAGTAGTCTTTTAATCCAGCCGTGACTGAGCAGAAACTTAAAAAATTCATAACTTTTGAACTGATTGTCCGATTTTGCTCAAACTCTTACTGATGTGTTCTACTAATATTGCTGCATTCACTCAATCCACATGTCTACAAAGGTGAACTTGTCCTTTAATATTCAGAGTTGAAAGGTGAGGCTTTGGGTACATGTGATCAAACATCATTGTGTCACTGCCATGAACTGGCTTCAGCTCAGTGATAGTGCAACTGCCTGGTAAGCAGTAGGTGAAGTGGGTTCAAATATCACACTAGTGAATAGTGCCTTCCTTTTTATTATTGGTCTTTATAATAAAACAGATAGAACATACAATTTTTTTCGAGGAGAGAAAAAAAAAAGACAACCTTTGTAACTACACTATATAAAACAATAACAACAACAAATAATAATAATAATAATAACAATAATAATTCTGAAAACAAGTTCTATCAAATACTGTTGATTATTCAATTTTGTAGCACTTGATATCAACATGTCAAGATTAGTGACACAGAAACGCAAAAATATTTCAATAGTTAGTATATGGTATTCTTTGTCGGTCTTGGGTGAACAACACTATTGTAGCTCTGTAGTTTCACTGAGTTTATGATTGCAGTGAATGCTAACCCACTTCTGATTACCATGAACTTGCTAACTTTTCAATCACACTGTTCCAGACCAGACACTCTCTCTATAGGATGCTTTGATGAATCGCACAAATTGTTGCTATAGTCTATTACACATAATCAGGCTCACAAAAAAGAATGACTCTATTTCCAGTGATTTTGAGAAAAACTATGATTCTATCACTGGTGCCAATTTTGATCATTGGAACACACATGGATACAATAAATATACAACTTATAAGAGGTATAAACACAGCAAAGAAAAACAATACTGTAAGTATTCTGATGCCATGAAGATATGACGAATATGATAAATCTAAAACTCTTACCTGATTTGTCGGGAGGAATATGTTTCGAGAGCTTGCTTGATCGTGACAAAATTCTTGAGTGATTTGGACATCTTGCAGCCTTGTATGGTCAAGTGGCCAGAATGGAGGAAGTAGCGAACCCAGTGGTCATTTCCATAGTATGCCTAGAAACGGTACATATTATTGACAGTATTATTAGTTTTATTGTCATATGGGTGTAAAATCCACAAAACTGTATGAAAGTTTCCACTATTACAATATTTGCAAAATATGATTTGCAAGACTTTGTTTCTTAAAGCTTATTGAAAGAGTTAGAAAACTCTCAGTATTGCTGGACATTAACATTACTAGTAAATCTCAGATCCAAAGAACAGAGGACATACTAATGCTCCTAAATAGCCTAGTTTACTGAAGATGGTTATTCTGAAGAGTCCAGCAAGAGTATGTCTGGTTTCCAGTCAGAGGAGTAAGCATAAATGTGATACCTGAAATCGCATACACCTCTATCGCAATCACCTAACATCAATTAATGCTCTGAAAGGTCCAGTATCTTCTGTCGCCATGTGCAATTAATGAAGGACATGAAGTTTTAATCCGTTGAAGACAAGTCCCAAGTAAACTTGGACAGGTGTCTACGGGAAATGTGTGTTGTAGCAGAATCAGCTTCTCTTCAACAGCTCAAAGAGTGTTTGCTGGATGTGTCGATGCCTACCTCAGCCTGAGCTAACTCATTGTCATGGTGAGGGAACTTGAGGTCGACGCCCCCTGTGTGGATGTCCATGGATTCCCCTAGAATACTGCTTGCCATCACAGAACATTCTATATGCCAACCTGGTCTCCCCTGGGAATAGACACACACAAGCATGAATATGTAGTAAATTCACACATTCATATCAAATACATCCACCTATCCATCCATCCATCTGTACATATACATAAAAATATAAATGCATGACATACATGTCACATACAAACATTCACACATACGTATATACATACATACATATATACATACATACATACATACAGCCTTACATACAGTGTACATTATGTACATACTTACAATTGTACATTTAAAATACGTACATGGACACGTTTTGCACAGGAGCCATGACTTATAGAGTACATTACAAATATTAAACAAACCAATTATTGCCAACATGACTTTGAATGAGTTAAGTTGCAATTGGAAGGTTACATATTATACATGGGACATTGAAAATAGAAACAGCACATACAAAACCACAACACTTGTAGCTATAAAGGTAACAGTTGTAGCAGTGATAACAAAGACTACAATAACAACATCAATACATAATTACATTTATTACTGCACACATGTTCTACAGTATTGAATGCTTGTAATGAATAGATGGAAATAGAATATATTTGCATTAAACAAGGATCAAAATTCAGAAGAAAAATAAATCCTATGGTGCTTCCGAGCACTCTTCTAAGGTACCGTACCATACTGTACTGTACTTGTGCTAGAGGAGTGCTCGAATGATCCTTAAGTGTACTGTACCATGCCAAACTTGGGCAGCTTCACCCATGTTTGCCAAAAGCATACCACATTGTACAGTACCATGCCAAAGAGCACTTGAATGCAAAGTGGTCCAAAAGCATACAGTATCAGCTTTTGACATGAGAAGAATGTAATATGCCCAACACCAAAACACAAAGAGTTGATTCTAAAACAAAGTAAAACCTGTATGTAGATTATTCACATGTCATGAGCATGACCCTGTTGATCAACATGGCAGGACCCCCTCTGATTTCAAGTCCACAGATAGCTCATTAGATATGCCATCTCCACAGAGCACTCAAATGCTCTAAATCTTGCATGGTATGGTAAGGTACAGTACAGTTCTGTTCAATTCACTTTTGAGTGCTCAAACATGGCCTTACATAACTATTTTGGGGAAAATGTACTGTCTAATCTTTTGACAATAAAACAAGAAACTGACAATATGAAAGTGAGTGGTTGTCATGCTTGTGATGTCTTTCTTCTCCTCTTACCATTCCCCATGGTGATTCCCAGGCAGGTTCTCCTGGCTTGGACTTCTTCCAAAGGGCAAAGTCATTGGCTGACTGCTTCTCCTGCAGCTGATCGGGTGAGACGCTGAGGTCCCCTTCCCCTTCGGCAAGGGCATCCTGGTCCCCGTAGGCTTCGGGAACCAGCTTAGCGTAGTGGTGGGCATCAGATCCATCAAACTTGGAGGTGGCAAAGTAAACTGATCCGTTGGATTCATAGCTGGAGAATGAATTATTCAATGTATGAATTCAGCAACAGCTTCATTTTGATACAAAAGTCAAATATTGGTGTGTGAAACAGAGGAAGACCTAGCTCTTTGCTAAGGGGGAAGGTTGACCCAATGACAATTATGCTGTCACATCTCTCCCCAAATTGGCTGACAAGTGAAAAAAAAAAGGTCTTCACATTTTGCTGAAGCATAAAATAATTATGCTAAAAAGCATAATTACACCAACACTGGCAACGTTGGGCTGAGTCCGAGAGAGTGCAAGGAACATACTACGTGGGTCTGGACACATGATGGCGTATTTCTATGCAAATAAAATTTTCATCTGGCAGCCCAAGGGGGGTTAAACCCCCTAAACTGTACCTTCCCCCTCCCTCATAATCTGTCACTGCAAATTTAGACACTGAAATTGCATTTAGCACCTCATGCATGATGACAATACCTCTACACACATGCACACACACAGACATACACAAAGACACAGACACTTTAGACAAACACAGGTATAGACACACAAACAGACACAGGTACAGACACATACATAGCATAGCATTGAAGCAAACATCCACATATTTTCTGAACATTAGTAATGATAGACTATCCATGTAGTGCTTGTATGGGAGCGTATTGTAAGTTGACACTTCCTTTTGAATATAAAATTCTATGGTTGCAGTACAAGAAAATAATTCACCTTTTGCTCTATTCGTACAACAATTGGCTGATCCCATGCACCAGCAATCATGAAGCAAAGTAGTCTACAGTCTTGTGATAAGCAGCTAACATATCATTCTACAAAAATTATAAAGCGTTACTGTTTAACTCGTTGTGTGCCACGACCAAACACCCTACCCAGTCGATGGCTTGCTAACTTTGCATATTTTGTTCAAATGCATGACTGCGCACAACTGATTAAATCACAAGATGCCTCAGAACATTGAAAACATCAAAGCCATAACTTTGTCAAGAATTTACACCCCAGCAAAGCTTACAACTTTCTCTACAACTTTGCTTTACAGCATTTCTAGCATAAATACTTCTGTAATAAGTTACATGGTCTTGCAAAACAGAATGCTTTCTGGAAGTGCTCATGCATTGCAGTCACAGGATAATGTGGTCACAGGGGCTTACACCATGGCACACGAAGAGTTAATGTAAGCTCCATTTCCTGAGTCTCTCAAATCTACCTGTCCCATTTAGTACAGGAGAGCACAAATGCCATGCTTTGCAATGACTTGACATATTATGGCTTCTTATCACAGAAAATTTCTATTTGCCTGTTAAACAAAGATCTCTCAGCTGATTTGGGAAAGGGTACAGGGTTAAAACTTACGCAAATCCACGGTCAATGATTGCTTGGACGTACTGAATGACCTCTGGAACATATTCACTGACCCTCGTCAGGACATCGGCTGGCAACACCTGAAAGTGAAGACAAGAGACAGACAAAGAGAGAGACAGTTGAAGTGTTTCATAAATTAATCCACAGGACAAAGACAAATAAACCATTGGCTATGCATTATACTCTAACCTTATATTCCAGAATTCTTACATCAAGTCCGACTTAGCCAGAGGAACAATTTAACAGAATCAGTGATGTGGCATATCTTCAAAATGCTTTCTGAATTATAGCTGGCTCTGTAGCAAGGGAAATAACATCAGCTGCTAACCATGACAACAAATTACAATGAATGCATAAATACCAATCCTCAGTTCTCTTTGGCCAATTAGAATTGTCTGTAGAGAATGAGAAGGGCATTATGTTGTCTTGAACACTATGGGTTTAATGGAAACTTAACACCCTTATTATTCTCAACTGACGAATTAGCCTATAACTATTACATTAGGAACTGACTGCCAAGATTCACATAAGAAATTTGTTTTGGGGATGAGTTTCTAAAGCTACACTTTCAGACTTCAGTGTGTACCATATTTTCACTGCCTTAAGAGAAGCCCATTCACAACTTACCTGTGATGAATATGCTAGAAATGCAGTACAGTAAAGATGTAAAGCAAATTCTTTACTTTGCTGTGATGTAAATTTTATGACAAAGCTACAGCTATTACACTCTCAATGAACTGTGGAACATTGCAATTTATTGATTGGTTCGTGCACAATCATGCACTGAAGCAAAAATATGTGAAGTCGGCACACTGCAGACTGACATGGGCAGCCATAGGTGGTACACAAAGAGTTAACTTGTATATTCAGCCTTTTTGTTCAAAAGATTCCAATGAAACATTCACTGTTTAGTCTCTTGTACTTCACTCTTCTTGTTCAAGTCAGCATGAAAGCAGAGTCAATTTTCCCTTTAAAGGCATGACTTACATTGAGAGCCTCCATGTCTTTGTGGAATTCAGCCTCCCAGTGCTGAGGCAAAGCTGAGAAGATGGACTTGTCCGAGATCTCCTTTCCTTTCTCAGCGTCCAGCACTTCAGCCAGTGGATCTTTTGCTTCGGCCAGAAGGACCTTGAGGAAGAACATTTTTCAAAGGACATTGCTATAAAAAAGTGGGCCTGTTTTTGTATCGTAAGAGAGGATACATCTTATCAAACCATGTGTAAAATAAGCTTTAGACAAGAAAATTAATGCATGCTCAAACATTGACTATGGAATTACTGATATGCAGCTTATTCATTCAACAAAAATAAAGGCAATAACTTCCAATAGTTCCCCATTTCTGTGTTGGAATTGCCCGTGCAGCATTGAGAATGATAAAAATGATAAAAAATGATTTTAAAAAATGAAATTTTCAGTTTCTCCAAGTAAATCAAGACTGGCTGACTGGCTACAGAAACCAGACAGGTCCTTGTAAATTGAATCTTAAAGAGGCAAGTGAAATAATAATCAATCCTGGATCACATGCTATACTCTCCAAAACCATCTTCATGCAGACAAACCTTGAAGACATCCATAGACAAGCAGCCTCAGTTGAAGCTCACAATAAAAGGCTAGTTTATTAATGTATTCAATTTTACAGATACATTCCTTCCGATGACCTATTAACAAGCCATTCCACCTGTAAAACACACAATGCATTTCCACTCCTGAAATCTACTTGTATGAACAAATTATTACCATGTTGGACAAAGCTTTAGACAAGCTTTTGGGTTGTCAGGAACAATCTTCGACATTGTTGTATGCATACAGTTTGAATGTATTCATGAACTTATTTAGCAGTCAGTCTATTGCAGCTACCACGAGGAGAGCAAGCAGGTAAACCCAAACAAACAGTATTGTAATTATAGCATGGCAACTACAGGTAGGCTGGTTTTGTAATGAAACACATTATACTTCACATCCAGAACACTTGCCAGATATAGCAACAACTCATCTATAGATGCAAACTCTGTATTCAAATCTAAATAAGTGACCCGCTACAACAAAAGGATCCGAAAGTCGGGGGAGGACAATTTTCTGAAAATGGCATGACATTATCCCCCTACTCTTCTACTTTAAGTTCATATGTAGCACAACTCATAAAAGTACTCGGTTGCGGAGATATCGATGATTTTATTAGCGCATGTCAAGTGGTTGTGGAAATCAGAGTTTCGAGAAAAACGCCTTCAAAGTTTTCCTTCCGACGCTATCATGATCAAGGGGAGGCGAGAGAGTTTTCACCGCTTGACAATAGAAGGCATGCTCCTAGCGACCTCCGCGATGTTCATTCAAGCTTAGCATCAGCGGTCTATGCACGACCAATCAGTAATCAGGATGCCACGCACTGACCAATAAGATTACTCCCTCGTTGCTAGGGGCAGAGTCTAGCTGAGGCACTAAATCCGAATCTTCAGACACGTTACTGTGACGTTGAAAGTCGGAAAATCATGGCCCAGAAACACGTTGATTTCTTGCCTTTCCTTTGATCATTTAGCTTCGAAATTTCGGCACATGATAGACAATACATTAGACTACAAAATTATGCAGAAAGCAGAAATCCGATTGTTTTGACCAATTTTGATAATTTGACTTCAACTCAATTTTCTTGGCTCAGCCGTCAGTGACTTTAGGATCCTTTTGTTGTAGTGGGTCACATATATCTAGCACAAATGAGTGAACTGACAAGCTTGTTATAACATACTAAGGGAGAGTGAGCTAGATTTTAATAGACAAATAAATTGGTCTGTAACCCATGACAAGAATGATGCACATCTTCATGACTGACCAGTCAGGCTACATACCTCCTTGTGTGTATTAGATTTCTCTGCCTGACACTTGGTGAATGCATCTTGGACTTTGCCAATGATCCTGGCTAACATCTCCTTCTTCTCAGGGTTTGTCTCCCTCTCCATCTTTTTCTTGTAGGACTGCATGAAAAAAACAACAACAAACAAACAAGGAACATTTTTGAGAGTCTAGCAGTGACTCGTCATAGGGATTCCTATCAGGGGCTGCAGAACCGGGGGGAGCTGGATGGCTGCAACCCCCCCCCCCCCCAAACACGTAAACTCACACACTTTTCAGGTTCATACAAATAAAAATTGAGGAAAAAATGAAAACAAATAATTGGCAAAAGAGGGCGCTGCTCCTGTGGCGACCAGGGATTTTCACTTCTCGTCCTTTTTTCATCAAATGTTATGTTAATTTTCATCTTTGTTCTTTTTTTATGTATATATTGCATTTGTTATGCTTTGACATTCATATGTGAAAATCCCACGATGAGTTTCCTGTAATGCTTTTTATTGGACGAATAAAAATGAATTAAAAAAAAAATTAGAATTAAAAAACACCCATGACTCTCCAAAAGTTCCATCTTTAGAATTGCAACCATTCACCCCTGATACGAGACTTCCAAAGCAGGCTAGTAAACTGAATCACTGCTGCTCATAAATGTACACAGGTTCACTTAAAACAGGCAGGTTTGCCTAAATCAAGCCTACATATTGGAAACAGCAGCTATTTCACAAAGATAGTTTATCAGTCCATGGAATAAGCAAATTTCAACTGTGTTGATGAGCATGATAAATTGCTATGCTAACAAACGTCAAATAATGTACATGCACTGGCACAAAGGTGGGAAAGTATGCCTATTCTGTGCTTGTCTAGTCCCTGGAGTAAATCTAAAACATGGAAGTGATATAAACGACTTGTGTAAATCTGGTTGCAAGAGTTTACATTTTAAGGAGGTAATAGACTCCTACATCAACAAGTTAATACAATCAAGTGCTGTACCTCCATCGCCTTTTCTACATCTGCCAGGACTTGCTCTATGGCCGTTGAATTATTGATGTACTGTGCATACAAATGGTTGGTTCTTGCTCTCTTGATGATCTTGTCGTCAATGTCAGTGATGTTCATGGCGTATGTCACGTCATAGTTGAAGTACTTGGTCATTATCCGACGAAGGATGTCAAAGGAAATGTACGACCTGGGTAAATATGATTGACAGATCATAAGATTGGCAATATAAGTCATTGGCTACAAATAATTCATAACACATTCACCTTTTGATTCTTTTAAAAACACATATATGAAGAAATGCTTTGTTGCAATGACCAGCTTTCGTAGATTAAAAAGCTGTATTTTCTGATATGAGAAATGAGAATGGGATCACTATAGGATTCTATCATACAGTAGTAGTTTGATGACATAAAACCAACAATAAGTTGTTAAAGAATATATTTTGTTTACAAGATTTGAAGAGTGAAGATTCCTGGTTTTAAAGTGAAATGGATAAGAAAATCAAGCAATCTCACTTTTGAGAACAAGGGTCCACTGCAATGCACTGAATGCCCTGTATTGCATATTGTCCCTTGTAAAAGGGATTTTCAGACTTTCATAAAAACTTGACGAAATCATAAACTAGAAATCTTCGATAATTTTGAAGTGCAAATATTCTTTGGACTTCCATGTGCCTCACAGGTGTAAAATAAACAAAGACAATGTGAGACCAAAGAAATATACATCACCAAAAATTGTAACAAAACAACACTTTCACTCACCCTCATACTGTAACTATGCAAAACTTGACATTCAAATAGTTCACAGGAAATACTCTCTCTGGTATCCACGCGAACACACTCCGACCCGAATGCCTACGTCCCTGCGTGGTGAGCAACGCATGCAGTGCCGATGTTTAAGCTCGAGCTGATGAAAAAGCATTAAGATTAGAGCCCTATTTCATGAATTAGCTGGCTATTCTGCAAAATAAGTCCAAGATTTCAGTGGTTTATTTTCCGATCGGAATAACGCGCTATTTCAGTCTTTGTTGCAAAATTAGCGGGCTATTTTCTGATTGGGCTAATTCTTTGGATCAGAAATAGCAGGCTATTCTTCAAGCTTGAGCTGATGAAGACCCACCTTGAGTGAGTTTATTCTGCATTTTGTGATTCAAGGTCACATAATGCTTAGTTGTGTTCTCTCGGAAAAGTCATTTGTTCATTTCATATTGCTCTATACCTTGCATGGCCCATGTGGGCAGCATCATAGACAGTTGGACCGCAGCTATACCAAGAGACCCTCTTTCCATCTTGGGGAACGAACGGTTCCTTCTGTCTGGTCAGGCTGTTAAAGAGGTACAGCTGTGTCTCCTTTGTGGGAGATGGACACTTCCATGGGGGCTGGGACCTTTTCTTTCCTGTGAACAACAATTAAAGCATCAAATTTTAGTGAGGATAGATGTGTGTGTGTGTTTGGTGTATTGTTCGTATTGCACAGCTGCAAGTATACACTTCACAACAACACCTACTCACTAATTAAAGTTGAATATAGAAAAATGAGACATCAGGCACTCCGGGCGTACATTGTAGATACCGTAGGAGGTTTTATTAGAGGCTCTGCACCGAGGCGAGTTGTCGGAGCAAGTAACTGATGGAATTGTGACACTTCTTTGTGCATGATCGCACAAAGAGCAGTATTGGTATTTATACCTTACAGAACAGCAGAGAGGTGACTCACCTCTCTGGTATCAGGCAGGAAAACAAAGGGTTAAAGAAGGTTACAAAGCAGTGGTCAGTGTTGACAAGTGATTACCTTGTTTTATGGGCGGCCTTACACATCTATACAGTGGCAGCCTAAGAAAACGAGTGGATGTCAGGTGGCAGAGAATTTGTTCCGCTTAGAATACTTGGAATTGAATCCATCATAACACTGTGGACAGACACACTGGCGAGCAGAGGCTCACAAGTCATCATTAGGGCCTAGATAGTTTGTTAAAATAATAGCCCTACATTGAGGAGAACCAGCGGAGAGCATCAATGACCCACAGAGAGAGGAGGAGAGAGAGTGGGAAAGACGGAGAGATGGAAGCGGGAAGAGAGAGATTGAGGAGGAGAGAAACAGAGAAGAGTTGAGCTGTGAGTGCTACAAAATAGATATATGTCGTGACAGAGTGACACTTGTGTAAATTTACAGCAGCAGGGCTGTGTAAACTGTCTAACCTTAGTTAGTTCTGAATGCTAAATAATGTAGGCCGATTCTACAAAATCATGGATTTGTATATTATCATTGTATATTGGTGAAGATAAGACACAGCTCCCAGTCCTATGCACAGACACATTTAAACACAGCCCAACCAGACGCCATGCAAAGCTATTTATACAGCGACTGGGCTGTGTATAGTTAGCACGAGTTAGTATAAACATGAATTAGCAGTGATTAGTTAGTCATTTTAATTCATGTATAAATTTATATGACACAGTCCTATGCAAAGTTGCAAAGTGCCAAAGACATGCAACATGTAGAAAAATGAATCATTTGGTAATTCATGTAAGCTACAGACATTACAGTGAGCAAAACTAACAGTAACATGCAATACAGCAAACACTGTGATTCAGCGCCTTCACATTGCATTGTCACTAAGTGACACTGCTAACAGAGTTTTTACAAGTTTAGAGTCTAAAAAGTTTAAATTTAGAATCTAGACCTTGGTCACCTGACCCAGATCTAGATCTAAATTAATATCATAAATATAAGTGAATATAGACTAGGTCTATAGAACTCTAATATGACAATGCTGCTGAATACAGTACGCAAGTAATACACAGCTAAACACTAAATACTTCAAGGAAATCAGTCTTACCATCGGACATATTCGCAGATTATAATCCAACTGCTAAGTTTGTGCAAGCGAAAGGTGAGCCGTTTCGATGCCTGTTGAACTTGAATAACAGCAAACTCTATGTACGGGACTGAAGTAAAGAGGGTGTGAGGAACTAAAGACCCAGCTGGCAAACAGGTGCATTCGTTTTACACGTCAGACACTCGTGCAGCTTCTGCTACTGACTGTCGACAGAAGGATGACGAAATCATGTGCAAGCTATGGAACGCCACAGGGATCGAACATAATCACTTTTTTTCTCTCTCTCTCTCTCTCCCTCTCTTTTAATCCACTGAAACCTTCTTAAATTCCGTTTTTGGGTGTTAATAGCGTTATTCCGAAGGTTCGGTGAAACGAAAGTGAAATAAGGCTCATTGCTCCGACAGTTTGTTAGTATATCCCGAAACACAATATTAATTCCATAATACCTAGTATAGATGTCGGTCTATCCGAGCGAACATTTGTGCAGTTTACTATTCCAAGTGTTCTTTATAAAAAATCAAAATGTTCCCAAACATTTGGGATATGATATGATCTATGATATCATAGTTGTGTAGATTTTTGTTTCATGTTATACATTGTGTTACCATGGCAACAGCGTTTCACTGACAAACACAGAAATTACCGATATATCTATTTTTCTCAGATTTTGGGCATAGACAAGAGATATGATATACAGCTGTATATGTGAATGCCAGTGGGCATTGTATTCGTATTCTCATTCTATGTTGAGTAACATATTATTATGTTCATAAGTTTGTTATTAGTAAGAATATAATAAGATGGTTGCTGGTTGGGTGCATTTCTTCCCGCTTTGGGTGGGGGTATTTATCACTCTCAGTGAAAGTTTTAATTCTTAATGAAATTTATGGTTAATTGTTTGGTTATGATAGTTACGTAGGCCCATCACCATGTTATTATTGCTTGTTTGACTAGTAAGCGTGTAATTGTCAGTGTATAGTTATTGTGTGACTGTATGTAGGGGACTCGGTGGAAGAATTGTACCTGTCCACATACAGTGTGTTGTATTTGATGTATATGTCTCTGTCTTGTCAACTGTAATGTTTGTTTGTGCAGGGCCCCCAGTAAGAACAGTACTTGCCTACTGATGGGGCTACCCTGTTGAAAAAAGACTGAATAAATAAATAAAATAAATAAAAACATGAAATAGACCTAAGATTCGATATTCCGAAGGTTCAATAATCTCAAAATGAAAGAGGGTTACTCATTCTGAATATAAGATAAGAAAGTTTATTCATCCGAAAAAAAAACTACATCAGCAATTAAATCAGGTACTCCAGACCTTATGAATTAGAAGAATTAGAAGCATCTCTAGTTTCCAAATGGCCAACATCAACTATATGAAGAGCTTACAAACAGAATGAATGATATTATGTGTAAACGAGAGAGACAGATAAAACAGATGAGTAATTCCACACTCCACAAAATGATCATCTTCATTCGAATGATTCACGAATGTACAATTTACTATATAGTTCTTTTATACCCCGATCTGGTACCTGACGTTCATTCTCTATAGCTATTTAAGAAAGAAAAACAAAGTGATTCCGCGATTCACTTCTTCAAGAATGCGAAAAGTCAATGTTACTTAACGCGGGTTTTTGAGACATACAACGCCGCAATACCCGGCCCTCATGTCGTGACAAAACCGATGACGATGCTACCGTTATGTACCTCGATGTGGAATGGAATGCTGTGTTAAATGTGGTCAAAATCTTGTTAAGCTGCAATCATGCAGCTATAAACGTAGTAGGCCTATGTTCCTTGATAGACCTGTATTTATAGTGAGTGCACACACGCGTGGAAGTGAAGGTGACGTGCCCGTGGACGAATTGTAAAAAGATGCTTTGATGTCGGTATCATAGTACTAAAGTAAAAAATAGCCGTTTCTTTGCCGAAATGGAGGAGGAGAAAAAGAAGAAGAAGAAAGAGGAAAAAGAAACAGAAGAAAAATCCATATAATCTCGAAGAGAAAAACATCGACAGTGCAACCAATTTCTACCGCTAATCAAAGTGTACGAAAACACATTATACCCATCATTAACTGAAAATGAATGACTTGCATGAAAAATTCAGTCTTCATAGGCTGTGTAGTGTTCAGACATGACCAAAGTTCCAACGCAGAGATCGTTGTTGTTAGGCCTATATGTTTTGATAATGATGTAGCTTGTAACGCCGCCGTCTCTTGTTTAAATTTTGATAAAAAGATCTTGTAGTCCAACAACTTACCAGTATAACAACTTTGGGCCCGTTGTCCCCTACACATAATTATCATGACGTGCAGAGTGATCGACAAAGGGTTAACCTCACACTCATCGCAGGCACTATGACTACGATGTCATGGTAGAGTTGTGTTTGTTTGAAATACAACAAAAATTGTCATAAATACAACATAATAGCGAGTTATGTCATTTTTATTTCTTCGAACTATTGCTTGTAGAAACACGGCTTCTCTCTGGAAATGATGATTGTTTTATCTGAGGTGTTGGTTTCCAGCCGACCATCATATTCTATATTGCAGTCAGATCATATCTCAGGTTCGCATTAACATGTATAAAATTGACTTTCTTGAATTGTATTTTGACAACTGATATGCTCTTCCTATAGCTTTCATTATTTTCTCGTCTCTTTCTCTCGTCTATTCTCTCGTCTACAATATCACCTTTATTTTGTAGTTTGCCCTTAAGGCGTCGGGAGGAAGGATAGAAAGGCTCATAGTGAGAGGTGACGCGGCGAACACATATAAAACACATAATATGCAATGCAAATGAGATACATTATGCTATGATAAAGACAGTCTATAATGGAGAGGCGGCTTTCACTATTATAAATTTGTGGATTTCGTGATTCTTCTTCGTGCACTGAATCAGAATACAAATATATACATATATATATATATATATATATATGATAAAAACCTAAAATGGTAGTAGACTGAAAACGCTGTATCCTGGCGAGGAAAGCGCATGATTTAGACACAAGACACCAAACAGGTTAGTCATCGCATTCTTCATCAGCGACCAGGATACGATGTGGTGTTAGACTAAAATCCGTTTCTGAAGCAGACATACACACAAGGGTATACGTCTGCTCCTGGTCTCGCGCTTATATATATATATATATATAATGCGTATTGTTTATAACACGTTCAACCTTAATGTTTTGTTTAGAACATTGATGAATGAAAAATTACAAGTGCAAGGTCAATTTCTCAAGATGCCTACTTGTCTTTTTTCGAATTAGCATGTTTATCTTTGTTCCTTCTTTAATGCTTTCAGATAAACGTGAGGGGGTTTTTTTTGCACAATTTTGCACAATATATTATCGGAAGTATAACATAAGATATTAAACATCACACATCAACATGAAGACTACGTCCTCAACAGTCATAGAAAGTTGCGAATCATTTAAAAGAGTGAGTAAGCGTTACTGTAACAGTAAAACATGCATCATATCAACTCATAAAACAAAGATATAAAATCCAAGGACATGTCTGGCCGCCAATTCAACTTTCTTCAGAGAAAAAAAAATGTACGACATTTATTTTGAAAGTCAGTTTCAATATCATCAAGTCGTTGATATGCACTTCGGAATCAGACGTGGTTTTATTAAACACATTTTATAGAATAATTGGAGTGGACGTAATTTTTGCACACTAACATGTCACAACCATCAAAAGAAATCTTATCAAAACATCACAGCAATCAGTAAGACAAATATATTGTGACTAAACTTTATATAGTCGGATTCCAGTGTGTTATGGTATCTGCTGTCCTTCAGTTAACTTATTAATGACTAAAACGGGGCGCGACCTCGGTTTATTGCTTGATGGAAGTGATGATAAAAACGATATATTATCGACTAACAGTATCACCCATCTCGGACGTAGAGAAAAAGATTCGCAAAGCAACTACATTGTACCCAGTATACAGAATATTCATTCTTGAGATGGTGTCGATGCCACCCTATCCATTCATTTTGGGTAGCATTATGTCGAGGTGCTTCACAAACTGCCTCTCCTGCTTACTGCGGGATTCCAGACAGATTTATGTGGCTGTCAAAATTTGAGCTCGCTCCGCTGTAGGGTTCATAACAACATTGAACTTTGACTCCGACTAAACATGACCCGCTTGAATCCTCCAAAGAGACGGTGGTTGTGTTGTACGTTGTCGCTTTGACTATCAACTTGAACACACCTCCTTTGGTATGTACTTGACGTTCCCCCGTTCTTCTGGGCTGAAAAAAAAGCCCAATAGTGCATGGGCCAGGGCGGAAACTAAAGGTGGACATAAGCAGCCTGTTCGGTAATGGCAAAGCAGCTGATCGCGAACAATGCCGATCACAGCAGATAATGTGGTTTAATCTCTCTTCAGATAAGAAAGGGATTTAATGCACTCGGTTGTTAACCAGTCAACGAGTGTGCAAAGTTCACCGTATGTTAGTGGGTGCACAGCCTTGCAGACAACCAGTCTGCAGTGTAACCTATTAAAATCAGCTGGTGCCAAAGTTTCAACCGCCGTAATGAGATTTCGCTACATGACATAGTTAACATAAACAACATTATATTCCTGTCTATAATTCTCCTCGTCGAAGTGTCATCCGAAGTTCCTAAGGTGTGCCAGAGGTCAATGGTGGTGAAGGATCCCAGATATCACCGTCGTCGGAGTTGAACAGTCTACAGGACGTGGTTGCTGGAAGTGAACCAGTGATTGCAAATGATAGTTGACTAATAGGCCCCGTGTAAGCGCTTTAAGAAAATATGACGGACAACAACAACATGGAAACAGAGTAAGTTAAATGTTATAGATGGTATAGTGTATGTAGCTGAACATGAATATTTGATACTTTGCATATCTTCACTTTTGTAACTGTGATCGTATGTGATGGACGTTATCAACCAATGTTTCACATAATATACCGACCATTCAGCTGTTGCTTTTATCTGATCTCTCTCATGGATATGTGTATAATTGTGTATATATTATTTATGTATGTATATATATGTATATATATATATATATATATATATATATATATATATATATATAATACTTATATTCATACAAAATGGAAAATAATATCTTCATATACCTTGTACACCTCAAAGGGCCTACGACATCCCTTCCGAAAGATCCGCTAGTGATTCATATTCAGGAGTGTGGCCGGAACAGGTTTTCAAAAGTGTCTATTTATATACAATTTATATTTTCCAAGTGTGCTAATTATAATGCAAAGATGTGTTTCTGGTGTGTAAGTCTATCCAGTTTTTTGGTAACCATATAATGTTATCTTGACAAGCTGTGTGTGTTTGTGTGTGTGTGTGTGTGTGTGTGTGTGTGTGTGTGTGTAATATGTATTGATAAACTACAACGTTGAACTTTGGAATCTTTGTAGGTGTACTATTCATTTACGATGTAAGCCCTACCCCCATCACGCCCACTGGTTATTAAGTAGCCAACACGAATTAGGCCCAAGAATATCATCTTAACGTAGTTGTTCTTATCAATAATGGCTGAAAGGACTGCCAAAGTAAGGAATTCGCAAACGCTGCTAATTTCGGTAGGCTCTTATTACGTCATCAATGAGCACAGGAGAGACAAATACTAGTGGATCGCTTATGTGGGACTTGATTATTCTGATGTGCCTTGAAAAAGGCTAAAAATGTGAATAAAGCGGTCCGCTGCAAGTTCTCAATCTCAAAACCCAGACATGGCTTAAAAATTGTGGTGTTTTGTAACTGGGTGCGATATGAGGAGAATGGGGCGTAACATTTTTATTGTCATGATGTGGTGAATGGGATGATTCGTGACAATCATGACTGAATATGCTTTTTTTTTGGTCAGAATTCCAGACTGCACTGCTGCTAGATAGCATTGCGTTGTTCATTTTTGTTTGTTCTCATCAATGCACGGGTCATGAAGACGCCAGAGTACTCTTGACTTGAGCGCCAATAGCGAGATCAATACATTCATGTGGAACATTTCTGGGGTTTTGGATACTTACAGATATTCCAATCCTACCTATCATAAGTCTCTCCATCGCACAGACTGAAAACGCTGCTTTTTTTTTCTGCTAGTCACCTCGGCAAAGTTGGTCAAAATGTCGTTCTACTCAGCATTGACATTTCCAGAGTAACTATGTTGGTATTTTGTCATTCATATGACGTACGTTAGTATTGACATATCAGAACGCTAGATGAACGGTGTAAACATTGATTTGCTTTGCCGGCAAATATCAACATTATTAGCGTCAAATGTTTGTTTTGCCATAATGGAAAAAATTAGTAACCTGTTTTTTTTTTTAATGGATCTTAGTGACAGTATTTGCCGAGCGGTAACGGGCGGGGCGGCGTGTGGGGGATCTCGTAACCTTGCTGATTGTTCTCTGGTTACGTCTGTTCAGGGATTTAGGGTCAATATTATGATATATAAGGTATAACAACCATTACCCTGAATGCAAATAGGCGCACACTTTTCTTCGCGTAAACTGTCGACATGTACTCAGCAAACAATACAGGACTATCAAGAGGCTTGATGCTGGGGGGGGGGGGGGGGATCCTGACTCACAGCTTTGACCTGCCAGGCGGTAGCGATTCCTACTACTATATCCTGTTTGTATAGACGTTATCTAGGCGTACATGCTATTTAAAGGGAACCCAAACCGAAAGAGAAATGTGGATTGAGTGAAAGCGGCAACATTAGTAGAACACATCAATGAAAGTTTGAGGAAAATCAGACAATCGATGCAAAAGTTATGATTTGTTAAGTTTTAGTGTTGGAACCGCTGGATGAGGGGACTACTAGAGGTTATGACGTATGTGTGGACAACAGTGTAAAGAAAATATAAAGAAAATATAAAGAAAATTCCACAAAAATTCACTTTTCTAGCATAATGAAAGAGCACTTGACTAACCGCTTTCAGAAAGCATGGGGAATAATTGCTACCCTTATCATACATGTGTGTCAGTATCAAGTTGATAGAATTCAATGTGTACATTTTCATGAAAAATGAATTTTTTTTTGTGGAATTCCCTTTATATTTTCTTTACATTGTTGTCCACACATACGTCATAACCGCTAATAGTCTCCTAATCCAGCGGTTTCAACACCAAAACTTTAAAAATTCACGACTTTTCCATTGATTGTCCGATTTTCCTCAAACTTTCACCGATATGTTCTACTTATGTTGCAGCTTTCACTCAATTGATATTTCTCTTTGGGTTTGGGTTTCCGTTAAAGTGAAAATCCTCATTCAAGGTTACTTTTAAAGATAGCGTGTAGACCAAAGGAAACTGAAAGTTTCATTGAAATTGTACAAAAGACAAGAAAGTCACTTTTTTGTTAAAGTTTGCACCTTCCCCCCACGATATAGTCAATGGTTATATTGTCCACACACTCACATATGCAAATTAGATGAGAAGCTATAGCCTGGTTTTACAAAAATCCTATTGCACACAAATTCCTACAAAAAAAAAGATCCTTGATATGTATGCCTACACACACCCACATATATGTTGAGATTTCACGTATTGGCTCCACGAAGAAATGAAGAAACAAACTGGTAATGCTTTTTTGGCCAATAAAGCGTGAGTTTATTCGACTCAAATTTTCGGCGTCCTATATGCCTTCTTCTTCTTCTTGTCAAGACTCCTGAAGAAGGCGTATAGGACGCTGAAAATTTCAGTCGAATAAACTCATGCTTTATTGGCCAAACATGCATTACCAGTTTGTCTCTTCATTATATATGATCATGATCTGTATTTATGTGTGTCTACAATGATTATAAATAAAGTGAATAAGCAAAAGGGGGATGCACATCGGAAGTTGTAAAAAAAAGAGTGACTTCTGTTTTACTGGATTCTTGTATATTACCAAATTTTAGTGTTAAAGTGATTACGTGTCACAATTCTATCTAATTTTTAAATGTATTTGTGACTAACATCAATGTTTTTACACTATTCCATTACTATCTTATTTAGTCCGAGTTTAATGAAACTCTGCCAAAGATTTTACTTTACTCTATGTTTAAATCGACCTGAACACATAGCGGATCGGTCCCTTTAATTTTGGATAACACCTGCTTATCATAAGTGTCAGTGATATCAGCGGTATCAGACGATAATATTTAGAATGCAATCTGCTCACCGAAGCAAGGAAACGCATCATATTGAAATACTGTATTACCAAAGTTTCCTTCATTGTCTTCACACATGGTATACGACCAGAGCTGTACGTGCATGTGTATGTGTCATTGTCAAGGACTTTGGCATAATGCATGTGATGGTAGTTGGCTTTTATACTTTTACTAAGAGGGCATGCAATATTGATTTGACCTTGATAAATTCAGTAAAATCTAACAAAAAGAACGTCATAGAGGTTTGATTAAAGTCCGACGTAAATTAAGATGTACATCTTAATGTTTCACATGTTTTAAGGTAACAGTAATATCGGTCACAACCAGACAAACAGATTTAAGGAAATTAATGTCATCGCTGAACAACTTTCCTACTCACTTGTAGAAATTTACCGAAAATGAAAGCAACCTAAACCTTTTCTTTCATGAGATGGTTATTCATAGGATAGCGCCGTCATATTCGAGTATAAAGTTTCCACTTCTTAATAATGTTTCTCCGTGTGTAATTATACTACATACGTCATAATCATTATAATCGCTTCAACAATGCAATCGTCATCTTTTTTATCTTGGTGTAAATAACTAAACAGAAAAAGATTAAAAGATATTTTTGTATAAATATATAATAATAATAATAATAATGATAATAATAATAATAATAACATTCTGCTTATATAGCGCATGTTACACTGAAGTCTCTATGCGCTTTACAAAAATTTCTATAACAATACAATTAGAAAATACATATGTAATACAATACAACGGACTACAACAACAATAAAGAAATTACAAAGAAATTACACACACACACACACACACACACACACACACATATATATATATATATATATATATATATATATATATATATATATATATTATGTGTCTGTGGTACTTTTATCGTTGTCAGATACACCTACGAGGATTATGAGGCCATGGCAGAGTATCTGTTGTCACGGCAACCGCATCGTCCGAAAATCGGCATCATCTGCGGCAGTGGCCTGGCGGAGATGGCAAACAAACTGGAGGAGAGGTACAACATTCCATACGAGAAGATTCAGAACTTTCCCGTCAGTACTGGTAGGTTGAACTGAAATATGAACTGTAAACAATCATAAGTTTTTATTTATCCGTGGTACCCTCTTCGGTGTAGTTACTGCTCAACCAGAGGGCCCTGCCATTATCATTACTCTGTAGAGTTGCCAGATACCCATTTATACTCCTGAGTCGAGGGGGACGTGGTGGGTAAATACACCTTGTCTAAGGACGCAAGCGCTGGGCGGGAATCGAACTCCACGTCCTCCGATTGGGAGTCGGAAGTCTTATCGACTATGCCACAGCGCTCTTTGACCCTGGACCTTTGACCCTATGACCCTAAAGTTCCTGATAGAATCACTGTCAGGTAGAACATGCAAGAATATGTACTAAGTTTCATGATGATACCTTGAGTCACTTTCAAGTTATGGAAAAAAGAAGTGAAATTTAGCACTTTCACTTGACCTTTGATCTTTGGGCAAGAAACTGCCCAGAGAATCTCTATTGGGTAACACATGTATACCTGGTATATCAAGTGTCAAGAAAAATCTGGCAAATATTGCCTAAATATGAGGGGAAAAAGTGAAATTTTGAGGAGTTGACCTTGACCTTTGACCCATGACCCATACATTCCCTTGATAATCACTGCTAGTCAATACATGCATAATAAATGTACTAAGTTTCATGAAGATACCTTGAACAATTTCCAAGATATGGAGAAAAAAGTGAAATTTAACATTATAACTTGACTTCTGACCCTTGACCTTTGACCTCATGACTCGAAACTCTCTCTCTGGATAATCTTATTATTTGGTATTACATGTATACACCAAGTTTAAAGAAAAACCTTCAGGCATTACATAGATATGGGGAAAATAGTGAATTTTTGAGCATTTGACCTTGACCTTTTGACCTTTGACCTTCAGCATGAGCACCCAAAAGTTAATAGGCACAACTTTGTCCACTCATGCATAGACATACCAAGTCTCATTAGGATACCTCAAACGGTTTTTAGTTACGCAGTCCACAAAATTCATCACGGACGGACGGAAGGACGGACGGACGGACGGAAGGACGGACAACCAGAAAACATAATGCCTCCGGCGACACTTCGTGGCGGAGGCATAAAAACAAAACAAAACAAAACAAAACAATGAAACAGATATGGAAACAGACCAATACACAACGATGCCCTTAAAAAATTAAAATATAAAATATTCTAATATGTGGGAGCTCTTCATCTTAGCTAAGTGCAAATTTGACTTGAAGGTAAAGAAAACACGTTGCTAGAATATTCCTTATCCGTCAATCCATCAAAGTCTAGAATTCAGTCAAATTTGAATCCTGGTATATATCCTCAGACTGAAGAATTGAAGCAACCAAAAAGCTTACAAAGATAGGTCCTCAGTTCGAATCCTGCTTGGTATTCACATCCTCGGGCGAGGTCTTGTGAGCACAGTTACCCTCTTTACTCAGGTTTATGTACTTTACTAGGATAATAGCATACTGATGGATGATATTGATAAACATTATACGTAAAAATCTACCCTTGATAAATATACACTGTATACTGAAAAAGAATCTCAAAGCAAGAAAGAAAGAAATCGACCACAAAAATGTATCAGCTCACTTGAGAAATGAAATGATCATAATTTCTATGACACCACAGAGTTTAGTCTGCTTGCTATAATGTTCTGAAACTTTTTAGATTCGATAATTCGCTGAAAAGCATTGATATTTTCTATAATATTTGAATGAGACATTTGCACTTACCTTGCTCTATTCTCGTTCAAATACAGTTGAAGGTCACATTGGTCAGTTTGCGTTCGGCACGCTCATGGGAAAGCAGGTTGTGATGATGCAGGGGCGGTTTCATCTGTACGAAGGCTACCCCGCCTGGAAGGTAAGAACTGATCATCACTGGTGCCTCATCCCCCCTCCCCCTCCATTCCTTAATCAAGTCCAAAAATAAGTTAGTGTGATAAGAAAGAGTAACATCTTTCGAGTTCAACGGTAAAATTTTAATCGAAATCGGCATAAATATAAGGAAGTTATGACATTTTGAAGTTTCGCTAATTTTTCAGGAAATAGTTCTTGAACAGTCAGTATGCATATGTAAATGGCAAAGTGAGCATGTCATACCCTCCAAATTGCCCTCTCAACTTGCTATATAGTTTGTCTATAAAATTTTGGAATTTGCAGTTTTTCATTCAAACGCAATTATGCCCGAGGCTCAAATCCCGACATATATATCTAACTGATCACTATTCTGAAGTTATTCATCCAGGAATTACATCTTGTTTTAGACTTCACTGACAGAAACATTGAATTTTCATCATTTTTTTTGTACGCTATCAATGGAAAATTGTGAGGGTATGACATGGTCAGCTCACTTTCATATCCACTGTACAAGAACTGTTTTGCAAAAAGTAGCAAAACTTCAAAATGTCATAACGCCCTTATTTTTCATCCGATTTCAGTCAAATTTTTTAACGTTGAACTCGTAAGATCTTACTCTTTTTTATCAGACTATCTTATATTTGGACTGGATTTCCTCTTTAACAAGAGGATGATCAAGAAGATGGGAGGAGTGGAGTAAGAGGAGGTATTAAACCAAAGTAAAACGAATGAAATGAAAATATATTTCAATTTCTGTTTGCACGCAAATGTACGAAAGCAAATGAATTGTTGCGTTTACGGATCGTTGCACTCAAAGCAAAGAACATACTGAGGGAAATTGAAACGTATAGTTGCACATCATTGTTCTTAAATCAGCAGAGACGAAAGACGAGTGATAAATATAGTTAATGATGAAGATAGCTATGAATTGACTGCAGTAGTTAATATTAACTCACGAGGCTCGTGGTCACGCTTTCGCATTTTATTTTTTTTTCTCTCTCTCTCATCGCTCCTGGGCCCTCGACTTTCTACATGTATTACCATCTTTCTCTCTCGCTGTCTCCTATGTTTGCCTCCCTTCCCTGTACCGTCACTTTACCTACTCATTGTCTCTTTTTATCTCTGTTGTATTCGTGCATATGCGATCCTACTGCTTGTCAGATACCAGTCCTATACATGCGAATATCTTTATCACTCTCATTTCTGTATAGCCTTCATTCTGCCAGTGACTTTGTGAATATAGTGTTAATGGAGTGATACACGAAAACAACTTTAAGGATTAATTTTTGAAAGCTGCAGACCAGGATCAAAGTTGTGTGTTTCACAAATTTGTTTGAAATCTATCCTTGCCAGGATATTACAAGATTCCACAAGTAATGTTTATGGTATAACTCATTTTTGTTGATTTTCATGTGAAAAAAAGTGAAGATTAATGTACAGGTCTGTCCATTGGGGACTTTTGAGATACTATGGTAACATAATCATCACCTCCTCCTATGCGCGCATGTAGTTGCTCCTTATATCACTGGTTGTGGACAAAAATGTGTGTGTGTATGTGCGTGTGTGTGTGTTTCTTTTTTTTTCCCTTTACATTCCATATCTTCTATGACCCGGATCCTCTTTCTCACCTTAGGTCATCGCCCCCATACGTGTGATGAAAATATTGGGCGTAGAGACGCTGATTGTTACCACGGCCTGTGGGGGACTGAACCCCGCCTATAAGGTCGGAGATATCATGCTGCTCATCGATCATATCGGTATCCCAACACTCTCCGGAATCAACCCCCTCACAGGAAAGAATCATGACAGGTGATCACGTGACTTTATTCTTATGATCTTTTGTAGAATTTGAAATAAGATATTACACTGACATCACAGATTATGATTCTAGTGATCATGGGAACATAATTATACATTATAAAGATAATCATATACTACTACTACAGTGTAGGCTCCTACTACTACTACTGCTACATGTACTACCACTACTACTACTGCCACGTGTGCTACTACTACTACTACTACCACCACCACCACTACTACTACTACTAGTAGTAGTAGTCACTAGTAGTAGTAATAGTAGTAGTAGTAGTAGTAGTAGTAGTAGTAGTAGTAGTATAGTAGCTGTAGTAGTAGTAGTAGTACTACTACTACTACTACTAGTAGTAGTAGTAGTAGTAGTAGTAGCAGTAGTACTATAAGTACTAGTAGTAGCAGTAGTACTGTTATAGTAGTAGTAGTAGGTAGTAGTAATATCAAGTAGTAATATTAGTAGTAGTATAGAAGTGGTATAGTATTAGGGGGGCATCCCACGAGACCGACACCCACGAGTCATACGGTCCACGAGACCGACATCAATAGTAGGTCCATGAGTCATACAGCCCACGAGTTATACGGCTCAGGAGTCATACAGCCCATGAGTTCGACACTACGTACAAAAGGCTCATGAGACCGACACTAAGCAAACATAGCCCACGAGACCGACACTAAGCAATAAAGGCTCATGAGACCGACACTAAGCAAAGAAAGCCCACGAGACCGACAGTAGGCAAAAAAGGCCCACGAGACCGACAACAAGCTAAAAAGGCTCACGAGACCGACACTAAGCAAAGAAAGCCCACGAGACCGACAGTAGGCAAAGAAGGCCCACGAGACCGACAGGATAAACAGCGCCATCTACATGTCAATCAGCTGTACAGGGTGTTCCATGAACGGAAAAATAACATACTGGCGGGTGTAATTTCGTAACGCTATCAATTGAAAGATGGTGACCATCTACATAATTATGAACGTCATCAAATATGTATTTCTACATACTTCGGGGGGGGGGGGGGCAAGTGTGTCAGGGAGCGACATTGTTATCAAGTAGAAAAATTGAATTATATTCTTCATGCCAAGCTCCCCCCCCCCAAAAAAAAAGAGACAAAAACACAAATGAATTTAACAGAGGACAATAACGATGTATGAATTAATTTTAGAGTATTGATAATGCCATCGTGCTATTTTTTAAAGGCTTTCCCAGTTTTTAGCTAGAAAATGGACAAGATATAAATTTTACCTCTTCTCTTTCCCGATTCACTAGTTACTTATTCTATTTTAGATATTCTACCCTCCTGCTTTGACGTTTTGCAGTAAGATCTATTTTTAATTTTCTCTGTAACTATGATGTAATTCTACTGATTGAAACGTTTTATGTCGCGGGGATTCACCTCAGTTTTGTGGCTTGTGTTATTCTCCTCCGAACAGTACATCTTATCGTGAAATACAATAGCTGTTTTCATGGATGCATCTGGGTTTTTCCGAATCCCTAACGCTACCTTAATAGACGATTACGTTACTTTTTTTGTAATTGATACTAAATCAACACCCTCGCAGGTTTATTGTAGAAAGATCTGTTACACACTTTTACTGTACTTTGTTCATTCTTTTTTCACAAACACACACCCATGCAAACACAATTAAAGATCCTGATCATTTGGGGGGGGGGCAACTGGTGGGGTTACACCCTGTCGAAGATGGCAACTCTTCTCTTCCATCTCTCATATCTTCCTATGCTATTATCAGGACACCCTATACAATTTATTGCTCTATAGGTGGCGCTGTTCATCCTGTCGATCTCGTGGGCCTTCTTTGCTTAGTGTCGGTCTCGTGAACCTCTTTTGCGTAATGTCGGTCTCGTGAGCCTTGTATGCGTAGCGTCGGTCTCGTGGACCTTTTAAGTGCAGTGTCGGTCTCGTGGGCTTTGTTTGCTTACTGTCGGTCTCATGAGCCTTTTGTGCGTAGTGTCGGTCTCGTGAGCCGTATAACTCCTGGGCTTATTTTACTTGATGTCGAACTCGTGGGCTTTATTTACTCAGTGTCGAACTCGTGGGCTGTATAACTGGTGGGCTGTATGACTTGTGAGCTGTATGACTCGTGGGCTGTATGACTTGTGAGCTGTATAACTTGTGGGCTGTATGACTCGTGGGTGTCGGTCTCGTGACGTGCACCCAGTATTAGAAGTAGTATAGTAGAAGTAGCAGCAGCAGTAGTCATGATAGTGATGCGATGATGATACTACATGTACTAATAATCATTACTATCATCATCGTCGTCATCATTGTTGGCCAAACATTATGGCAAGATTTATGATGATTACAAACATGAAAAAAAAGTTTTAAAGTCTATAGACTAGAGAAATAAAGTATATTTTTTACGCTTTCTATTCATCCCTGCGTATAGCATCCTCAGTATCATCACCTCTAATTCAAAGTCAAGTCTTATTCACTATACATATACAATAGTGCCCCCCCCCCATTAAGCATAAAGGAGAAGAAACAATATAGGTTACGCAGACTAAAGAAGACAAGAAGATCTAACAAATATCAGACGGACAGATAAGGGAACATTATTTTTTTTTGGACAAAAGAAATAAAAGCAAAAGGAGGAACTGAGAAAGACGAAACTATTCATACTCATTTTTTTAATCTCAGGAAGTGTGATATAAATATACAAGAGATTTTCAGGAATAGTGTTTCATCTTTACTTGTCATTTGGTGGCATTCCATAGACGAAGGTGGTATACATGTATTTTTACCGGTATTGTCACAAGTTTGCAACCTGCCTGTACCCGTGTAGCCAAACATTTATATCAGATTTATTCTCTCTTTCCAAGTTGAGCTCTTCTTCAACAAGATCAAGTCTAGTCACCATGCTTCCAGAATAGATCAAGCATTAATCAAGGTCGTTGAGATAATGTGTTTGGACTGGGAAATGATGGAGGTCACACCCTCGTTGACGCATCCCGCAGATACCTTTATGAAGATTCAAATGTACGAAAGATTCAGTTTATCAATTTAAATATACGTTTAACTTTATTTTGAAAAGAGGCTTTTCAGCTCAAACTTACCTCAGAGGTCGTGACACTAACATCGACGTTTCACCACTTTAAAAAAAATACACGTGTTTTAGCTGTATTAAATCATATCAAATCTAGGATTTTTTTCAATGAAGTAGTGCACGTGCAGTCTCCAAATGGCATGGTTCCTCATCACACAGAAAAATAGCCTACTAGTTCTTATTAAGCCGAATTCTTAACTTCCTCGATTTATTCAAATAACTTCGCTCGCGAAGGCTATTTTCATTTTTATTTACTGATATGAGACTTGAAGTCATGCTGAAAACGAGACGCTTACATCAAATTGAAATTTCGACTCTGGAAGAGAGAAACATGTTTTATTTGTTTCTCTTTATCACCAGGTTCGGAGGGCGCTTCCCCGACATGAACGGCGCCTACGATGCCGAACTCATGAAGTCGACGCTTAAGGTGGCGGAAAACCTTCACATGGCGTCGATCGTCAAACAGGGCGTGTACGTGATGGTCAGCGGCCCCTCCTTCGAAACCCCGGCGGAGTGCCGGTATCTTCGGGCTCTTGGAGGCGATGTTGTCGGTAGGAAATTTAAGACACAGTGGCCTTCTCTCACTGGCATTTTCCTCAACCCCAGCAATCGATTAGGAACCGAGAAACATCATGATTAGTGGTATCCACTTAATCACTGAGCCAAAACGTCTCCTGGAGCTCTGAGCCACGACTAGAAATGTAAATTTAATTTTCCCAGACATATGTATAGATTTAGCTAATGCACGAAAGCGAAAGACACTCTCAGTGAAAAGTTTGAGCAAAATCAGACAATTATTTCTAAAGTTTTGGATTCGTAGCTTATCTGAGCCAAATGCTCGAGTGAGCTATTGCGATCGTTCGTCGTTCGGCGTCCGGCGTCCGGCGTCCGGCGTGCGTCGTGCGTCGTGCGTCGTGCGTCGTGCGTCGTGCGCCGTGCGTCGTGCGTCGTGCGTCGTGCGTCATGTGTAAACTTTTTTTTCCATTTTCAGTTTCTTGTTGAAAACTCCATGAAGGATTTGCACCAAACTAGCAGGGAGTATTACATCCCTAGGGGGATCGGATTTTACAAATCTCTAAGACGGGGACGACGACTCCTAAACATTTTAAGTAAAAAGATTCACGGGTAATAATATTCAGAGGTAAAAATGACAAAGATAAATGCAAATGAAAACTATCATAGCTTTTCCATTTTGCGTTATATAAACCTGTATACATTTCGGATGTGCGCAAAAGAAGGTTTCCGTGAGAAAAATCTCATTTGATTATTTATATGAATATTTATATGAATTGTATCATAATCACCATTATCATTTCAGTTATCATCTTGTTGTTTTTGTTAATATCAATAGTATCTAAGAAAGTGTCGATGTCGCTGGAGTAATTCACCATTACCTTAATGCCCTGTTCACAAGAACGAAGTACTGATTTAAAGCTTAGCATCTGGAAAATTCATATCGGCCAAAATTCAGATATATGAACATAGGCATATATGATTATATAAATATGTATGTATATATGTACATATCTCACAAATTCCGTATAATGTTTGGCAAAACATAGACCCATGTTCATATATTTGGGTTTTGGCAGATATGAATTTGCCAGATGCTACGCTTTAAATCAATACATTTTGGCCTACTTCATTGCAAGGAAATGATTTTAAAAAAAGAATATTGAAAAGTATGATAACTGTGGATACGCTCTTTTCATTATCTTCGACCCTATACGGGTAACGTGATGATGTTATACCAGATATGAATTGTGTATATGTACGTATATTGCCGGTGATTTAGCATAGTCAGACATACAACACTAATGACAATATGTGGCATAATTTATTGCTAAGATTGTATTCTGTTAATTGTTGTGAAGAATTTTATGTTTCATCATATAAACAGAAAATACAAACACCGAAAGAGCAAAGTTTGTCCAAGAAAAAAAAAAATGTATATACAGAGGAAAGACTTTACTGTTACTGTTACTGATACTGTTACTGTTACTTTTTAAATGTCTAAGTTTGATACGCGATATAATCACTTTATCATGTATACTTTTCATTGATGAAGAATTGAAAAACGTGAATGCAAAATTTGATTTGTTGAATACAATTGGGCATAACAGTGTTTTTATTGTTCCTTCCAGGAATGAGCACGGTGCCAGAAGTCCTTGCCGCAAGGCATTGTGGGATGAGGGCCCTGGGTATGGCGTTGGTGACGGACATGGTGGTTAGCGACTACCACAGCGGCATGACGGTCAGCCACGAAGACGTGTTGGAGATATCAAAATGGCGAGCGGGGGTGCTGCAAGATATCATAATGGGCGTTGTCGAAAGAATGGACCAAGATTGAGGCTTTCATTGTTTCATTTTACGATGAACCGCAAACTGTTTCGTACTGAGACACATCAAACTGGACCAACAATTTTAAAGTACCATTCGAGTCTCATGCAGCAGTGTTTTCTATGGTAGTGCCAGGTGTTTTGTTTTGTTTTGTTTTGTTTTGTTTCTGTTTCTGATTTAGTTTATATGTTTGTTGTTCATTTTTAACATCCGACGGAAGCAAACTATTGACTGCCTGTCTGTTGTAAAGAACGGACCACCGAACTTCCATGGTTGAATTGGTTGATACGAAGACATGTAATTTACTCTAAGGATATACGGAGAGAGAAAAATAGTCGCTTGTGGGGAAGTATGTGGAGGCCATCGATCTGCCTGTATATAGATAGTAACAAAGAGATCAGTAGTGAAGACCCTCGGAGGCGTCGCGGACGAGTCACAATTTATGTTTTATCTGTGAAATAAGTTCGGACCACGCGTCAAAGAAAGCCCTCGCACTTCTGTCTTTACACTGGTCTATAGATGGCGCTATAGTGTCGATCGCACTTTGCTCTCCTGAAACATTCATAGTCCACAGGAGTCTACTGAAGACAAGTTGGCAGTTGCTATCTTTCTCTTGTTGATCATACGCCTTGCAGGAAGAGGATCGGTCCGCACTATTATACTGAGGTTGCCATCAAATCATTTTATGTGAAATCTCATCATTTATGTTGTTGGGGAATCATTGTGCTCTGGGTTTTGTTTTGTTTTGTTTTGTTTTTTATACTACTACTACTACTACTACTACTACTACTAATAATAATAATAATAATAACAGTGGCCTCTTATAATGCGCTGAAGTCCATCAAGAATGATGCTCATGGTGCTCTCACATAACCAGCATAAACAGTATATAATACAACCATACAATATTCAAATACGATAACTTATCAGAGCAAATGAAATACAAACAAAATAAAATGCTTTACTATACATAAGGAAATAAATCTCAGAACATAAGAAAAACCCATCATGTACAAAATATACAGTAACATATACAAAACGACTCAAATTATAACGATCATGCTTCATTCACGATTGAGAATTAAACAGATGTGTTTTAAGGAGTTGCTTAAAGGAATTGGTTGAGGAAGCCTGACGAAGAGAAAGGGGAAGATTGTTCCAGAGAGAAGGACCGGCGTGGGAAAAGCTGTGGTCTCCCCAAGAGTGAGAGGATCGAGGAACATGGAGAAGTGAAGTACCAGCTGAACGGAGTCTACGAGGGGGTTGATATAAATGTATGGAGTTCTGGAGGTAGAGTGGCGAGGATCCATGGACTGTGTGGTAGACCAGTAAGAGAACTTTGAAGATGATGCGCTTTTCAACTTGTAACCAGTAAAGAGACTGAAGAACGGGAGTTATGTGACAGGATTTCTTAGTGAGGGTGACAAGTCGAGCTGCAGAGTTTTGGACGCGTTGAAGTTTTGAGAGCTGTTGTTGGGGAAAGGCCGAGAAGGAGAGAGTTACAAAAGTCAAGGCGAGAAGAGATGAGGGCGTGGACAAGCTGTTCTGTTGCACTCCTGGTCAAATAACTACGAATGAAGCTAAGATTGCGGGGTTGGTATCTTATGGATCTTGATATGTGAGAAACATGGGCATTGAAAGACATATTGGCATCGAAGATAACTTTAAAATACTGTTAGAACTCGAAATCAATAGAACCCTGCATGTTTCCTACGAGCAGAGGTTGGGGCATGCGTAGAACAGTAGTTGCATTTTAATGTAATGGAACATTGCATGGAAAAGGCATGGGCGAATACTCACGTAGAAGAGGGTATACTGATGTATCTGTACATTCGAATTACCAACATGTTTCTTTTTTTTTCGCCGCTACTTCGGACAGAGCTAAGAATGTAGTGGTCAGTTGTGTTTATTAAGGTTAATGATGTCCATTGATGTCATGCCATTTTTTAGCATGCTTGCTTTCGTCTCCTTTATTCACTGCCTAGCGCAATAAATATGTGGGCGCTTTCATTTGTGATGATGATGATGAGAATGATGATGATGATGATAATGATGATAATGATATTAATAGTACCTGTAATATTGATACACAGTCTATTGAATAGCGCTATCTTACTATGGTACCGATCTCTGCACTTTAGGCAGTGAAAATGTCGCAAAAAACAGACTCAAAATGAACATTAAAAATTGATAATGATAAGGGTGATGGTTTTGAACATACTGAAGTCTATAGTCTGGTGATCACAATAAAGCAGGAGTTACAGGTAGTCCATCCTACTCAAAAAACTAATAAAACATTGGAAACGTAGCATGCTTGAAAGCTCCCAAAGTCAGGTTTTTGCAACTCTTAAGCTGTTAGTAAGCATGAGAAATATGTACAATAGTGTATCATCAACGTACATACATGTATAAATATCAAGTCCACAGTTTGGCACTGGACGGAAGACATGGAAATGGCGCATGCGCAATGTATCGGTTGACGTGGCAGTCTGTACATCGTCCACGGCACTGCGTAGTGTCATCGATGTATGACTTCTGTCGCAGTCATGTATACGTCTCTCATAAGGTCAATAAGGCCTAGATAATGCCGATTATATCTTTTAATTTCGATTCCACACCATGTTCTAGGTTTTCTCTGACAAAAAAAAAATGCAAAGTAAAATCATACAAGCACGACGGTAGAAGTTTCATCAGAGTAGGACGCAGACTATACAATGCTATAAGCATAAGAAAGTGAAATTATAAGGTTTCGCGTGTTTTCATCAAATCTACTCAGAATTAATCAAAACCAAGTTGATTATGGTATGGTAATGCACTTTAACCCATGGATAACCGTCATAATACGATCGTAGGCTATTTTTGTACACATTAACAGTATGAAAGTATCAGAGTCGCTCTTACACTCACGCATGTCCCATATCAGCATTTTATGCTCATGCAGTTTCGCACAAAATTTCAAAAAAGCTATGATATTCTTTGTAGGTTAACATGTTGACAGAAACTTCATAATTACATTCAGATTGTGTACAACTTCTCCATATGCACGTTGCTCAAGCTAACTTGAAGGAGTTTCAAAGTGTCGTATAGCCTACAAAGACCTTGTATTGAAAGTTCGCAAATATAGTTTGTTTTACTGATATCTTTTTACTGATATCTTATATCGCACAATGTACTTCATGTCCCGTGACCTGATTATGGCACATTACATATAACTCTTTAAAATGTGGCCTTAGTTGTCCTAGATAGTGCTCAGCAAATACCAAAGTGTAAATAGACATTTTGTCAACTTAGCTTTCTGTAATTGTCTGTCACAAGAAAACAAAATAGACGTATAGAAGAGTTTGTCTTTCAGGGTGAACCTTGCGAACAGTTTGTATACTATGTGATATAGGCTATTAAAGTGCTACGTGAATTAAATAAATCATATAAATACGTGTGTGTGTCTGTGTGTGTGTTTGTGTGTTTGTCTCTGTGTCTCCGTCTCTGTGTGTCAGTTCGAATAAAGCCTGCTCCACACCATACGACTTTCGGTTGCACGACAAGGCGACTTGGGATCCGACATAAATTACAATAGCCTCAGAATAATATACGTTTGTTTATTTCAGATCCAAAGTCGCTTAGTTGTGCGACCGAAAGTCTTATAGTGTGCGGTGGGCTTATTTTGTCATTCTCAGACAACAAATAACTACTTACAGAGTAAATGAAATTGTGTGGAGAATGATTAAAGGGGAATTCCGGGTGATTTTCATAATTTCATGTCATTGTATGAAGTACAGATATCGACATCTCCATGTTTAGATTTGTGGAATTAATTGTGGTCTTTGAACAGAGAAACCAGTACGCTGAAAACCCAAAACAAATTACACAGAACAAGGTAACAGCTTAACCATAAAAATACATGGTGGTGCCAGTGGCTCACCATAAGAATGCATGAGTAGACGCTCACATATTTCAGAAATGAAGCAATGCAATACCGCTTGCTTAACGAGGTCATCTGTGTGTGGAATTTATGCATGCTTTCTTCTTTTGTTCTGTTTCCTTGAGCCCCTAATCATGCATTCATATGGTGAAGCTGCAATGTCATTATCCTTGTGCATGGTGATTTGTTATAAATTTTGAAAACATTCTTATTCCTTACATCCCAGTCACTATGAATTCTGTAACTCTGCACCAATATTACAAGCAATTTATAGTTGTTCAAATGTTAAAATGTTAAAATCAGCTGGAGTTCTCCTTTTTTGGCTAGCTTTTTAGGAAAAAAGTCTAAATAGGTATACATACCCCCAGCTCACAAGATGGGGGGGGGGGGGGGGGTATATGACAATAGTCATGTACAAGAATCCACTCAGTTCTCGAGGGGAAAATACATTTTTGATACAAACTCGTCCAAATGTGTGCATCAGGTCGATGAATATCAATTCTAAAACAGTGCACATGTAGAATGTCCCTCGCGTGGGAGGGGAGAATATTCCCTTGGGATCCGGAGTCTCTTATAGACCATGTAGACTATTTGATAATAGTACATTCGTGGGAATCGACAAATTACAAAATATTCCATCAAAGTGTGCGCCTGATTGTTGATTTGAATTCTAAAAGCAAAAGCAAATTATGTAAATGTAAAAGTTCTTTTCTCTCTGTGTGTGCGTGTGTATGTGTGTGTGTGTGTGTGGGGGGGGGGGGGGGGTGGATGTCCTCTCCCAAACCCTCCCAAACCCTAGGTAAGCATCCATCGTGTAATGTGAGGAGAGATACCCCCTCCCACACCCTCCATCTGCTTGGTAACCCTCCAAAAACTATTATACACTTATTAATATCGATAGTTTCTAAACAAGTTTTAACCGTGTGCACTATAGATCGCTGATTTTCAATTATAAACATGCAGAGGCTCCCTCAAGGAGGATACCTCGTCCCACAGGCATCGTTTCCTTACTCCTTCATAGACTATTATGCACTTTTTTTGATTGACAAATTTCCAGATATTCCACCAAAGGTGTGCGCCAGATCATTGAATTCGAATTCCAAAAATGCAAAACTCCCTCGACGTGTTGAAGGGGGATGCCCCCTTTCACTCCTTCCCCTCGCTCGGTCTTGTCCCTTCATAGACTCAGGAGGCATACACTTTGGCGATCAGCAGTTTTTACAATACTATGTATTCTGCAAAAAGTATTCATTATATTTTCTTTAGATTTCAATTCTGTGTGTAAGTGAGGATACCCCCACCTAAACTCTTCCCCCGCTCGATCCTCCATCATGACAGATTTAAGTACCCAGTGATAACTCAGATGAGGTTGCAGAATCCGCTATTCACATTACTCTGAATATTTATTTGTCTCACCTTTTTATAGGAAAAATCCAAATATTTCATCAAAAGTGTGGCAATGTCGATCACAGCACAAAATGCAAAAGCCGGTTACAGTTCGTAATTCCGAAAGTTCTTTATTTTTAAAATGTGTTAATCCGAAAAAAAAAAGGTTCAATTCCGAAGCTTGGGCCAATCCGAAGGTTTGCATTGTACCTACCCTTTTTATTTTCGCTTGATCAATAAAAAAAAAAAAAACCTTAGGGCCTACTTGATTCATTTTCGAATGAATGAGCCTTCGGAAAAACGTATATAACGAATTAATGCCACAACACGAAGACCTATAGTTATATTAAATCTGAAAAACGTATATAACGAATTAATGCCACAACACGAAGACCTATAGTTATATTATTAAATCTGTGTGTTTCGGAATAACAAACTTTCGGAATAACGATCTTGACAACAACGAACATCACCAGTATAAACCGGTCTAGAACTGATATTGAATGCACTATGTAATTAAACCATTCATGAATAGGCCTATAAAAAGTATTGGGTACACAGCCTTGTATATAACCAAGTTCCAAGTTCAGTATCACACCCTCCTAAAGTCAACTGGTATCAAAGTTTTCTGTTTAATTGCGGGGAACTCGTATAAATGCGACATGTTACAACATGCACGAACGACTTTTTTTTTATCATGTACTTCAGAAGTTTTAACTTCTTCAGGCGTACCCGGGGTTAATCGAGGGGAGGAACATTCAATAATGTATCGCCTTCGCCGAAGTTGTAGAGTGAAAAACGTTGTGGCTGGTGGTCAAACAGCAATAGGAAACCCATTGTAAGCACATAAAGACAAACTGACGGATAAGAACAACATGGAAACCAAGTAAGTTGTATGTCATCGGTGGAATACATACTGTGTATACATTGTATCTGAAAACGAATTGGATAACTGCATCTTCTCTGGCAGTGATTGTAATGTAAAGGACGGTTATTATTTCATCGTCTATCTACTGTAATTGTATACGAATATCTCTCTCTCTCTCCCTCTCTCATGCACATACCACAATTCAATTATGAATTAACTCTGTTAGACTTAGTGAACTTAGTCATATTACGTCACATTTGAATCCCTTTAATATGCCAGTTAATTTTCACGTTATCATCATGGTTTAAAATCATATCACCATTTTGTTGAATTATTTCATATCATTTCTTACTTTCTTACCTCTTATTCAAAGCACGAAGTATTTGAAACCCTTTATCATACCTGCCATTTTCCATCTAATGATCATGGTTATTGCGTCATTTTTTCAATGTTTTATCCGATGTTTTTCTTTATTTTTCGGGCTTTCAAATTTTATTGTGTTGCCACTAAAAATTAGATTTGACGTTTTCTGTGGCCCGAATGGGATACCAAAAAAGGTTAGAGTAGAACTTTGATATATGTTTGTATAAACTAGATTATGATAGAAAGATGAAGCAGGTCCTCATCGAATGATTGGTCAAGAACGTACACGTGACCAGGCTTGTATATTTCATAACACGTAATTTTGCCAATGACCGGTCACTAGCACTTTCACGTGGCGACAACTAGGCGAGATTTCATCGTTTTACCTTGATAAACTTACTCACGAAAACGGCTATCAAGAAATAAAGACGCATACAACTGAAATCCTTTAGAGGATCTGCTTCATCGTTTTATAAAACAAATCATACATATAGTTTTGTTCGCGCATTAGTACAATAGTTAATACCCACACTCGCTACCTTCGAAACAGTCAAAACGCCTTCGATAATCGATGCGGACGTATTAGATTGTTCCAAAGGTACAATGTGTCGGTAATTCATACTATATGTAAACTGTCCCCACTGGTGTGTATTATTTGTACAACATATCATATCAACATGCTTTAGAATGTGTATGTCTTCCATTTTATCTGTTGTACTCAAACAGTTATTCACATCTGTGTGTATGTCGGCTTAAGGTTTATTACCTTGACAATAAGCCATCACTATAGTTATGTTTAGATAAACGACAACGTCGGACTTTGAGATCTTTGTACGTGTACTACTCATTAATGATAAGACAACTCACATTGCCACTGATTACGCCTATTGGATATCACGTATAGCTAACTTAAGAAGAGTCAAATATTTAAACATTCATGTTTTTATTATTATCAGAACGATCAAAAAGCAAATATCGCAAACATTATTTTTTTTCTGTAGGTTCTCCATTACACTAAAGAACAGGGGTGGGGATAACATTGCGAAATGTGGGAAACTTTTGTTTTATTATATATATATATATATATATATGTGTGTGTGTGTGTGTGTGTGTGTGTGTGTCAGTGTATCAGACCGCATTGCTGTTGGACTTGTTATACATGGTTCATGGAGAGGATAAGTGGTACATAATTGGGTGTAAGAGCAGTATACAGTTCGTTATTTCGAAGGTTCGTTAGTCCGAAAATAAGATTTTTCCCAAAGTTCATTAATCCGAAAATGAAATAAGGGTCGTTGTTCCGCAGGTTCGTTAATCCGGAAATCAAAAAGAAAAAGAAACGAAATAAGGTTTATGATTTAGAGGGTTCATTAGTACTCACCTTCTTTTTATTTTCGGATAACCGAACCTCTATTATTTGCGGTTTATCGAACCTTCGCTTGACCCTTATATCGTTTCGGATTAACGAACCTTGGGAATAATGAATCTTATTTCATTTTCGGATTATCGAACCGTCGGAATAATGACCCTTATTTTGTTTTCGGATCAACGAACCTTGAGAAGAACGAAACTTATTTCATTTTCGGATTAACGCACCTTCGGAATAATGCGCCTTATTTCGTTTCGGATTAACGATCTTCGGAATCACGAACTATCTAATTTCTTGTTCAGATTAACGAACTTCGGAATAACCAACATCACCTGAAAGGGTGATCTCTCTTCCACGCAATTAGCGTGACCAAAGCTCTATGTGAACTTCTGGGGAGTTAGTTAAGATACCTATAGGCATTCCAACCACTGCATAGACTAATAATGTTACTCTTCTTGAGCTTCCCGACAAAGTGGGCTAAAATTGCCCCATTCGTCAGTGGCAATATTTTCCAGAGTGCCCGTATTGATACTGTATTTTTTCCTTCGTTTTGACTTTATTATTGACTCACCATCTACATTATCAAAACCTGGACTCTTCTAAATTCTAAATCTTCTATATTACGCACAATCTCAATGATCTCTAAAGGACTGCATGGCAAGGAAAAGGCATTTACCTGGTTTTTGTAAACATAGATATTGCATACATTGAGCATCATAATGGTATTGTCTTGCCACACTATACCTCCAATAATATGAATTAAATGCATTATCTTATTGCACATTTCTCAGTCATTTCTCCATCATTTCAATGAATAGTCATGGGTAAAATATTTTTTCTTAACTCCAGAGCCAGTAAGGCTCCTTAAAATCTTCCACGTGCTTCTCATATTGCCAGTTTCTTGACTTACATTGTTTTGTAACAGTTCATATTTTGTCATATCTTTTTAAGAACTATTTCTCAAACGTCTTTTATACATATGATTCGTATGACATAGTTTTTATGACGTCGTATTAAACCATGACTTTTTTCTTAACACTTTCTTGTATTTTTGTCCCTTAAAAAGAAATCATTATGCAACATTTACATCACTATCTTTTACATTCCAATTTGCAGCATTTACTTCTCACAAATTTGAACGCAATCATCATTAATAACATACTTATATAATGAATCAAATTTATTACGAAAATCAAATGAAAATCAAAACATAAGATATTGGAAAATGGTTCCTTATATCTGTCAGTAAGATATCTCTTGGTCTTAATAATTAGTAAGAATACATCATCAAGGAAACTATTATTCATCATGCGAGTTTAGCTATGAATGAGTAGGTATGTGTAGTTTACTATACAAAAATAAAGAATTCAGCTACTTTTTTTTTTGTCAAACAGAATTGTTCAATAAACGAATGTTAACATCTACTAACGAATGTAGGAACATATTTCAATTTCGATTCAAGTGATTTTATTTCCACATAAAGTAATACAAAGCAATATATATAACGCTTACATGAGAACATAATATTTTAAGGAACTTTGCATCACATACGTTTCAATAAAACAACAACATTATTGTTATATTCAGATAAATAAACAAGTTAGCAATACAATATTATTTCATAACTCTATATATGGAAAAGAGGAATTCACTAGAGAAGCATAGCTAGTAAATTTTGTGAATTACTCTAGAAGATGAGGGCATCTCAAGATCCGTCAAGGACTCCATGTATGATGATTTTGATATCATGACGTCAGGCGAAACAAACAGAAAGAAAGGACTATGACAAGGACAAGAACGAAAGCAGGGACGGAACAGGCAGGAAAACAAAATTAAACATAGGCATAACAAAGAAAAAAGAGAAACAAAAACGAGTGGTCTACAATTTGGTTTTCAGGAAAGGTCGCCAAGGCATGGGTAGAAACTTGAAATTCAATAACAATTGCCAAATAGTGAAACACAAACTCTTAATATAAAAAAGATACTTATCATTTAGTTATTATTATTTGTTTATTTTTATGAGGATGACTTTTATTTATTTGTTTTTGTGAGGATGAGAATATTTTTTCAGTTTTGATTTAAAGGGAAAGAAAAGTCAGAGTATCTTTGAGAGTGTTGTCAAGGCTGCTCCAGAACCTTTTCTTTATTAAATGTAAATATGAATATAAATATAAATCTTTATAATTTTCTTTATTAACAGTTATCATAATTTCATTTAAAAATACCCACATAGATCTGGTCGGATGTAGATTAAGCTAGTTATAAATCTGTAAGTTCCATGTTCTAAAGAAACAGTGATATCTGTCACAACCAGACATGCAGATTAAAGGAGATGTTGATGTCATTTGCCGAACAACTTTCCTACTCATTTGAGGGAATTTAACAAAATGTGAGTTTCGGTCAGCAATCAGTCAGTGACAAAGCATTCTAGACGATTTTCATAATTTCACATCATGTAGTACACAAATCGAGAGCTACGTGTATACATTAAAATGTGGAATTTATTGTGGTCCTTGAGCAAAGAAACCAATACTCAGAAAAATCTTAAACAAATCACACTGAACAATGTTGATGACATACGAGCCTCAATTATTTCAGAAATGTAGCAGTGTAATTCCATTACAATACATCTTGCTTAACAAGTTCACCTGTGCAGTATCTATGGATCCCTTTTTCTTCTGTTCTGCTTCCTTGAGCCCCAACTCATGCATTCTTATCATGCTGCGATGTCATCATCCTTGTTCATTGCAATTTGTTACAGATTTTGAAAACATTCTTATTTCTCATCCCAGCTACAATAAATTGTGAAACTCTGTACTCATGCAGGATAACTAATTTACAGTTGTTCAAATGTAAAAGTCTGAAAATCATCAGGAGGTCCCCTTTAAACTCCTTCCTTACTGAGAAGAGGATGCATGCTGTAAATAGTAGTGGGATAGCGCCACCATTGTTGTTATAGTTTCCATTGCATAATATTTCTCAATGTGCATTGAATAATGTGCTTGTTCCATGACTATTATTATCATCGTCTTGATAATGAATTCTTCATCTTTATTTTCCATATCGGCGAAGTAAAGGAAATGATTTAAAAATGATGTCTGCCGTAATGGTGCTTTCATCGTCGTCAGGTACACATACGAGAACTATAAGGCCATGGCAGAATATCTGTTATCACAGCAACCGCATCGTCCGAAAATTGGCATCATCTGCGGCAGTGGACTCACGGGGATGGCAGACAAATTGGACGAGAGACACAATATTCCATACGAGAAGATTCAAAGCTTTCCCGTCAGTACTGGTAGGTTGGGCTGAAATAGCTGAGATATGACTGTGTAAAGAATTATCACTGGACGTCGTAATGCATATCAACATCAGTTTCAATCATCGTGCTAACTGTGTATATTACCACGTTGCATGCATGCTGTTTGAGCATTCAATCTTATGGTGAGTAGATTCAGTTCAGATCAGTCAAGTATTAAAGATGATAATTGGCGACAATCATAAAAAAAAAACACAGCAACATAACAAATACGGAAACCAGCCAATGCACAAGGAGGCCTTTAGAAATTTAAATTCATATTATATTTGTAATATCAAACATATTAATCGATTGTGAACTTTCATCTCTGTTAGGCTCATATTTTGTTACGTTAAGGTAAAGAAAAGAGAAGCCTTTGCTACAGAACACGTTGGAGAAATAATTACAGTTGCTTTAAAACCACAAAGTTTAGCAGTAGTCTTCAATAGCATAATTCTTTTCTTTAGTATCTATTTTGATGAATGAGATATTTACACTTACCTTGCTCTATTCTCGTTTGAATACAGTTGATGGTCACATTGGCCAGTTTGCGTTCGGGAAGCTGAGGGGAAAGGCTGTGGTGATGATGCAGGGGCGGTTTCATCTCTATGAAGGCTACCCCATCTGGAAGGTAGGAACTGATCATCACTGGTGTCCCCACCCCCCCCCCCCCCCCCGTTCCCTAACCGCAAAACGAAAAGGATGTGGGTTGTACAGTATCATTATCATGAAAAGGATGGAGCAAGAGGGGGTATTGCTCCCAAGTAAAACTCACGACTGAAATGAAAATACATGTCAATTTCTGTATGCATGTAAAATTGCATAGGAAGAAACGAATGGTTGAATGTATGGACAGCAAAGATACTAATAATGAAACGGATCATGGTTGCACACCACTGCTTGTTATATCGGCAACCAGAGAGTTCATAGAGATAACTACAATTTATGATACGAATAATAAAACAATTATCTACGTCATACGTGTGATGTGAGAATGCTCTCTGTCTCAACTTAGGTCATCGCCCCGATACGTGTGATGAAATTATTGGGCGTAGATACACTGATTGTCACCGCAGCCTGTGGGGGACTGAACCCCGCCTACGAGGTGGGGGATATCATGCTGTTCATCGATCATATCGGCATCCCAACACTCTCCGGAAACAACCCCCTCACAGGCGAGAATGATGACAGGTGACCACGTGACCTCATTCTTATGTCCTTTTTATTCATTTGAAATAAAATCTTACTCTAAATGATGATCATTATGACAATGTGAATATACAGTTCACTCCCGTTAAAACGAACACGGTTATAACGAAATTCCGGTTACAACGAAGGAGAAATTCAGGCCGCTACATTATTCGTTCTATGATTTCTTTTTTTATTGCTTCTTTCGATATAACGAAAGAAAATTGCCGGTCCCGAGATCTTCGTTATAACGGGAGTCCACTGTATGCAAGATTTTTTTTCCTCGGGTTTTCAACGTTTGATTTCCCGTCGAATCTCCCAGGTGATCAGGTGAGTAGCGTGAAAAGGGTATCAGCCAAGAGTCTTATCCATTACACCGCAGAGCCCCCACTAGAATGAAGAAGAGGAAGCATTTCACAGGCTGAAGAAAGAAAGAAAAGAAGAAGATCAAACATAAAACAGACGAACAAAAAAGAACTGAAGAAATAAAAAAAGAAGAGCTATTCTATAGAAGAAACAGAGAGCGACGAAACTAATCATATTGTACAAAAAAAAATCTCATAGAAATTCATTGCCGCATGATACCATTTCCCTATAAAAGGTTCGGAGGTCGATTTACTGCCATGAACGGCGCCTATGATGCCGAGCTCAGGGATTCGACTCTTGAGGTGGCAGAAAACCTTCACGTGTCTTCGATCATCAAACAGGGCGTGTATGTGATGGTCGGCGGCCCAACCTACGAAACCCCGGCCGAGTGCCGGTATCTTCGAGCAATCGGAGCCGATGTTGTCGGTAGGAAATTCAAGACACATACTGCGATGAAAATGTACCTTCAGAAAATATTTGTATTTCACTAAGGCAGTGAATCTATGGCTCATCTACGACTTTTCGTATAGGAATGTTTCTCTTTTGTCTTATCGCTAATTTCACTTTACATTCCTGGTATCTCATGAATTTCAAATGTTCATGAGAATTCATGAGAACAAAGACTCAGCAGAGTTTTTAATGCTGCTACCCCGGTGCTCTTTGCCTTTTAGAGGGTTAAAGGTCACATTTCGGTCCATGTCTTCTGTGTGGTCTATGGCTGTATTCTTTAATCGACTTTATTCAAATTCGGTATGGAGGTGTACGAGTATTATAAAAAAACACACACACACACACACACACACCTCGGAACTTCTGGGGATAGCGCCCTCCCTTGTTCCGTCTTTATACAAAAAAAAAGAAAGATTTTTGAGGGTCTACTTGTTTGTGCTCTATATACACCAGCCACATTTCTTGACCAAATTTGTTCAAATTTTATATAGACGTTTATCCTAGTTGAATCTAAGACCTAATAATTTTTACTGATATTGCCTCCAATGTTCCGTCTTTTACTGGTTTAAAGTTCAGAAGCATGATATATTTTTGTGTGCGCTCTAGTATGCCATCCATATTCTTGACGGATTTTCTTGAAAACTTGTATGGAGGTTTATCATGGCTTATACCCCCATTCCACAGAGATTTTTCTCATTGGTCACACGTCGGAAGCAAGGTTAGTGTCTTTTGGCCATTCCCGGAGTGTATCGTGCTTCTGTACAAAATGTGAACGGAATTCTTCAACAGAATGTGGTTAGAAACGCGAACACAAAGCGGACCCTTAAAGGCATAATTTACCATTTGCAGATGAAACGAGAACCCAGCATTAGTGCTTTGAAATAGTTCTAAAATGTGAGTTATAGGGATAGAAACAATCACTGTAAAAATTTGAATCCTTATAATAGATGTTAAATATTGCTAAATACACAAAACGTTAACAATAGTTATGATAAAAATGTTTCAAGATTAAACTGTCAACAGTTATGGTTTATTGAGAAAAATACTGATATTTCCTTATAGGCTTTATTGCAAAAAAAAATATATTAATTATGGTAAGATGTCTTGTGATACAACAGACCAACACATATGCATCAAATGTGATATCTTGAACTTTTTTTAATCACTGCTCCCAAAGGAAAACAGGACCTTTAAAGACCTTAAAGACCTTACAAGATCGAGTATATAGACAGAACAGGGAGGTTTACGTCCCTGGACAGAACAAGCGAGTGCGCTATCACCAAAAATTTTGAGGGTTTTAACTTAATGCCCCCATTTCATAGATTTTTGCTTGTCTGACCTGTCTGACAGTGAACAGGGCAGAATTTATTGTTTGCGTTATCATGATAGTAGTGATAGGTCAAAGATCAGTGTCAAAGGTCAGTGTTCTTTGGCTTTTTGACATTGTTTTGACTCACATAGATTCAGCTAAGAATGTCCACATACATGTTGTATGAAGAATACGTATTGATAAACAGTAATTTACTGCAATTTAAGTGTCAACATTTAGTAAGGAATGTATAATCATTTAACCTAAAAAGGAATGTACTATTTGTACTAGCAGTTGTTTATCATAGTCTATCCTTATTATTATTATAATCATCATTATTATCATCACAGTCATTATTATGAATATTACTATTGTTATTGCTATTATCATCATTTGATTGTTATTATTACTATCATTCTCATCATCATCATCATCATTGTTTTCATTGTTATTTTCGAAGATATCGAACACTTGATTTTAAAAGTCAATTCACCATATAAAGTCTAACATATCTTATTCTTTTTTCGACAGGAATGAGCACAGTGCCAGAAGTCATAGCCGCAAGGCATTGTGGGATGAGGACCCTGGGTATGGCCTTGGTGACCAACATGGCGATAACCGACTACCACAGCGGCATGACGGTCAGCCACGAAGACGTGTTGGAAAAATCAAAATGGCGAGCGGGGGTGCTGCAGGATATTGTTGCGGGTGTTGTGGAAAAAATGGACCAAGATCACAAAGATTGATGCCTTCATGTTTCAATAAGAATCAATCAAATTGCCTCTTGTTTGACCAACACCTGTGAGACAGTACTGATGGCGTAGCATTTTTGATAGATTTTCTTTTTACGAACCCGCTCAAAATGGTTAAAAATGATCCCCCTCCACTTCCATAAACTTTACAGTAGGCAATGGCAGGGACACAGCGAAGACGCACATATAAAGAAGTGACAAATACAGCACTGTATAGTACCTTGATTAAGCCATTCACATTGCATCTAAATATTTAGATTTCTTACTCTTTTTTTTACAAAAAAGGTACATATACCACCAAAGTATGCACCAGATGGCTAAATTTCAATTCTTAAAATACAAAAGCTCCTTTGTGTGAGAGGGAACACACCTTCCCTTTATTTCATCTCCAGCATGTCCAGAGAAGATGCATACGTGGATCAAAAGGTGAAAATACCATGATTTAGCCATTCATAATGTATCTGAATATTTTCTTACTTTTCGATTTTTTTTTGAAATTGAAATTTGCAAATGAAATTTGCAATTGAAAATGTGCACCAGATCGTTCAATTTCAATTCTAATTCAGTGACGGGATGGACGGTGTCACCCCTTCCCCACACTCATCCCCTTCTTTCCACCTCCATATACAATGGATACGCGGATCAGGAGATGAAAATATCATTTAACCATTCACATTGTCTCAAAATATCAATTTTCACCTTTTTCGACTGAAAATTGAGATTTCCTCTAAAGTGTGCACTAGATCGCTCAATTTCAACTTTACACATTCAAAAGCTCCCTCGTGTGAAATGGGCCACCCCTTTTACCCCCTCTCCCTTTGGTCTACCTCCATAAACTGTAATATACAATATACAAGTATCGCACAGTGAAAACGCACACATGCAGATCAAGAGGTGACAGATTACACGATTAGGCTACCACCGCCCCCACCATCTTGACATGTTACCCACCCTGGGGGGTGTTTCATAAAGCTGTTCGTAAAGTTACGAACGACTTACGAGCGACTGGTGATCAGTTCTTGTGCTGAATTATGGAAATTCTGATAAGTATAGCACGTCAGAACTGATCACCAGTCGCTCGTAAGTTGTTCGTAACTTTACGAACAGCTTTATGAAACACCCCCTGCCTTGAAGAATCCTGGCCTTGCGCCCGATGTGACTGATTCACCGATTATTTGTTAACAAATATTTACATCGTGCGATGATTATTACTGTGATGTTTAGGGATTTTACCTTGAACAGTCATTTTATCTGGGATGCGTTGGAGGGGGAAAATTGGGTGTAAAATCCCGAAAAATAGGGATAATAGCATTAGCATACAATCTGCCTTTCAACATTTACTGATCATTGGAAAATATTTGCTCCGCATTCAACCATATCTCCACCAGAATAGACATAGCTACATAAATAAATATTGTTTTGTGTAGAGTATATTTGAATTTGAACCGCTCCTTGTATTGTTACTATCATTATTTGCAAATGGCTTTGCAAAACTTATACAGGCTTAACTCACATGACGTTGGCCTAATTTTACTTATCACTCCGTAGGCAGATCTGTGGTGTGGTCATTTTTTGTCAAATTTTGTCTCCACACCATTTCAGGGATTTTTTCCAAAAGTTTTCCATGGGTTATCAAAGCCTGAGAATAATTAATTGACAGCATTAAATATCAATAGCCTACTTAGTATCTTATCGGCAAGTTCAAGTTGACAAAGAAAAGAAAACCACAAGTAATTTATATCAATATTAGCTATAATGACGTAATCTTGCAGAGTATCTCGTATCTAGCGATACAAAGACCAAACTGACCTTCGGCTGGGCAAACAAGATGTGCTATTAATGGTTTTAAACAAATGATATCAAGTGACATCGGCAATGAATGGATACGGTCTGTAATACATTCTTTTGACGTAAGAAGTATACCTAAATGAAATATTGAAGGCATATCGCGCTCCGTATAAAAGCCAGAATAACGTTGTCGTCAAGATCATGTGTAATGAAGCAAGAAGCCTTGATATCAAATTCACCTTGTGACAAACTATAAATTGTAGATACCGCATGCTATTACGTAATGCTTTGTACATAGAATAAGTTCACATTCTAATCACGACATTATTGGGTAGACTGCTAGCCAAGGCAGTATTAGAATTTCAGATAAAGAAAAAACATAATTGGGTATATCATAGGCTATTAGCCAAGGCAGTATTAGGATTTCAGATAAGGAAAAAACATAATTGGGTATATCATAGGTTACTAGCCAAGGCAGTATTAGGATTTCAGATAAAGAAAAAACAAATAAAAGGCAAGATGATATATATGTTAAAGGGATGGTATAATTTTGGTTGACATTGAAATACAGCTTTTAAATTTTTGTGAGATATTTAGAAAACACTCATGAAATATTAAGGGGCATGAATTATAGGAGGAACTTAAAGTTTATTTGATGAAAATCGGTTTTGAAATGGCCGAGATATCCAAAAACAAAGTAAAGCAAAGCGTTCCTAATAAAATTTGGGCCCCACTTTTTATTAGGATCCCTTTGTTTTGGATATCTCCTCCATTTTTAAACCAATTTTCATCAAATAAACTATAAATTCCTCGTCGAATTGTACGCTCTTTCATATTTTATCAGAGGTTTTTCTTGTTATCTCACAAAGACTTGGAAACCTGAAGCCTCTTCTCAACCAAATCATATCATACCTTTAAGCTTTAGTAAATTGGCTGTTTCATCGCGTTTGACATGTCACAGTCCATACTCGTGTCTCCTTTGCTATATCGACTTGTTCTTGTATAGGAAAGTTATAGAATTGAAGGGAGATTGGGGTAAAACTTTTTTGAGACGTCACACACAGTGCCACACACTGTCTGCCAGTGTCACGAATAAGGTCCACACACTTTAATAATAAATTTGCGGCCAAGAGGAAGTTCATGGGTATGCATACTTCGATCCATCGCACACATTCACACAGACACACTCACACATGCAAAAACACAAACAGACACAAACACCCGCAGACGCAGATAGTAACTGATACCAACGTTTGAATACATGCTCAAGTTCTCCGAGTTGAAGAAGGGAATAAGAAGTAATACTTTTTATCAGAAACACGCTGCAATGTAATTACATGTATTAAACAAATCATTTGCTCATCTCTGGTATAGTAATGATTTTGCTAGCGGTCGGCATTTCAGCAATGAAGAGAACTTGACTGACGAATTGAGACTCGTAAATAATTCTTCTGTTGCACATTTTTAATCAACAAGAAAAGGATATAGCTAAGAAAACATCTGACTTGCCAGATGACCAAATTACCCGTCCGTAGTAGACAACGTTTGATCAGAAAAAAGAAAGAAGATGCGTGAGGATGTAAAATCAGAAAAAAAAAAGAATCCTTACAATATGCCAGTCTTACTTTTCATATCCTCCATAATCACTTCTTGTAATATGTTTACTTAAGTCCCAATTTATACTCTGTAGACAAGAGGGAAAAACCTTGCTATCGCCTATTACGAGATAATTTATGGTATCATTCTAACCATTCACAACAATAATATTGAGGAAAAAATGTGTCATCAAATAATAATGATGCTTGAATTGCTCAGTCTTCGTATAATGAATTCATGTTTGTAGTTCAGTTTTATTATAAGTCTTATTCATTGATCTTTTTTTTTGCCACTTGGCTGAACCTGTGAAACAATAGACATGCAATTTCAGGAAAAAAACAACAAACAAACAGGTATGATCACGTGGAAAAGGTGTCGAAATTCCGACAAAGACAAACCCAAAGTTCGTTCTTCTGACAATCTGAAAGTTCTTTAATCTGAAAACAAAGTAAGGTTCGTGATTCCGAAAATGAGTCTTTACGCATCTTTTTATTTTCTGATTAACGAACCTTTGAAAGAGAGAACCTCATTCCACTTTCGGATTGACGAACCTTCGGAATAACAAATCTTCTTTCATTTTCGGATTAACGATCCTTTGGAGAAAAGCCGCAAATATTCGGATTAACAAACGTCTAGGTATAGGGACTTTGTTTCGGAATAACGAACCTTAGTTCATTTTCTGATTAATGAACCTACGGAAGAACAAACATCACCCTACCATCACCACCACTACAGACAATTACTACACCGTATACATTTCTATTACCACTACACCACCATTACCGATTGCTAATAACATCAATACTACTCTCTTTTACTACCAATCATAACCCCGTTTGGGGAAGAGGGAACAACAGTTAAAAGTGTTAAATAGACCTATACACTTTTTTCAGTATTATATGAGTGCATGTTGGAGTGCATTCTTTGCTTCTTCGTATGTGTGCGTGTATGCGTGTGTGTATTTGTGCAACTAAATGGTAATGACAATCAATTTAGAGTGTCGTTGCTTTACCAAGCGCCGCAAGGAATGCAATCAAAAAAAGACAAACTAGAGAAAGAAACGATTCATGGACCGTGAAATTATACGAGTCTGCGCCTCATCAATCTTTTGCAATACTAGTATACGAAATGGAATTTCCTACATTCTCCAGCAGCTTTGCTAATTCTGCATTCTGAACGCTATCAAAGCACGAAAAGGATTTTTTTTTTGTTGTTGTGGTTTAAAACACGACTTCTAACTCATCAGGTGTACCATGATCTACTCGATAAAAAACATGTAGAGCTCGACTGAAAATTTAGATCACTCATCAGTGTCTTTTTCGTGTTTTTTCGGCTTCACATGCTTCATGAATATTCTTCACTTCTGTACCATATTGTCTAATATGATTACTAAAGATATCATTCAGATTTAAAGACTCGATATTGAATCAACTTCTACTCAAAAGCTCGAGGAGAGTAAATCGTAAGAGGGTGGGAATATTTGAGGTCATCCCACGAGACCGACGCCCAGGAGTCATACGGCCCATGAGTTCGACGTTGGAAAAAAAGGTCCACTGGTCATGCAGCCCACGAGTCATACAGCCCATGAGTTCGACGCTAGGCAAATGAGGCTCATGAGTTCGACACTAGGTAAAAACAGCCCACGAGTTCGACATTACAACACGGGGCTTAATGTTGGTCTCATGGGCCTTAATTGTTTGCTTAGTGTCGAACTCATGGGCTGTAAGGCCCATGAGTTAGCATGCTTTGATCTGTCGTTTGAGGAAAAGAGACATTTTAAGGGTCAAACATGAGAAGGAACGGACACAAGGCAGAATACATGTATCATTCGCATTTCTAAGCCTAGTGGGTGTTATTTTATGAATAAACAATGGCAGAGCCAAAAAAAGGAAATAGTTAAAAGACAAACTGAGCATGGCACGATTTTTTTTAATCACATATTTATTTGCATTTGCCATGTGATCGATAAAGACGCAATAGACCAACGCACTGGTCACGGCCTTAAAGAATCACATAATAATCAGGGGTTTCCCCCTGAGAATGTTTACCAGTAACAATGGAATATTGAGTTTTGTCCCACTGTCCTGCATCCAGGTAAAGTTTACGAGGAAACTTAAAAAGATCTCTGTTGACAATTGGTTGAAGTTAGGCCTATCAACGCTGCACGTTGAATACAAGGGAACTGGGTCTTACAAGGCCACCGAAGGGGATTAATTGCAAACTGGATTTCTTTCTCAATATTTCTCCATTATCGCTGATTATCAGTTGGAATGCTAAACAGAACAGTAATGACCCGGCAAAAATTTAATCAACGAGTTGGTCCTTCTGATATCAGCATAGACGTTGTCAACTCTTTGAATTCAGGTGTGACAACGCATTTAGGATTCGGAATGTTGTTGGGTGTTTTCCTTTTCTTTTTGGAGAAAATAATGCTGATGAATAGTACCAAGCAAGAGGAGTTTAACTGAGACTAAAAGGGGCTTGAGCTGTCAATCCTATATAGCAGAATCTTTTAATATCATGTTCACATATGGACCACAGACATATGAAGACATAACATAACACATCATAGGCTCAGTGGGCCCCTCTGGCACTGAATGTCTGGTTTTCGCATTTTGGGTATTGCTTACGTAATTTTGATCATTTCAATTTTCATGACAATGTGTAAGTACTTTAAGGTTGCGCAATTATTGTAAAGGCCTACTCTGTTCATTTCACATTGTTTTCTTATCATGTTCTCCAAAGAAAATAATGTGCGTAGTGTGTTCTTGTCGAAAAAAAGAATGAAGTAAAATTTTAGTTGAATTGAAATTGATACGCAGACACATAACGACATAACAATGACTGCCTGGGAAGGGCTACGGACACAGAACAAATGAATCCTATTTTTTCTCAGTTTAAAAGCAGGAATCTCTGTGATACAAATGTGAATATCCTCTGCAAACAATAATGGTCATCCTATAGTTTCGACTAGGAATACATGAAGAAGTTGACACAACAAGAACTATAACACTTATTGACAGCAGCTTTTTTAGTTTCACTCATGTCATTTTAGTGCTTAATCATTAGGCTCTAATACATCTATATACAACTTATTCTTTTCACATTCATTCCAAAAGTTGTAGTGTAAACAGCCGAAAAGGGAATTAGTTTATTGACAATTTTAGGCAAAGAAAAGCAAAGAATCAATTTTAGAAATACACTTGAATAATGCAAATTAAAGGTAGTCACCGGTCGAGAGATAGAAACATGAAAAATATCATGCCTAATGTATTCATGATATTGCAAGCACATAGTGGTGGTATACAATCTTGTCCATGGTTTAAACCATGGACAAAGACCGTAGTTTTTTATGGGGCGCCAAGTGTCGCATGGCCTATTTCGTTACGAAAGCAGTCACTTCGTCGACGAAATGACCATTTTACTAACGAAATGTTCATTTCGTTACGAAAAGATTGTACCACCTTCGTGAATTCGGGACATAATGTTCGTAATATATTTATGATATTGCAAGCAAGCACATAATGTTCGTTGAAAACAACCGCAAGCCAGCAGCGGTTTAATTGCAAAGGTGACGAGTCTAGGCAATTACCTCAGACCCTTCCCCTGACCCTAATCCAAACTCTAACCCTATACAAGTCTAACCCTAACCCTAATCTTTACTCTAACCTTATTACTAACCAGTCATTAGCCGGAGGGTAATTGTCCTGATACGATCTGAATGCGTGACAAAAACAGTCTATCAGGTAGAGCTTACGTCACATGTACATTATACTTTGGTGGGAGGAGCAATACTGAAACCCTGTTTTAACAGACCTCATTAACAATTTTCGGTATCGCCAATACCTAGGTGCCGTGCGCAGAGCAGCGTTTTAGATGCATTATGGGATAGCTCACGAGACAAACTTGTCCCGGTTTTGGCTGCACATGCACTCAGATCAAGCTCTGTCTTTATCCAGGGGTATTTTTTGTGGAAGATTTCTTCGCTTTCCATCATGTGACCAGCACATTGAAGCCTTGCAGTAGTGAACCATGACTCTAGTGACCGCAAATCAGTAGAATTTAAAAACATCTACTCTTTAAAGCTGAATTAAATGATAATAATAATAATGATAATAATAATAATAATAATAATAATAATAATAATAATAATAATAATAAAGGACATTTATATTGCGCAGCTACTATAATAATATACTCTACTGCGCATTACAAAATGACACGCATACAGGAAATTCAAACAGAAAATACATTTCTTCAAGAGATGACAAGAATTAAAGGATAAGAAATACAAAGACAAAGACAATAGACAAAAACTCCATTGAATTATATGGGAACTGCGACTAGCGAGAGACAACCGGAAGCGAACAGTAGTGACACCGAGGAATCCCACAGTGCATCTGTGACAGAGCTCTTCAGCGTACGTAGAAGTTTTCTGCGCATTTGCGATACTATACCGAGAATTCATATACAAATTTGTACCTACCATGCACCTGATCGGCGTGCGGCGTGTCAATCATTAATTTCCTGTCTGCAATATTGCACATGCGTGTTGAGTGTGACCGGTGACACGACGATTGCTCCTGCGACAACTGCTCCAGTCTTATTTTCTCCAAGGACTTACGATTAGGATAAGGGTTGTGATAGAGTTTTAGGTTTAGTTTGATGTGAAGATGAGGATTAGGGTTGGGGTTATGTTTCTGCGTTTAGGGAACTTATGTTTGGCTTATTGGCATGCAGAGATTTCATTGGAGCAATCGCCGCGGGAGCAAATCATGGAACCCTCCAAGGAATGTTACCGCGGGAGCGTTCTAATAGAAGGGTTGTCGGGGTGATTACCCTAGGGTAGAATATGGCAATAGTTACCGTGGAAACGTCCGTTACCGTTTTCACAGGCGGGGTTTCAAAAAACAACAACATCAAAACAGATTACTCTGACGATACCCGGACGTTGTCGTGGTAGCTCTAGTTTGAAATGCTTTATTAAAACGGGATTTGAGAATGTACTGAGCGTGTGTGTGTGTGTGTGTGTGTGTGGAGAGAGATAGGGAAAGAGAGAAGAAAGGAGGTAGAGGGAGATAAGGACAGAGAGACGGAGAGAAAAATTTGAAATATGGAGAGAAAACACGGAAAATAGAACATGGAAATATACAAACGCACGTAAGTAGGTTCGTACATGAAATATTAAACACGCACGAACAGTTCAGCAGGGATACATATCCTTGAACTAAACTTTGATTCATACAAAGGCTCGAATTCACGAAGGTGGTACAAAATATGAAACCATGGTTTAAACCATGGATGAAAACCATGGAGCGCCAAGTGTCGCAAGGACTATTTCGTTACGAAATTGGTCACTCCGTCGACAAAATGACCGTTTCGTTAACGAAATTATCATTTCGTGGACGAAATGTTCATTTAGTTACAAAATAATTTCATTTCGTTACAAAATGATCATTTCATCGACGCAATGACTGATTTCGTAACGAAATATTCCATGCGACACTTGGCGCTCCATGGATTTTGTCCATGGTTTAAACCATGGTTTCATTTGTACCACCTTTGTGAATTCGGGCCAAAGAGTCCTAAAAACAGCAACAAGAACATCACATTCCCCCCCCCCCCCCCACACACACACACACAATTAGCCGCATGTATGCACACGTGCATTTACCGTTTCACTTGTACATGCGTAGTGCATTATCTTATGTGCATACATGCGAGGGAGGTAAGAAATGCCCCCCAAAAAACAAACAAAACAAAACAAAACAAAACAAAACAAATCAAAACAAAAACAGGAAAAAAGACCCCTGACTTTTTGTGTTTACATTGAGGGGAAAAATCTTTCATACTTCGCGTCAGATTGTTTATCTCCAATAAGCTCTTAAAAATTAAAGACTTATTTTTGTATAATTTAGGCCAATTTATGTATAAGTATTGTAACAATTTGCTTCCGTCTATTTTTAATTCCATGTTCCTAAAAAACCAATCATTTCATGAATATCCCACTAGGCGTTCCAATGAATTTCATTTACCCCTCTTACGCACGATTCTTGCTAAAGATACACTTATTTATATCGGCCCAAATTATTGGAATTCTCTGAATCATGACATAAAAAACGCCCCATCCATACATTCTTTCAAGAGGAGACTGAAGTCCTTTCTATTGCAGTCGTATGACTTTCCAGGACACAACTAGCCATTTGGCCTTCTTTCTCACATACAGACTTACTTTTTCCTCTTTGAAGAATAAATTGTAATCTTTTGGATGTCTGTTGCTATCTACGCTTTCGCCAAAAGAGTCAAAGACATGAATGTCTGTCTTATTCTTGCTCTCACGTCCCTTCATTTCCTTGCTTTTCTCCTTTCAGACGCTACAATCACTTTTTTCCCCTCCACAACCATTTTCTGTTTCTCTTGATACGCTTCTGTCGAAGATCGCTGTCTCTGTTGTGCATTTTCGTTTGCTATTTTGTCTTCTATTTGTTCATCATTTCCATTCCGTTTTGTCCCGTACAGCCTTTTCTTCAGTAGTTGTTTTGCTGTCTAGTCTTGTTTCATGTTTGTTCGCGTCTGTTAGTCTTGTCCATCCCGTTTTGTCCCGTACAGCCTTTTCTCTAGCAGTTGTTTTGTTGTCTAGTCTTGTCCTATGTTGTTCACGTCTATAATAGTAAGTGTATTTATCTGTGAATCTAGTTCTCAGTGGGCTTCCAGACTTCTTCCTCTTTTTTTTCCCTCTCCTTTTGTATTTATGATGCTTCGATTAATCTTTCCATTGATGTTATTATTCCAGAGGGGCCCACATTCTACAAGCTCTGTCTTTTTAATGGGTCTCTCCATTTTTCGCACTTTAAGCAAAGTTATACATGTACTTTATTTCGATCACTTCTGTTTTTTTTTACTACAATGTATAATTACTATAAGGTCCTCCTCAATTGTTTTATATTCTTTTCGATACATAATGTTCTGTTTACCTTATTCTCTGTTGTCAAAAGAAGTGTAACTTATATGTTTTGTCGAAAAATGAAATAAACTTTGAATTGAAATTGAATTGAGATTGTGTTTGCTATTGCAATGCGTTTATGGCTTCGACAGGGACATTTTTTGCAGTTGCAAAACTATCAACCAAAATGTGACCGTGAATATAGGATACACAGTGCTATAAGTTATGAGTGAACACCGGCGCTTCAGCTAATTTTCATGTGCAGTAGCAACTAACATTACTTTTGTGAATAAAGTCCAGATGTCAATGGAATTTCTACTGCATTCTTTGTCTGGTATGCTATTCATCAAAGACAATCACGCTGTACATGTACAAGCAGTTATTTCCATTACATTTGGCACATTAATAGATCGTGATTCAAAACCTCAAATGGTCAAATCGTCATCCGCACTGGTTTGTATACTTAGTTGGATAGCCAGTCATTACACATCTTCACACCGTTAAACTCAAGCGTTTTCACTTAATCGACAATGTGAACATACTGTGGAACACTGTGTTCTTTCCAGCAGGATGAGGTCAAAATAAATACTAATCGTACATTAGCTGAACTAATGATGTCGGCATCACCCTTGTCATAACCAGAATGTGTACTATTTGTCTATTTGCAAAACATTATGAAATAGCATGTGATATAGTTTGTTACAAGGTGAGCATTTAGATATGATGCAGGCTTCTCTTCTACACTACACATTTTCTTGCCGACAACGTACGTTGTCGGGCTTTAAAACGGTGCAATCACTTCTAACGTCAAAATAATTTCTTACATACCGCATGCATCCATCCATTGTCGATGATACTTGATATTACTTGTTCAAGACCATTAATAGCACATCTTGTTTGTCTAGGCGAAGATCAGTTTGGCAGTTATATCGCTAGAAACAAGATACCCTGCAAGCCGGGCACGTTATTATATACAGCTAATAATCATTCGTGCCCCTCCCTTCTTAGTCATCTTGAACTTGACTTTGAGTAAACTATTGATAGATGTTTTCAACTAATACTGTTCCTTGGACACTTAATAAAAATATTTGGGAAATAAGTTTGGAGAGGTAATGTAATCAATGACTATAAGGAGTGAAAAGTATAATTAGATTTATTATGTAGGTGGAAGCTAAAACCTTAATAAGTGTGGCGAAACTACTTTGGAAAAATAAAATAAATGATAATAAAGAAAAAAGAACACTATGTGATTTATAGCTCTGCTTATTGTGGTGGAGATAATGATTGAGAAGGAGGATGTTGTTCGTTGTTTCAGTGCCTTTTCTCTTTTGTGATTTCTTTACATCTTTGTTATAGAATGCAACAAAACACGCAGAACAATTATCAATGACTTTGAATCTCCATTTCCTCGTTGTTATGCCTTTCATCAGAAATTCAATGATAGCCATGGGATCTATACTTTCCTTGTGACATTTTTGTTTGTTTCTGTTTCCTTGTAGCGTCACCTTTAAAAACGCATTGACGTAACCTGACTATAGATAGGATGCATTTAGAGCTGTGAAAAGGAAACCCAGCTAAGTTATTATATACCTTCCTATACCGATGACCATCCCAACCTCCTCCACCCAGAGACCACTGGGCGGTGATACTGATCCGTGTACTTACACGAAGGGCAGGAATTTGCTGGGAGGAATGTTTGAGTTTTCAGTTCTTAAATTTTGTTGTTATTTAATGATATAACATCATTGGACTCATAATCTTGCAAGTATGACAAATCAATTCAATGATCATACACGTACAATGACTGGAAACGACTCCCGGCCTGTATTTATTTACAACTATATTTTCCTATATTTGCATGTGGTGTGTGTGTGCATGCATATGTGATGTGTGTGTGTGTGTGTGTTTCTTTGTTTTTTCATTTCCATCTGAGAAGATGGCTAGATAGCCCATATTCAGCTATGCCACGTATGCTAAGCTGGTTTTCCATGGGGTCCAGTTGGATGTGAGGCGGGACCACTTCACCGGGTTAAACACCCTGCGTGTGTGTGATGGTGTGTGTGGGTGTGTGAGCATGTGTATGTGTGTGTGTGTGTGTGTGTGTGTGTGTGTGTGTGTGTGTGTGCGTGTGGGTGTGTGCGTGTGTGTGTGTGTGTGTGTGTGTGTAAGTGAGTGTGAATGTGTGAGTCTGTGTGTATGTGTTTAAAATAGTGTGTGTATTCGTGAATGCACGTTGGAGAGCTCTTAGTAGTTCGAACAACTAATGTATTTCTTATATGTGTTCGATGAATGAATTGTTGTGAAAGGCATGTTCACTCATGTACAATTCAACCCCTGGTTGCCAGGCATTATTTGGATAAAAACCATTATATATCTATCTTTCTATATATCATCTATGTATGTATGTATGTATGTATGTATGTATGTATGTATGTATGTATGTATCTATCTATCTATCTATCTATCTATCTATCTATCTATCTATCTATTTATCTATATATCTATCTATTCCTGGATCGAATAGTGTGCACTGATAATACTTTTACTTTTTCTCTTTTTGAGAGGCTACCTCAATGACACAACATGAAATCTTCACAGCAAATAACACCTTTCAGAAATCTTGTTTATTACAAGGTTATTTCATGGGACTTTTTCTCGAACATTCAGCACACAGAGTGACATCTTGGTATAGCTCTCATCCATGGGAAATTGCCGTCTGTTTCAACAACGACATTCCTCATGTTTTGTCTGGAAGATTTGTATTGTCAAGGATTTGCATGGCCTCCCGTGAACTATCACCTCGTGGGAATCGCAAACGTGAGTCAATCGATCGCCGAGTTCTATCATCGGATCTTAGACTAAAGACGTAAAATGGGAGAAAGCTGGGGATTGTAAATAAGAAGCCTGTTCTTGTCCTCACAGTCCCATACACAGTCCCTTCCACAGTTTCTTTCAACCAGAACTAGACACCACAAATCACAGTTCGAGCAAGGATCGTGTCCTCTGTGGCGACGCTATTGTATGCGCAAATAAAATAAGCCATTATTCTGTTCTCATTCCAAAAGAGCCGATGTCACATTGTTTACGCTCAGCAATCGATGATAAGCACAAGCAAGCACACACACACACACACACACACACACACACACACACACACACACACACACACACACACACACACACACACACACACACACACACACATACATAAAGGGGGGAGAAAAAGAAGAAAGAAGAGTGGCGATTGTCTAAGCAGTGTTTATTTCATGCGCGGAAAAAAAAAATCTAACCGGTGACATCACTAGAGGGAAATTCCCCAAATTTTCGATTATCCGAACAAGTGGCCGACAAAATGAGGCTGTGGTACGGGGACAGTGCGTCGCTAACCACTGGGCGTAGAATCGAACTTGTTCTGTCACAAGGTATACGGCGAGAGATCATCCACCAACTTTCGCTCTAATGAAAATATTTTTCTCCGTAACAGGGAAGAGTTCTTGAAAGTAAGAGAAAGGCAGAGATAGATAGATGGATAGATAGTCAAATACTTGTTATCTTAGACCTAATTGAAAAAAAAAATGAAAACAAAGTTTGAATTGAATTGAATTGAATTCAAATAACATTCGCTTCGTTGACCATACGCTTTACTGCGGTCATTTTGACTTTGCTATAGCCATAGAAGAAAAAGAAGAAGAAGAGGAGGAGGAGGAGGAGAAGAAGAAGAAGAAGAAGAAGAAGAAGAAGAAGAAGAAGGCAGCAAATGTGACACTTCTACGATGAAGACCCTGGAAGCACGTCCCTCTCACGACGACAGTTGCAGAATGAATGTGAAAATAATTTAATGACCTTATTTTCATCTCTGGTGAGTACCCTATAAACGAAACAAATCTCGATTTGTCAATAAAAAGTTTGCAATGATGTATGTGTCTCTCCTCTCTTTATCATCTAATACAAATAGAGTCAGAACGTCAAACTCTTTCATGTCGAAACATGCCAAAGGCATTCCATCAACAGTCAGAAATGTTAAACATATTTTTTCCATGATTTGTTATCTTTATATAATATCATCGCCGAGATTTGCAAAGTTCAGTGAATCGAACGGGAAATTCCCTTTTTCGACGTCTTGTTTCGGTAAGCCTCCTGGGAAAAGAGGTAAGAGAGAATAAGAGAAAAACAGATTCTACTAAACAGAAATAGGCCCTACATTTTTTTCCGTCTATTCTTATAAAGTAAACCCGTTCTTCGATTCTGTCTTTCATATCTATGATTTATATGTGTAGTAGGGATCAAACTGCTGACTGGAATTATACAAAAAATACTAAACATCGAATATTTACAAAAAGCGCTTGAAGGTTACCTCTGACTTTATTCCCCCAGATAAATATAGGCCTACTTATTTTCACTGAAATAATGTTTTAGGGGTGTGTGTGTGTGTGTGTTTGCCCGTTCCAAATAAGATTTGAAACATATTGCAATTCTGCACTTTATAATGCAAATTCCATCACAAATAGATAAAACTACAAATATGTAAACATCAGTTAGTTTATAATAAAAAATACTTATCAAAGTGCTTAGTGGATATAATGAGGACTAAGGACTATAATTGAACACAAAGTTCAAAGGACATTGTTTAAAAGTCTCCGATTATCAGTCTACCACAGTCTATCACTGTGCAAACTTCAAGTTCACGTATATATTCATTTATCATTACGCTAAACTTCTCATCTCAAAATCAAGCCTATGAAATGATCATGCATGATTGACACTTATGCTATTTAAGGATGAACCATAAACGTTTCAGAAAATTGGAAAAATTGGTAAATTTTCACTTGAAGGCACTGCTATACAAGGAATGCTACGAGCTTGCAAAATGTGAGCTGCATGGCGCATCACATTTCCAGGGACTCGATACTGAGAAAAATGAAGACAGGAACATAAATTTTCAATTTCAATTTTCAATTTCAATTTTATTTTCGTATTTGTCGATGAGGTGGAAAATGCTTCGAAAAGTGAATGTTGACACAATTTAACTTTTCTCATTAAAAAAGTCGTGTAAGAATATACAATTTCAGGGACGGATAACTAAAAGACGGTATATCAACTTATCTATAGTGTTAGCATAACTTTACTATGTTTATGTCTATTTTCCCCACTTATATAAAAATCACAATGCAGCTTAATAATACTCGGCAAACTCAAAGTTTAAGTTTACTTTTATAAAGACTAATGTACTTGTATAACCAAAGAAATGTACACTCACACTGTTTACATCTTTGTAACTCAAAAAGACGGCCGTCGCATAAGATAGCACTGAAGATAATTGTTGGAAAATTAGCATAATCGAAAACCTAGATTCAGAAATTGATACGAATTACATAAAACTGATAATTACCATGGTATCATGTCCAAACAACCCTACAAAGTATTGTAACGTATTGGTTTATTTTTCAGTTTTAACTGATATATACTTTTTGAGTTATTGAAGGTCAAAAGAATCAATGTGCCATATTTTTGAACAAACCTAGTTCAGACAGAAAAAAAACAGGAGCAATATATGATTGATTATTGGTTATATATGATAGGTTATTGGGCAAAGCTTTGTTAGAGAGTTTTTAGTTAACACCTTGTGTACGTTGAATGCCGATTGGCACAGAGAACCCCACAGCGTTGTGCAGACTGTACTCGATCCCTGACATATAGAAAGTGTGAAAATTGATCTTTTCTATCTCTCGGATTGGCTAATGCATCATGGAGATTGATTTTAATGCGGAACAATTCACAAGCTATTTAGTTCAAACACTACTTGAAAAAAATAACAACAACAACCAGCAACCTTTGAGCTTGGAATCAAATTCTATGCGAGAAATCTGTTGCCAAGCACTGAGCAAGTTGTCTGGTGGTTGAAACAGCTTTTAAGATGGGGATGTGCATACCGTAGCAAATTTTTATGAAATATAAACATTGTAAAACTGGCACGTTGTTTGAACAACTGGAGGGTATTACTTCTTCAATGTGCAATTAGTGAGGGATGGCAACTCGAAAATTTGACCATATCATCGTACCGTACTGATTTTTTTTTTTTTTTTTTTTGGGGGGGGGGGGGGGGGGGAGGGATTGAGGTGTGGCTGTGTAGCTTAGTGTACAATATGAGTGTCTTGCCATGCAATTTTTATTGTTGTCTGTCATTGAAGAATTGTACACACGTCTTGTACACACGTTCCATTATAAAGGCCGAATCGATTCTTCCGCTCGCCTAGGGTGTGTCTCCGCCTAACATTACGTAACAGGAAATCCCCCTTCAACAAATGAAGAAGATATTTATTTTGCTTTCTTTATTGAGCTAAAACGTGTCACATGGCTCTTTCATTCCTGCTTACTACCTTCCCGTGCAGTGTATGCGTGTGTGTGTGTGTGTGTGTGATTTTCATTATTTTTCTCTCTTTTTTTGGGGGGGGGGGTGAGGGTTGTTCAATGTAATGTCTTGGAGCGTCATCGTACGATTCTTTTACGTCATGCACCGGTAGAAAGTTGGCAACAGTAATACGTGCTTGTAACTGTATAAAACCGAGAAACATTTTCACAATTTTATTGAAAAATCTCCTTCAGTATTTTTCTATCCCCTCCCCCCCCCCCCCCCATCTCTCTCAAATATACATACGCATATTATTTAGTTTTTGTTATACTGATTTAAACAAAAAACCGTCAAAAGGTCGAAAGCTAGGTATTAAAGGAAATCAAAGTGAACTATGATTACGTAACGTCCGCTGGCCCCTCCTTCCGGCCGCAAATATCATGAAATGATGCAGCGCTTATCACGCAGCGTACGGGGCTGAGGCAACGGGTCATCCCACGAGACTGACACCCACGAGTCATACAGTCTACGAGTTCGACATTGAATAAAGGGCTATGACTCATACAACCTACGAGTCATACAACCCATGAGTTCGACAGCAGGCAAATAAGGCCCATGAGTTCTTCACTAGTCAAAAAAAAAAAAAAAAAGGCCCACAAGTTCGACACTATCAAAAGCAAAAAAGACCCACGAGTTCGATACTCTTTAAAGAAAAAAAAAGAAAAAAAAAAAGGTTCACAAGTTTGACACGAGGTTAAACACCACCCACGACTTCGACATTACATCATGGGCTGAATGTGAGGGTCTCGTGGGCCTTGTTTGCTTAGTGGTGAATTTGTAATAGAAATAGAGTCTGACCTAGTGTTTATACAACAACACTGAACAATTTTTCGTGTTTTTTTTTGCGCTGTTCCTATTAAAGTGTAGATATATATCCATTGTGAAAGAAAAAGAAATCCTTTATGTGCCAACCCAGTGTGTATGGGCATTGTGAGGATAAGTCTCCGGACAGCGCAGGGAGTTCCTACGGGGTAGTTTTGCGCAAGTCAGCAAAGGTGGATTCCCGAACGAGACCCGCCTGACCGGGGCCATACAAGAGCCTGCGGGTTTTGCATGTGAATGGGATCTCGTAGCCCGATTGCGCAATGTAAATTCTTTAATAGCCCAACTTTCTTTTCACAATCAAACACCTTCTTAGGTTAATATACGGACAATAAGGAAAATCTTATGTCTCCCTGCGGCGCTCCTCTCTAAATGATGTTATCCCATCATGAGAAAAGTATCCCATAAAGAAAGTTTAACTCATTGATTCCGGTGTAACAAGAGCAGCATCTTATAGCGAATGCTATGTAAAATGATATTTAAAAAGCCGTGGCATCTTGAATTGCAAGAAGTCAGTTTTGCACTCTGTGTATTTTCACATGAAGCACTTATGTTTGACATACAGATTCAGATTCATTTCAGATTCAATTCGGTTTTTATTGTCACTCATCAAAAAGTCCAAAGACTAATAGTTTGAGCTCGCATGTGGTTGACATAGAAATAAAATCAGACAGTGAAATCTAAAACAGCATTGCAAAATTGTAAAGCATGCACTTTAAAAGACAAATATACATATAATAAAAAATCACATCAAAGAAACATTAAAATTCACCCTAAAAATTAGCACTTATATAAATGAGACTTGAAAATGAAAAAAAAATAGCAAGGGAAATAAGTGTGTAAGGATAGAGAGAAAGAGAGAGAGAGAGAGAGAAAGAGAGAAAGAGAGAGAGAGAGAAAGTGACAGGGGTAAAGAAGGTTGGTGTAAAAAAAAAAGAAAGCCAAAAAAAAAAGTAAGAAGAGCCCCCCAAAATGTACATAAGAATACCTTCAAAACTGTATGTACAAAAGGACTAGTTTTGTTATTACTCTTCTTTGCAAAGAGAGAGGGAGAGATAAAAGAAAAGCAGAAAGAAAAACGAAGAGCAAGGAAGAAAAGTTCAGAGAGAGATAGAGGGGGATGGAAGAAAAATGAAAGAATAGGAGTACATACAGCCTAAGCCCTAGGCGAAGACGTAGCCATCGTCCGCGCTGCCTCGTCAAACGTCAGACGCGACGAGACCACCGTCCCCACTTGTCTTGTACCAGAAACGTAACCAATTTTACTTCTTCTCTGATATTATAACTTGCTCTTTATGACTTTCCTGATCACTCTCCTATACCTTACACTTTATACAACCCAGATAAGCGTGTATTTTGTGAAGGACAATAAGAACTGCTTATGACTTTCAGTGACTTTATCAGTTTCCTACCTGTGTGCATATTACTGACGTCTAATACGGTTAGCTGGGGCGTAAAAATGATTTCAAAATGATTTTTTAAGGAAAGTCCCTTACATTCAATAAGTTTGAAATGTTTTGTTCAAATACCTAGATCTCAAAAGTAAAACCAACGAACAAACGAGCAAAACAAACACAAGCTTCATGAAAAAAAAAAATCGAGGTCCTCGTTATGGGGTCCTTATTTATATATATATATATATATATATATATATATATATATATATATATATATATATATATATATGTGTGTGTGTGTGTGTGTGTGTGTGGGTGTGTGTGTGCTTTGTTTTGTTTTTTCGAATCGGGGTGAGTTGGAGGGACTGGGACTGTAAGAAATTTCTGCTGTGCTTAATTATTTAGGATGATGATAGATGTGAGGATTTGATTTTTTTTTTTTGGGGGGGGGGAGAGCTGAATGGGCTTGTACGAACGATTTTATTCTTGACTTGTATAATGCATTTTCATATGTATTATCCTCATAAGTAAATGCAATTTATATGATCCAACATACAGTATTCAAGGGGAATATGATTGCGTATGTCAATATTTTCTTGTTAGTATTGATAAGTTGAATTGAATAACTGATTTACTAACACTTTAGATGTTGAAGAGAGAGATTATTGCAGGACAATTATATTGACAATTAATTTGTTTTGGTTTTGAATCATATTTGTATTGCCTTCTTTCATGTTAAACCTAGCATGGGTAATATATGACTTGAATAAAATCAATAAAGATCAAGGAAAAAAGCAAGTGACCAGCAGATATGGAGTACATCCCGCCAGACACGTGACACGTAACAAAATATGTTTTTTGTTCTTCTTTGAAATTCCATATCTGACAGAACATTCGTTAAACAACAACAACAACTGACACTGAAACCGGTAGACCGACAATAATCAATTTGGGATTCAAGCAAAATGATTATGTACATAGCCCTTGTGCCAGAAGTACAGTAGATGGTTTAAAGGAGGGAGATTTTTTTGGGGGGGGGAAGAGTTATGATTGGCTGGTTCCCGCCATTGGTGAAGCATTGGACACTAACTCCTGACATCGACTCCCTCCCCATAAAAAAGTTTTCGTAGCATTTTTATAACTGGTTATCACAAGGGGTGATAAGTTAGGAAATGAATGGTAGATAATTGCATCACGTGGTCAATACGTTTGCATATTATCTTGGGCAGCATCTGATCTGGTTGGAAACCTGTAGATTGATAATTAACTCAGTGCCTGGCTTTGTCCTTGTCCGCTCCTTTGTTTGGGAGCCGAAACAGAGAGAAGGGACCGGAGTATGAACCAACAAAACTGAATTATGGTTTCTCACCCGTATATCCATCGAAGTTGATTTTGGAGACAGGTGCATGTTAATCCGCTTAAAGACGCTGTAGTGACTTAAATGACCCCCCCCCCCCCACAAAGACATAAAAAAATAGAAGAAGATCATAATAAATAGATAAAAAAATGGGCGAAGTATGTAAACTGAGACTTATTATATAATATACATGTAATATACGCATATGTACATACGTACATTTCACTTTCATTTATTTCATTTACTAAATTTTCCACTCAATTACATTTGTTATGCACATTATTATGTAATATATAATATACATATAACTATACTACATTTCATTTTCATTCATTTCATTTAGACCTACTTTTTTTTCACTCAAATTACATTTGTAACATATATCTACAGATTAATGCATTATAATATGTATTTCAAAATCCGGGGCATAGCTACAAGCCGAACTTTAAATAGTATTTCATTTACAGAATGGACTTATATCAATATGTCATATTCATAGTAGAGAATTCATGTTAGTTATGTTTGTGTATGTATAAGTTTGTGTGTGTATATGTATTCAAATGAATGGTAAACCACTCATACATACACAAATCATGCCGTCACCACCAAGATATAATGGTCAAATATTACCTTGCCAATACCCACAAAAGTAGTTTTTTAAACACCTCTGTCTATGAAAGCACCGAGTATGATAGATCCGGTCACCCACAGAAAACCTTTTTTTAAGCATGTAGCGTTCATGCACGTCTAGCCGCAATGCTTCTATAGTGCCATTTCAAACAATATCAGCGACGTTGGTAGTAAAGAGGACCATGCGTCTCAGGTTCTGTAAAGTGGAAATATTATTCACAGTGCTTTTACGGTACAAAAACTGCTTCACCTGCACAAACAAAGATTGCAGTTCATTCCTCATCACAAAGTTGTCCACAGTATACAACTTACGAGCACTGCTTTTTAGTGGACCCTAATTTTTTTTTCTCAGAACATGAATAATGTAACAAGTTTGGTTTGAAAGTAAAACTTGTTTTCAATTAGTTGATTTGAAAGTAAAACTTGTTTTCAATTCGTTGGTTTGAAAGTAAAACTTGTTTTCAATTCGTTGGTAAACAATAATTTTCATCATAGCGTCAACCGTTGAGTAATCAAAATAATTTGTTATTTCCTTAAACTATGCTATGTTCTAAAACAAATACAAAAGAACTTAAATAAATTGAACTAAGTTGAGATGTACTGAATTGAGTTAATGCCATGAAAGGTAACTTTTAAAAGCACAGGTATTTATATATAAAAGAGAAAGTGAAAGAAGTTAAATCAGAATCGGACGAAGAAATGAAATGAAATCTTTAGGTTTTACATGTTTTCACAGAACTGTGGTATAATGATTGTAACCAAATATGCAAATAAGATGAAATGATGATTTCAACATTTGGTCTCATTAGTTTTTACATTATTATCAAATTGTATTGACTCATGATTCCTTGCATTATCAGAACCCTCATGAAATAATTATCTCTGTTTGTGAAGACAACATGTTTTATCTCTTAGATCTCATTCCCCCATCACTACCCCAAACCAACCAATCAAATAAAAAAAAAATCAAATAATAGTTTCAGTGAAGTTGTGTGCAGGTTAAAGACAGCCTTTATAGTAATGTCATTATGTGTGTTGTTTTAATGAATTTTTAAACATTTTGTTTAACAATGTTTATCTTAATTGAACTGCATCTTTCCGACATGGAGTAAGATTGTGTCCTATGGTCATGCTATAGTTGATAATATGTTGCGGTATGTTGCATTCCATCAAATCTGAAACCGATGCGTTCTTTCCATGATGTATTCGCTCTAATCTTATGTGCTTATTCAACAAAGTGTTTAAAACATGCAATTCAAGTAGAAGTAATGTAGTACATGTAGTACATTTTTTTTTTCATTCTGAACACTTACTCTGATCTACCCATTAAACGCTGAAGATGTTTGTTATTCATGTTACACACCATAGGTTTCGTTGGCATTGCGTCAAATATAATTATAGAAAATAATCTGAGATCTCCATTTTGACCTGTCGTGTCAAAAATAGAAATAAGTATCCTGGAAATCGTTCATTTAAGAAGTTAAACCATCTCATCTTGCAATGAAGATTCCTTCGGAGTAAAGAAGAAGTAGAGAGGGAAAATAACACTACGACAGGAGCTGCAATTCCGATTCCTTAATGCTCATATAGCACAGACAGCCTGGCACCTATCTTTATTTTATTATTTTTTTAAAGAAACAGCAGACATTGTTGAAGTTGCGCATAGACACAGAGTGGTTTCACCGTGGTTTTGTGCATACCCTCTTCAGTCTCTACGTTCTTTATTCACTACATCAAAATCACTGCTAAAATGACCATCCAGAACATGCAGAAATGAATGAGAAAGACGAATATTTAGCATGTTATACGTGTATCGGCTTTTTCCCCTTTGCTGTTGGTTTAAGGGGGAAACCGTGCAGATAAAGGGATGGTACAATGTTGATGGAGATGAAAATTGGGTTTTACCCTTTTTTTTGCGAGATACCAAGAAAACACTTATGAAATAGTACAGAGCATACCATTTTAAGAGGAATTCAAAGTTTATTCGACAAAACAAAAATCGAGTTTGGAATAGCTGTAACATCCAAACACATCAGGTAAAACAAAAAACGATCGTAATAAAAGGTGGGTCCCACACTTTATTATGATCGCTCTGTTTTGGATATCTTGGCCATTTCAAAACCAATTTTCATTAAACTTCAATAAACATTGAATCCTTCTTGGAATTATATGCTCTTTTATATTTCATGAGAGGTTTCTCACTATATCACTAAAAATGATAAAAACCTGAAGTTAAGTCTAAAAAAAAAAATATATATATACGATCCCTTTAAAGGTACTGTTTACCATTGGAAGCAGTAATTTCAAAAATGTTCGAGGTATCACATTGATGCACATGTGTAGGTCAGTTGTATCACGAAACATCTTTCCATGCAAACATAAAACATGAGGAGATATCACTATTTTTCTCAATAAACCGCAACTGCATAGATGGTTTAGTCTAGAAACATTGTTATCATAACTATTGTTCACATTTTGTACATTCAACTATACTTAACAGTACTTAACATATATAAATTATACCGATTCAAATTTTACATTGCTTGTTTCTATCCCTGGAGCCCGCCGCACACTATATACAGCTCACAACTATACGACTGACAGACTTTGAATCTGAAATAAACAAACTTATTTATTCCAAGGCAATTGTGATTTATTTCTTTGTTAAGTTAACAAGCTGATTTTGAATGTTGATAAGACTAATTGTATATTATTAATTTGGAACAAGAACTAAAATTGATAGTAATTTGAATTTGATGTATAGAGGTAAGGAAATTAAATGAACATATTATATACAATTTTGGGGTGTTTTTATAGATGATAAATTGTCCTGAAATCCTCATGTGAATCACATGTTCAACTATATCGAAAAGTATTGGTGTTCTCTACAAATTACAATTTCTTCCACAGAAAATTGTAAGGATGCTGTATTATTCTTTTGTTTCATCTCACATAAAATATTATAGTATTGTTTGGGGTTTCACTGCAAAGAAAAACATTGATCGTATTCATAAATCACAGAAACGCAGAATTTGTTTGATAACCAACTCTTCATATTCAGCTCCCGGTAAAGCCACCTGTTCAAAAAATTTTACCTGTTCAAGAATTCATTTCTTTTGAAAGTGTGATTTTTATGGATTTTTATGTTTAAAGTTTGTAATAATATTCTTCTTGAAGTATTTCAAAATTAATTCACTCTGAATTGCTCCATTCAAAATTACAACACCAGGAATGCTCAAAATATTCACACACCATCAAACTGGATTTCAAAAACTCAATCTTTGATTTTTATCCCCATGGCCTCAATTTTTAGAATACCCTTCTTCCATCAATCAGTCTGATGATTGTTCAGTTGAAATATAATAGTTGTTTGCAGAGGATCATTTCCAACAAGCCTCTTGTGTGCTTTCTATGATCTCCATTCAAAATGTATAAACTGTTCTAAGGCAATTATTGTGTTCTGATTTTTGTAAATGTTATATTTTGATATGGAAATAAGTGAATGAATTTAGCCTTGAGGACATTATGCAACAGGACTCTGCATTGCTTTCAATTTCCGTGGGCAAACAATTTACATAAACCACACTAGTGACGCGTAAAAATTCGTACTACTATAGTATCCTGTACATACTGACAACATGTACGAGATGAGAAGGGGAAATCCGAATTGAATTATTTGGGTGGTTGCGCAAGATGATGTAAACTGAATGCTACCGGAGATTAAACGAGGGACTATTCAAAGCAGCCCCCAATTCAATGCTCGAACACACCTTCACAAATAGAGACAATCAAACAGATAGAAAAATAACTATGTCATTTAAATTTTGACTTGAAAAAGAAAGCCTGAAATTTTTAACTTGTCACACACTTCGAGGTGAGGGGCCCACACTTTACAAGCATTGTCTTTTCAGTGGGTCCCTCCGTTTTTCGCAAAGTGCACATCGATATTTCACTTTATTTCATTTTACTTCAGGCATTATAATGTAAAAATTTGGAGTTTGGAGTTTTTTATCTTTACTGTAAGTTTACAAGCATTATTTACTCTGTTAAATTCACATTGTTTTGTTTATACGATTTCTATCACTGAAGAAAGTGAGATGTATATCACGTTATTCCTATTGTCGAAAAACGGAAATACATTTGAATTTGAATTTGTACTCGAGGTGACAATGATACATGATATTATTCTTATTCTTATTCTCCCTTATTCTTCTATACCCTTTTCATTGCCTTAAAGGGTTGTGATACGTCACTAATGGAGGATATAAGGTTCATACTATGTATCATGTAAAACGGGTTTGTTTGTTTTTTTCACTCAACTCCGTTTTTGTTGCAATATGATTTATATACTGAATGTATTTCCACTACTGATGTTCTGATGATTTGTCTTGTTGTTGTCGTAATGATTGTATTTTGTTCGTGTTTTGTATATGTATTCAAGTTATTTTGTCTGATTGTATTTTTATCGATGTAAATCAGACACAATTCAGCCCCGTTCGGCTGCGAAGTTTGATTAATAAACCATTCCATTCCATTCCATGATATCATTCCATTCCATTATTCATTCCATTCCATTCCATTCCATTCCATTCCATGATATCATTCACAATTGCATCATTATTTTGATAAAGATATGATATAGTTATCTCAAGTTACCTGCGGACCCAAATAGAACATTTTACAAAATCTGTCCCTGTCGAAATGAAATTGAAATAACAAAACATTTTCTTGGAACGAAATAAACAGCCTTATAGTTTTTTTTAGGCGGAAGGCTGTGTAGTTGCTGAATTAGCGACGTATGATGAACCATGATTTCTATTCAAATCCTGCGATATGCAAACCAATGGGATCATTGTTAGGCGATGACTTCAACACTTCTAGTCTCATTCTCAAACGTGATTGGACCACTGTCACTGTTTCCGTGGTTTCTGGAAGGAGTTAAAAACTTTCAAATTTGATAGTTTTCTTCTTGTTGTTCCAACTTCTCATGACACGTAATCTTGCCCTGTTTGTTAGATTTAAACTGTGTTAGATAAAAGAATGTTAATCATAGAATAAAACTGGAGTTGCCCTTTTATACGTTCATTTTTGTAAGCACATAAAAGCAGTATAACTAACTGTGGAAAATGGCGTTCTGTGACTCAAAAATATATCTCAAAATCTCAATTATAAAATGTGTCTTTCTGAAATATCTCTTTGATTTGTCGAATGCGTCTTGTTGTTTCTGGCTCGGTGAGAACTTTAGGCCTACTTTTTTTTTTCACTTGTATCGGTTCGTGGTTTTGTTTGTAGATCGATGTGCAATGTTTGTGCATCAGTCTCAGTATACCCACTCGTGCAAAATAATGATTCCCTTGTTTACAGTCAGGTTTTCACACGGTAGTTCGAGTTGCATGCACCGCTGCAGCAGTGCATGCAACTCGAACTACAGCGTGGCAAACAGCGCACTGTACAGTGCTGTATGCCACGAGCGGTTGAATATCATTCACTTAAAAAGAAATGCCAATCATAAGGGAATCTTTCTTTTCTTCTCAGAGCTACATTGATTACATTAAAGAGAGGCATCGACGGAACAAAGATTAGATCTGAGCAGTACCGCATAAGAGTCTTACCCTTAAATGACCAAAAAATGGAACAAGCGCAAACAAGAATGATCATAGAATCAGGGGGAAAATGTATTCTTTATAGATTTGTGATTCGCCTGGCTTGATGTCTAAAATATAAAAATATGGTCATCAAATTACAAATGAAATTTTAACACTGTTTTGAGCAGTTTTTCTTCTTTTTATTCTCCCCTAAAAATATATAGTTACCTAAATTCTGAATCTTTAAAGTGTAATGATTTTTTCCGCCAGCTTCAGTGACTCTGATGGAATGAAAAGATATCGTTTACAATCTAAGTCATTTTACAGAAACAAATAAACAAATAATCAACAACTAAAAAAAACACTTGTTTTATGTTCCTTTCATAATTGATTCAAACACAGACTGGACCTTAATTCCCCTTTTAAAGTGCGTAAATAATTCACTGCTTCTTGCAATGTACTGATATACTGACAATTCCTGATGCCTTTTTTACCTTCTTTACTAATATCTACACAGGGGATCACTTTGTCTCAAGCCTTTCGCTTTCTTTGTGAACTCCCCGACATATTTCATACTGTATATATTTCTATTTTTATGATGATCAATGAAGTGAATTGAATCAGATTAGATTAATCAATTAATTGATAATCTTTTCTCATTCCGTTGTTTTCCTATACGAACATATTTTTTAGATTCTTATGAGTTTTTATCTGATTACCGGGTGCATTATTTGGCGGTAATTACAAATGAGTTTCTGTTCGTCTGAAGGAGGATTTTGTGCGACGATGTACACACGCGGCAAAGAGTTCAAAACACGTTTCCCATGTATTTGTTATCACTATAGAAATCGCTGCAAAGTTCATCTAATTTTCGTTTCACTTAAAGGCATGAATTACCATTTGCAAATGAACAAAAGTCTAGCATTAGTGCATTAAAATAGCTCTAAAATGTGAGTTAGGGACGATAACATCCACTGTAAAAGTAAAGAGAAAATGATTCCGATGTTAAGTATTGTTTAGTATACAAACTGTGAACAATAGCTACGATAAGAATGCTTCCAGACTAAACCGTCTACAGTTATGGTTTATTGAGAAAAATACTGATATCTCCTTACATTTTAGGCTTTATAGCGAAAATTTTATGCGGTAGGATATTTAGTGATACAACAGACCTACACATATGAATCAAATGTGATATCTCGAACATTTTTAAAATCACTGCTTCCAAAGGTAGAGTGTATCTTTAAGCCCTTTTCACATTGGGATCATTTCTCTCATCCTTTACCTTCACATTGCGAAGTCTTTTTTTTTTCTTCTTTTAGACTGTGTTGTGTTGAATATCATATTTTTTCTTGGTATAAGTAGTGGCACGACATAGTGAACACGAACTTGACGAAGTTTCGGACCCGGAAGGGGCAGGGGATACATTGAAAAATGCCACGCACTTTGTATTCCTTGAGGTTGTAAAATAATTTAAGCCTGCTGGGAAAAGCAACGAAATGTCTAGAAGCTGGACTAAAAGAAAGAAAGACTTTGCTCAAACGTCATGGTTCTGTTGCTTTTATCAACTTGTATATCATTATCATTCTATATTATTTTGTGTGTTTTCTCAATTATTTGTTTTTTAACCGAATATATTGGTTTTCTCTTGCCCAAAATTAATGATATAAAGGTGGTTTAGCTCAGGTAGGTGAGGCACAGGTTCATGCTGATAGGCCAAAGTTTGCCATATTGCCTTAGCCGCACGATGCCATCTCTGCCTACTTATCTCCCTGACTCTACCACTGTCTTAATCAATGTCGTCATTGGCCCCACGAATGAGTTTTCTACATTTATCTAATCAATGTAACCTACATCAATGTCAGAATGGGACGTGTTGATGCTTCACCAGGGAAAGCCGTAGACAAAACACACGCACACTTACACACACAGCGCAGAGATTGCATCGCTCACAAAAGACAGGCATATTAACCTGTTGCATTGCACTTTATGTTGTTGTTTTTTCCACGACACCGAGTTCATACTAATACGCATTATTTTTTTTCACAGCAATGAGCTAGGACAATCTTTTTAACTTAGGCCTATCATTTTGATAAAGTCAAGAGTTAAACATTATTGATCTTTGTCTGGGGTTCTTGTTTGCCTGGCCCCTGGTGAGCACCAGAGCACAATGGTGTGAATAGAGCCATGCCGGGGTTTTTCCCTTTCAGTTCCCTGTGCGTCATGCTTATTTTTAGCTGCGTATAGTGTGCGGCGAGTTTACGAAGACGTGTCGGAATGGCTGTGCGTGCAAGCACACGTTTTATCGTGCGCTTTGTGTATCGCACCTGGATAGGCCTATACCGTACACAGTTGACCTCACACCAACCAGCCCACCTCCCTGCACCAACAAAACTCCTTCGAAGTGTGACGGACTCTTCCCTGATGTATGCAAATACTCAAAGGAGACACTAATGTACACATACTTTATTGTAACCCGACTGAGTCAAAAGAGAGGGAGAGGAAGGGAGAAAGAGAAGGTGTGGGGTAGGGGAATAACCTGGCATCATACTATAAGCTGCTTGGTGGAGTGTCTGTGTGTATGCGTATCGAACCGAACTGAAGACTGCACTACGGCACCCGGCTCAGTGGAGCTGAATGCAATATCTCCGAGCCAGTGAGGCGACTTGACAAGGCTAGACCTAAGCGCCCTTTTCCTGTGGCGCTGCCAGAAGTTTCGAAGGCGCCGCAGCAGTCAGTGCCCCTGTGCCCCTTGCCTGTAGCACCCAATGCACCTCGGAGTCGCCTTTCTGACCAAACCTTCAGGATACGCGGGGACAAAGTTATACGGCACAGGTTTCCGTTCTCCTCGAGTCATGTGATATGATATGGAGTAAGGGACGCCGAACAGGACTTCAGGTAATGTTCCCTATTGTCCTGAGATCATCCTCTCTCAATATCAAGTGGCAATTACTTCACCCTCGATAAGCTTAAAGGCTTCGTTGTATTAACTTCACCAACTTCATATCTTCTACCATTCCTGGCCACAGTTTGTAGCCCGTTAATCTTCGTATTAAGGTTGACCCCTCACTTGCAACGTTTGATGAAATACAAAATGAAATTGATAGAAAAAAAAAAAACATAGGATGGTATTCCTTGTAAAAAACGAGTCTAAACACTGAAAATACTGTTGAACATGAATATCAACTGAGCAGTTTCAAACTTAAACATGCAGTATTTGGTATTTTTCCATTCGGAGATGCGTTAAAGGAAGATTTTTTATTTTCACTGTGATTAACATCAGAATTTCGAGCTAAAATGTGGTTCATTACGCTGTTTCTGTTTCTGAAAGGTCATATATACTTCGGTTGACATTGAGAATTGTGATGGTTTGAGCTAAAATCTTATGGTGAAACAATTGCTTCAACAAGTTATTGCAACATATGAAATGAACGTGAACTTGCAACAAAATTGATCCCATGTATGTACAGGATAAAGTCTCACATAGCAGGTTGAACCAAGTTTCCCTTGAACCATTTCTTGTCATCAGTTTATTGAATCAAACTTTCCTTCGCATTATATTTTCTAATAGGTGCTATATAAGGTCGAATTATTGTTCATGCTTCCAGCAACTTACAAAAAGAAAAGAAGTCACTTGCTCACATTAGAATACCGTGGGATCTTGTGATAGTAAGAAACAATTTCCATGAATGCTTGCTATGAGAGTGGATGTGTGTGTGTGTCTTTAAACGAGCATTTTATTTCACTTTTTAACAATTTCCGCATTGACACCCACGAAATCCTGATATTACGTTTTCTTTGTGCATTAGCAATATCTTCAGAATGTATTACATACTATTTTAAAGTAAATGACATCACCAACTCTCGTGTTCGTGGGAAATAGGTCATGGACTTGTTATGATTAATGCGGTGGTGTGCGTGACAGTTTGTGATGGTTTGATTTAGAAATAGTGCTGGACATATTGTCAGAATTTAAATTTGTCATTGTAACAAAGAAAATATCATACATACTATAGTCAAACATTGTTATCACTACCTGATATGTTATAGTCAAAATGAATGAAAACGAGTAATCATGCTTTTCTTCGGGTTGAGTGGTATACTGCGATATCAGAAGGCTTATTCAACAATTTATTCCGTTATCAATGTAGTAATCAATGAATGCCTATTGTCAATCTAGGCGGTCATGGTGTGTGAATAATGAAATGCTCTGAATCAGGGCACTATTGTTGCGATATTATGAAAAAAAAATCAATATGATTGTAGTAGCGGCACCCATAGATCACTGCTAAGCTGCGTATAACGTTATACGGAGGAACTAGATATAATCAGGTGGAACTTTTTATCCCACAAGAACTAAAAAACATTGAATCAATAAAGTTTTGATTCAACGGGATGGCACTCATTGACATCCACACTTTTCGGGATTTTTTTTTTACTGCAAAAAGTAATGGATATGGCGATTGTTTCAAGCCTTGAACGTGTATTCTTCGTTAAATTCAAGATAATGTATTGACTATGGATCTCGCATGATTGTGGTACACCTAAAGAATGAAGGATACACATCGAGCCTGGGTTGACAAATATATAACAATACTGAGCGTTCACCTCCACAAGCTCATGATACTGCATGTAACTCACCCTTTTATACATCATTCAAAAAATGATTCTGGAACATGGCTTCTTCATCTGTTCGAAGTATGATAACCGCCAAGAATGACAGCACCGGGCGATGTAGCCTATTCTGAATCACGGAAGAGACCGGGGTAACTAGAAATAACGACAAGGATCAATACCCCATACACTCTATTTATACACTGGATCCTTCTGCAATGCACTAGACACAAAATGCATTATAGATTTGGAACTATGGTTGTAATGATCATGAGCTACACAAAGAAACACAAGACATTTAAAGACTTGTTTATGAAGCAGAAAGAATGAAATCATAAACGTCTGGAAATATTTGTTAAAATTTATTCACTGTGCTTGGTTGCCTAGAGAAATACTGTCAGTATTTATTTGCAATATCGTAATGAATCGAACAAATTATGTTGATGATATGATGACAGTGTCGTGGCCGAGAAATACATTTCGATATTGATTCGGGAACCATAATATTGCTTTGCAAGGCGTTATCATGGTTATATTCAATATGTAGACTAAAAATCTGAAACCGATAAGTTGACATTCCTACAACTTGTATTTCATTCTTCTAAAGATATCTATGAAAAGAAAGCAATTCCGTTTTATTTTAAAGAATTCACTGAAATCATGTATATCTCTGTTTTTGTGATTAGAGTGTATAATGTTGATACACCACGTTCTTGTTTCATTTACAAGGATCATATTTAAGTAGCCATGACTCATAGATGCATTAAGGAAGTACAGGTCCCTTTCGCGGTACAGGTGCAATTATTATGGGTATGTCAACACTGTAAGTCGCATATAGATTTATAGACATGTGGCTTTCATGTCTCTGCCTTGTGGTAGCCAAGCGATATGGTGTTAAATGGAACACTTGTACGATATTGTCTTTGGTTAATATCATTTTACCGTGAACATTTGCCTCGGTAAAAACTACCTGGCAGAAAGGCTGTTCGATGTCAGATGGATCAATTGTCTTAGTTTGCAACCCCGGCTCTCAAAAACGCATAGGTCCCATGAATATACCTTACAAAAACTTGTAAAATAAAACCACTAGCTAAAGATTACACATCACGTATGTAGAAAAATTACGATAAAGTATTACATACATATTACTAAATGAAGCTGATGGCAGATGAATAGTTCTTCTGGTGATGTTGCCTTCGATCAAATTCCATCCAAAGTTTTACGGAAGTATCGAATTTCCCCAAAGTTTTAAAGCAACATGGCAAGGGGACCTACTCATAAGTAGAAAATGATGCTACTGAACACAACGAAGTGACAGGGGAAAGCAACAAAAGGTCACTCGGAGGCAGATTTTCAGAACGACTGTTATGCCAAGTTACTCATGTTCATTCTAGGCGCACTGTACTAGGATGTGACGGTCATCAATGTGGGTTTGCATTTTATATGTAGGATGATCATGCCGGACTTCGAGAAGGGAAGGAAAAAATAGACGGAAGATAGTTAGGAAGAAGTGGCATTTAAGAGGAAGAGGAAGAGGAAGAAGGAAAGAGGTTGTAAATCAAGATGAACACGTCCTCACATGATAAGAGTTTAGCTATTGATTCTCCAGGACATTTTTTCCTCCTTATGAGTTTAGAATTACCATAGTGGATACTTTGTTGCAGAAAGTTGACAGTTCACTATCTGTGCGTGAGCGAGGGAGAGCGGCCGCCGAACCGGACTATGGGCTGGCCGCTCAAAAGATACGGACAATCTTAATATTACGTTCCTACTCGGGGTACCTACATGCTGCCTTGCGTGGATAGGAACGAACTGAGACGATATTGTGAATAAAATACTAACAAATGTTAGCAAAAAAAAAAATACATCTGTGGTGAATCTACAGGATATAACAGTCAAGACACCTGATACTGACAATAGTATGATGTTACCTACCCATTTTTGTCTCATTAGTGTGACTGACCAGTGTTAGCACTGTTCACCTTAAAACCCTCAGCCGTCACTGTTGATAGTGCACGGACATTGATATGACCCATTGGCCAAGACTGATACGATTTGATTTGAATTAATTTCCACTTTGTGTTCACAAAAGAAATAACCGACTTATAAAGTAAATATCAATATACAGTAACATTTTGTTACTGTATATATATATATATATATATATATATATATATATATATAAATGTATATACGTTATTGAAACGTATATATTCTTACAACGTCATGGTATACATTTGCATCAAAATGGTGAAGTACATAATAGTCATAAGAGCAAAAGTGGGAAGCCTAAATCAAAAGCACAGCTTGTATTCAATTCGATTCAGTTCAATGCGGTTCAAATAAAATGTTATTATTCTTATCGCACAAAATTTGTGAAAGCAAAATGTACAATGTATCACAACAACAACAAAAAATACATACATTTTGAAACTAATTGTTCAAAATAATTGCGTTAATGGAAAAGAGGGACCCAAGCTGCTTATGCCCCCAATGATCATTAAAAAGGAGGGATCTTGTCCAAGGATGCACGCATCGGGCAAGAATCAGTCTCCATTTCGTTTTAGCAATCAATTGTTAGTTAACGCCATTTTGAAAATTACCATAGTGCTCCGTGTGACTTTGCTAGGGAAAATGCAGCCTTGTTGTAGCAAAGTGAAACCTGTAAAGCTTTCTACACCAACACCAACTTCATAGAGACACAAAATATATGCACTGAGACAGACACACACTCACCATGCACACACACTACACAAATACTCCTTCAAACATAACATAAACGAAATGAGGTCTGAAATCTGATGCAGATAATGACAATTCAGCCAGTTTTCAAAGAAATCTTTATAGGAATAGAAACCTTTCATGTAAAACGCCGCTGTATGAAAACATGGAAGGAAAAAAAATATGAACAAGAAAAGAACGTTTCTGCTTATGACCTAAAAGTGTCATTTTGCATGGACATTTATAACTCAATGAGCAGAGATGAGCGCAGAACAGGTTCGGGGCTCAGATTATTGTATTTGTCAGTGCAACAATATAAGCTCACGAAATGTCCGTGAGTCCTTGTGATGTGTAGGAAATGAAATCGGGCTGGAATTTCGAGTTTGCATAGTAGAAAATGGCACTCGTTCTTGCGATCCACATCATAATCATGTATTTGCTTTTCTCGCAGAGAGCAAACCAATTTGTTATTTTGTGAGGGTTGAAGCATTTCGCAAAATATTTTAGGAAGACGAATAAAGACTCAATATCCCAACCTACTAAAAACCGATACTTTTCATTATAGCATATAAGAACCCTATACCGTCATGACCGTAGAAAAGCCTCGACTTTCAATGCCGCCAGTGGCAAAATACTGAAGGAATCAAGTATATCATATCATGCAGTATAATCATCGTATCCTATAGGTTACTGCATTGTCGACTGCTTAAGCACAATTTAATTCGTCTACCACATTAGTCTACCACATGGTAATATTTTCGTTAAAATCTGCATACTTTATTTTCTTCTTCGTATATTGCTCTATAAATTGTGCTTCTCGATGCACAGTAATATTGGGGGGGGGGGGTCGACAGTTAGTTTTGTTAGTCGATCATGTAATGACGAGCTAGTCCACCACTACCTAAAGTAAGTTTGATTTTGTTTTGTTTTGTTTTGTTTTGTTTTGTTTTTATGAGGAGTTTTAATGGATGACATGCAGGTTCGTTACTGTCAAGGGGACTATTTTACCATTTGAATATAGCAAGAGAGAATTGTCAGCTGCATACAGACAAATTACGAGAGTTAAATTGAACAACATGAGTTGATGATGTTTAGATTATTCTCGTCGTTGTTGTCGGCTTGATTGATCTGCAGATAATAATTGTCCATGCTTTATGTAGAAAGACCAGAAAATAATAATAAGAAAAGACTAATAATCGGTGGGAGACCTATCATTAGTGAGTACTGCAGACAACCCATCCCATAACATAACAATTCACTTACTCTTTCCACGTAACATCGCAATTGGTTAAATTCCCTTTCATTTGATATTACATTATGATATAACCTGACCTGGCGGAACACCTCTAAACCACTGTAGGCAGTGGTTGTAGGGGGACTCTCTAGGTTTTCCCCTTTCGGTTTCTTACAATACTCACAGGCTCTCATTGACTAGAGGACCGGAAACTCCTTTTGTTTCTTTTCTCATTTTTTCCCTAATATGGGTGGACCTATACTCTGAAAGGAATTGTGGAGGTTTTCTATTTCACTTTGTTGTCATTTTTGTCTTTACTTGTTAGCCAAGTCGCTGAGGTGAAATTCAAGAGAGAAGGAAAATATCTAATCCACCTGTAAAGCTAGGATGAAATTATGAATAAAGGTCCTTTATTTTGATGTGATATTTTAGTGCTGCAAGTGTAGGATTCTAATTTGGGTATTTGGTGTCGTGTGGCCTTGCGCCAAGCCTTGGTCTTGAAATGATATTCTCTCATCATCTGCGTGCATTTTGAAATGAAGGATTAAATGAATTGATGAATGTCTGATGAATTCATTACCTGTATATGTTGAATTAGTACTCGAAATCTAAATGAAAATCGTAGTTATTTATGGTCAAAAATTTTCCCTCTTATGCCTTCTTTTCTATAAGGTATAGCTAGTTTATTTTCAGCCCAAACTCACTGTTCCCTTCTTAGTGACATTTTGCAGGAAGAAAAACTTTTACTAGAATTTTACTGGCCGGCTTTGGATATGGTTGATGGCTATGTTGGACAGTTAAGGGATAGTAACACTTAGTGGATTGCAATATTGCTATCATCACACTCAACCCCACGGGGCAAGTCGCGTGCAGATCGTGCCAAACGTGTTATCTGTCATAGATGCTGTATGTTTGGATGTGGATTGCAATGTGTGTACGTGCTGGCCTAGCGTATATCACAATGAATGTTTCGGAATGTCTGGGACCAAAGATGTTATCGAAGGTATTTCACACGATTTAGATGGAGTTGTGCAATGTGTTTTAGTAGTCGGGGGATATGATATTTTTTCAAACTTGTAAATTAGTCAGTGTGTAATTACCGAACACTAAAAATTTGCTTATGGCAAATGAACGTTCCCAATCAAAAATTTCCTCAGAATACAAGAAAACTACCTTATATGGGGAAAATCGGTGGTAGATCATTTACTTCTCTGGACACATGGGGCGTCCCCTCCTATATCACATCACTCTCTTTTGTTAATAAACTTGTTCAATTTCAATGAATCAAGACTATGTTCTTTGTCCAGCTTAATCTGAATAAAATGCATTCTGATCAAAACCTTCACAGTCATTATCGTACGATGACGCAAAGTTCTTGTCTCCTCACTATTATGATCATTTCTCTCAGAGTGCTCGTTGAATAATACAATAGGTTATCGACACCGTTTACACAGCATTGATACCATTTTCTCTTAACTCGCGGTTGGAGTCTATAGTCAGAGTACAGAGGAGGATCGACATGCGCACGTTGTGGTGTATTGCGTTTGGACATCACAAACGTGTTGCACTAAGACTAGTTTCCACAGAACTGGGCGTTCATATCAGAATAAATAGTGAGGACTTGAACGACATAGACACAAGTAGAATTACAGTCTGATCTTCGTCGGCAGCACCCGACCTGCCCACACGCCTTTGCCAAGCGATCTAGCTGTTGCCTAAAATTATGTGTATACTTATACAGTGTATATTATATAACAAGTTTTATTTAACCGCTTGATTGCTTGGCAGTATTACAGAATATTATCAATTCATTTCGATTCGAATGACGTGTTTGTGGTATATAGCCATAAACATGACGACCATCAATTGGTGAAAATCAGGGTAATTGTTCATGAACTTTACTCGAAAATAAACATTCTGTAGTCTGCCACATTGCAAACTTATCAGCTTATCAGAGATTGTGACGTCCTAAAAAAAAAAACCACAAAGGAAAAAAAATGCATTCGCAACCCCCTGTATTATTCCATTGTTTTATATTCTTTCCACAAAGAACATGTTGGTACACGAGCCTGTATCACGAATATTGTAATGTGTCCATTAGATAGATACCTTCATGTTGCTATTTGTTAAATTCCCCGTGGAGAATGATAATCTCTTATAAAAGGTGAACATAAAATGAGTGTTTACATGAGACGACCCATGTGGCTGTCTGCAATATTCATTGTTTGACGTGCACGACACTATATTTTGTTCACATTTCCAAACTCATCAAGATACATATTAACAGAGACAATAATATGCAAAGTTAGAGGCCTCAACTTGTGATTTCATGTGGCGACTTGAGAAATGACGTTTACCTGCCAAAATAAATGTTCATTGATAATTCCTGACGTCGTATTAAACCTATTCAAAGCGATAAAACTTGTGTTTCTCAAGCAAGCCTTTTTTTTTCTTTTCTTTTTTTTTTTTTTTTTTAGTGAGGGTATGTACCTCGCATAATCTTATTCTTAAGGGGGTATCTTACTGAGCGGCGAATGTTTGCGAGAGTAGCGAAATCTAGCGAATTTTATTTTTCGCCAGAGTTCATGAACAGTTGCAATCAAATTCGTAAACAATCGCGATCAAATTCGCAAACAGTTTTCACTGTGGTAAACAGTTTTTCTTGTCGCAAAGAAATTTTAAACATGTTCAAAATTTCTTTGCAATCATATTCTCAAACAGTTTTCCTCGTTGCAAAGAAACTGTAAATTGCAATTGTTTACGAATTTGATTGCAACTGATAACGAACTCTAAAATTCCCTAGCATTCGCTTCGCTCGCAAACATTCGCAGTTCAGTGAGATGAATCCTTTATATCACACGCAATGACTGTAAAGGGGATATATCACTGATCTGCGAATGTTTTCGAATGTTCGCGAATGTAGCGAATCTTCGGTTAGCGGGGTGTGTAAACAGTTGCAATCATATTCAGTTTCTTAATCATAAACAGTTTTCCTTGTCGCAAAGAAACTTTAAAATTGAATTTTTTTCCCATTTCTCCAGTTCAAAGAAATAAAAGAAAATCTTTACAACAAGAAAAACTGTTAGCAACAATGATAACTCTTTAAAAATTTCATCGCACCTGTTTACGAATTTGATTGCAACTGTTAGCCCTGACGAAACCTTAAATTCGCTACGTTCGCAAACATCCGCCGCTCAGTAAAAATGAAAGCATCACTTCAGTACAACTTCGAGCTGATGGCGATGATTGCTATCATAGCTGTCTTAGTGTCAACTAACTTGATGCTCTGTGAGTATTTCAGCATATCTGTTGTGGTCACTTTATGGTAATAACACCATTTTTCCAACGTGAAACGTCTTGTTGTGAGAGAACTACACGGTATCATATAGAAGCGAATGAGTGTAGCCGTATGCCGGTGCCGTATTATAATTATGTTGCTGAAGACGTCAAATAGACAATGCAAGACCTTGGTAAATTTTAAAAGGAAGTATACACGTAGATGAAAGTGACTCTCGGAAGGACCTCATTCAATGCTTGACCTTGAGTATCGATGAGTCATCAAGGGTCATGGCATCACAGCTCGAGGCTCGTGATCACCATTTTCTGGTATTCCTAACAGCCAATGAGAAAGGAGCTTAATTAGTTAGATGAAGTTGAATTGCTCTGATTGGATGAGGGACGGTTTGCTAGGTTGACGATCACCTTTTTTTGTTCCGGTTTGCGCAGGTACGTGTATCGTACATCTTGTAAAGGTTCCCGGGCATTTAATCAAATGACAGATATGGAAATTAGTTGGCCGCAATCCAAACGAATGAAAGAGGGCATCAGTACAATACAAGTGCTCGCGTGTAGTCGCCTAGATCTGTCATCAAGCCATCAGGGGCTGTTCGTGTGTATCATGCATCCCTTGTCAAACCTCCTTGACTTTTCTTTCAGTATGTTTCCGTAAACTATTGACCAATCACAAGTGAGGATTGTCAGCACGTGACTCGATGCAAGGCGCATGTCACCGTACGCCGACTTCTAGCAGCACATAATGTAAACACCCTTGCCCTTCACGCTTTCACGCTTATGAAGGACCTTACTCAAAATGGGGCGGGCTCATTAACACGCTTATCTGGATGAGGCCAACGTTGGCGATCGGGTGACATTGTTTTGGGTTCAAGCCATTCAGCGCTTTGCTCTCCTCAAGTACAGTTTCCTGCTTGCTCATATTATTTACTCCTCTTAAGCCGCAGACCCTGGACATGAAATTAATTTTTATGAACTCAGTTCCGAATAGGTTTCATCAATAGGTGTCTCCGGCTAATTGGACTCCCGGGGGAAGCTCTTTTCATGAGGCTATCGCCACTTAAATCGAAGACCACCTGTATTTCAGCATTTGTCAACAATACAGTAATGCCAGTAGAGAAGAGGAACTGGTCTGTATTTACTTGTACAAAAATACTTAGGACACTGCTCTAACTATTGTTGTTGCGACGTGTATCCACCCGCCTGAGACCTTCATTGTTCAATACCATGGCCGATGAGACGGGTGAGTGCTCACTGGCCGAGATGTCGTTATCGCGTCCAGCCAAGTATAATTATCGTGAGAGTATTACACATTGTCTAAAGAGACAGGCAGAACTTCACTTTATTTAGATAACTCCAAACCAGTGTAAATGCATTTCCATGCGTCTAGTTTGTCAGCCTGCACACTGCTGGTTTTTCCCAATCTCATTGCTGTTATCTTAAAGTAGAGTTATGTCGTCAACGCTATGCATTAGGTGGATTTTTGACATAAAGAAAGAAAAAGCATTTTATAACATAACTTTACTTGATTTTTTTTCAAGGCTTGAATCAATTTCACTATGAAAGTTGTATGAAATTTTGGACTTTTTGTTCATATTTTTTTCTATTCATTTTCATCGAAATGTTTTTTTTTTATATTAAGCTCTGCATAAATATTATGTGATAAAGAGAATGTAGACATATGTTATATGTGTATAGAATGTAGATTTATCTTCCAGTTTTATAAATCAAAGTGTCTTTCGAAAATCATTCTTTTTATGTCTTCATCAATACGCCGCATTGTTCTGACCGCAGGTGACTGGGATTATTTTTGATTTTTTCGAACGTTGATATTGCGGAAAATTTAATACCAGTTTTAGTTTCGATGTTGAATGTTTTTCGATCGTGTGCCAAGTCTTTCACTGCAGCATGTTTCCATCCTTAGTCATATCCTGTCAAATAATAATACTTGTGAATGATTACCCGATCAAGTTATGTTGTAGAATTACTTTTAGGAATATGGTCTCCAGAATCTGTTGATGTGCTCATGCACAGTATGTTCTCACAAAATATGAAAGTAGGGTATTTGAGGTCACATAAATCTCGAGTAAACTTGACTTTTATAATGATAAAAATCTGCATATCAATGATTAATGATAACTATGAGTGAAAAACAATCGGAGAAAAGGTTAAAACAAGTTTTTTTTTTCATAGTTAAACTATAGTAAAGCAAGGGTTCATAATTTACAAAAAAGAAGATACAATTTACCTGCAGCTTTTCAGGATCAATGGCCTGGGAAAAGTAAATCTTATGTTATTACATACTTTTAAGAAAAGAAAACAAACACAAAATATCACACTAACATGATGTACTTTGCCTTGAGAGTTTCTGGTTAAAACTATGGGCAGAGGTGACTCCAAAGGAACTATGAATGTAGTTCTTTTGGAGGCACCGAGGCCTATAAAGTTTTAACAAGAAAATCGATATTAGGCAAAGTACATTTCTTTTATTTTTTTTAATCAATAAATGTAAATAAAAGAAGGGAAAATGCGAAGCGAGAAGTCTTGTGGTGGATGCGATGTTGTGAAGTTACCCAATACCGACTTTAAGAAGCAGCGCACGATGTCAGAACTGTTTTGTGATGTTACAATATTGTTTTGTTCGAAAATGTTACATTTCACAAAGTGGCAGTACGAAGCAATACCCAATGTCAGAATTGCTTTATAACGTCATAATTGCTTCGTTACATATTGATACATTTCACAGACTAACGGTACGAGCAGTGCGCAAAGTCAAAATTGCTTCGCGATGTCACAATTGTTTGTTTAAAAATGTAACATTTCACAGAGTGACGGCATAAAGCTGCATGCAATTTCAGAATTGCGTTGTGACATCATTTTGCAAACAGTATATTATGTCGTTACAGACGTGACGTCATTTTGCAAATAGTATTTCATGCAGTGCCAAACATGCAAACTTTCTGACATAGCAGAAAATTCCTATAAATCACGTGAAACTCTTTCAACCAATCACCAGAGGATAAATCTTTTATCCAAAATATACTTATCGTTCTGCCGGATTCTAAAATATATATAATATATATGATATATATCGTCAATCGGTTGCAATATATAAAATAGATATCCCCATTTCATTTCCTTGTCAAATGGGATACTTAATTAATTCTTTTTTTTTTGTACAAGCAGGAGTAAAAAAAGAAGTAGCAATTTCAGATGTGTAGGCGCAATAGAAGCAAATATAATATATTTATATATCCGTAGTATTAATAGAAGCTGCATTGGTGACAATAAGACATTCCATCGAAATATAGTAGCAATGACCAAATCGCAGTGGTACAAGGAGAAATATAATAGCAGAAGTAATCATTAATATAACTAGTGCATGTAAAAGGAGTAGTATACTTTACTTACTTTACTTTTAATTTCAATTTTCCGGTACGATGGTGTAGGGCAGGGTCTGTTCATAGATCAGGGTTGAGTTATCTTCTGCTCCTCTCCTTCCAATAGATACGTGTATTATTCTGCACTGCTCTCGTTACAATAAGGTTACATCTCAAAGTGAGATTAAACTAAAATTACAAAACATATACATGACAGGGAGGGTTGGGCGTACTTAATCGTTCATGGAAAAAAAAACGCAGCACCCTTTCGGTGCTCATCTAGCCTATATACTTACAACGACGTTCGCTGAACATGCTGAGACCACTGCTTCTGGAAGAAAATTCCACATTTCAGTATCATCTCTCAGTTACAGGCGGAAAAGGGGAGACGTGATGGACGTGTACAAGTACTTGGACGGTCAATATCACACTAACTACATGTTGTGTCTTAACAGTGGTGGGGGAACTAATGGTCATATTCAATGAAGCTTGGAAAACAGTATGCTAGATTGGATGTGAGGAAGTGCCTTTTTACAAACAGAGTGGTTGCTAAGAATAGGTGGTATGTATAGACGTCTAGAGTAGGACAAAATGTCTATAAAATTCCTGGAATCATTTTAGTGGCCCTTCTTTGGACACCTAGCTTGAGTGGTGGCCATATACATCCTGACTATTCCAAAATAGGTCTTGCAATGCCTTTGAACATGTTGAACAAGAGCCTAGCATTGTATAGTACTCTAGTATTAGCACAGCAGTTGCGCCAAGAGTTGACTCCATGCTCTTGGCAATAGTAGATAAAGTAAAGAGTAGAAAGGGTGGTGGAAGTCGCTGAGAAGTAGCAGTGATGTAAGTTGTATATTGCTGGATGGTGGAGATCCAAAATTATAAAGCTAAAAAATATTACTAGCAATGATATCATAGAAATAGAGTTCGTGGGAGTGAGAGGGAGAAAAATGTGTGTAAGCGCGGTGAGGTAGTTTCTTTTCATTTGCCGTTAATGGGATCTACGCACTTCTGTATTTGTGATCACTTCTTTGTAGGAGGCAAGTCAATCAAAACAATCAATAGCATTCCACAGCTCTAAAAAAACGGAACATGAACAAAAATATATATCATGTGTCATGTGCTAAGCGATTGTCGAGTACGATCTGAATGGATAAACCCCAAACATGACCGTGTACGGTCGATGGGGAAGTCTTCACCAGATGTAAACTTTTATGACAGTCATGATAGTAATAGTTGGAACACATTACTAGTTGCATGTCAGCCTTATCTCATTTTCTGTAATTTCCTTTCATATCGTTTTTGCAAAAAAAAAAAGAAAGAAAAGAAAAGAAAAACTTTGTCATATCACACCAACTAATATTTACGGACACGCACTGATATACTAAACATTTAATGACGTTTACTGCTACAAAATAGTGTAATATTAACAACAGAGGCCTGTTGGTTTTTCCAGCTTAAATCGTACATAGATTTACGGGCACCTTCTGCTTTATATTATTCAGTTCCTTAATTTACATGATGCTAACATAGTGTACTCACAATGGGCAGTTTGAGGGTTGTTCCTATATGCACAAAGCTCAGAAAACTTGTTGTGCATGTACGTGATACAATTTTGATCTACTGTACCTTTCGAATATGTATATCGTTCAGTGGAATCATGGATATATTTCCAAGGAGAGAGATCGGTCTCTAAAACGTTCATGTCGTGCTGCCTGTATTTCGAGCATAATATCTGTTTTCTTTCATCAGTTAGAAACATACTCTGGTGCCATGTCGTGAGAGCATAATGACCGTTGATACAATACTCTACACTGCAAGATGTCCAGTCATTCAGGAAAAATAAAAGCAAGTAACAACAATAACAACAATGAATATGCAAATGGCGTTGTAACTGGCAATCTGTATAGGGGTGTCCATTCATGTATATGACTTTGATACACCTGCCAGAGTTCGACAAATTAACAGGTGTTTGGTACGAAACTCTGACATCACGTTGTGTTGTACTTCTATGGTCCCTCTCTTTGTTTGCCACTATAAAATCCTTCTTTTATGTCCAGTTTCTTAAAAAAAAGAAACAGCAACCTCTTTGATAGCATTTATTACAAACTCTATAATATGAATGAAAATAGAAACTAGACTGTAGTAGTATCGTCAATGTGCAGATATAAAACAAACGATGCTGTTTTCCAAAAGTCACCCACAAGGGCCTTTGATGGAAGCTATACTGAACATCTCAATGAAGGTTAGTTCTTCCACAATGCACAAAGGTTATTCCCTTGAACAGTATGTAGGAATGAATTGGTGTGCGGGGGATGTTTAATTAATATCTACATACAGTTACCTCTAACTTCTGAGGTATTTTGTCATCTTATCTATCCTTTATTTCAACAGATTCTCAGATGAGCAAATGTTCGTGAATTTGGTCTTGAATAAATGCTAGTACCACTTTACGATTCAAGTCCACTTGAAAATAATGATCATTACATGTAAACGACCATGATTTAGATTCAATATCGATTTCAATATCTAGATCATTGTGGGAGGGCAATGAAAGCCCGTTTGCTTGACTGAAAAAAAAAAATGGCTCGAAATAATTACATGTCTACATCGTGAATGTATATAACAAGCTGAAAAATATAGAACTTCAAATTGTACATAAACAGTACATTGAAGGACAGGGAGAGAGAGAGAGAGAAAGGAGCAACTTAAGCTTTTTCATTTTGATATCATGCAGAAGAAATAATAGAAATAACTTATCAAAAAATCAACAGTAGTGGTAGGGGCTTAAAGGGGCGAGCAGCTAATTACTGCTGCATTATAACAAAACAACAAAAACAGCTGATTTTCGTAATATTTCTATAACAACCATAGGACGTATTTTATATTACCACTTTATCTAATGTGCATGTATGGCAATATAATCGTGGCGGATAACACTGTTTCATTAAAGCTTATATGAAATTTGAGTTAGATGTCTATTTCCTTTCTATGTCATAAAAAACTTAATTGGTATTGAAACGCTCCATCCTGCCGGAAAAATGTATGGTTTAAGAAACAAAGCTAATATATATAACTTTTCCAAATCCTTCTTTCTCATGAAGGAAATGTGTAGCTTTCAAATTGTCATAATTTTCTTGATGTAAACATGAATTAAATGGTTGGGAAAAAGAAATGACGCTGTGTATGTAATGAAAGATGCAGTTATCATTATATCTTTATTTCTCATCTATTTTCTTATCTATAATTTTACATTAAAAATATCATAACTTTGGCTATGTCTATACCTGGTTTGCCTGGGAAAGAACTTCGTTTGTTTACTGAGGAAGTGCTCTCCCCCGGGCTCTCCCGTCCAGCTGTCTCGACAATCGAACGAAACGGATCTGTATCACGAATTAGGCAATTCCATTGTGACGTAAATAAAAAAAGATAAAACTTTCGCTGTTACAAAGCAGTACTCTTCGCTGAAGGTACCGTTACTGTGACCTCATGTAAACGAGTTCGCTCTCAATTCAGTTGTGGAGTAACGTACTCACCGTTACTCTGTCATACATAATCACTGCAAAGTTATGTTGACTGTCATAAAACAATTTAAACGTCCTTTTCAATGGTGAAAAGAGTAAAATATCTTGCGATATGGAATTCTGGCTGTCACGTATGTGACTGTAGAATTAGAAATATGAAACACAATATGAGCGAAAATATAAGCTTATGTAAATTAATGTAATGTTAGTGAAGAAGTGATCGACGATTCATAACCGTGCCCTTTCGTTCACCCCTATCTAATGTAGGCAGGTCGGAGGACCCAAATCGAAAGTTCACCATAGCCCTACATATCGTCCTACAATCTACAGGGTCGGCTAGGCATCACACAAGCTGATTATTTGCTGTTTTGAATGGAATTTTTCATTTTTTTCTCTTTCTTTTTTTTCGGGGGGGGGGGGGGGGGTTGTCCTTGAAAGTATGGCACGTTTTCCTGTTGAGACCCGAAAGTCAAGCCCTTCTTTCCGTCATGTTACATTATTTTGAGAACACCATAGAATTAATTTAAATGAGTAGTTTGTAGCGGAGTTGGGAGACTAAACAAGTGGCATTCAAGTGTCTTGGACTATTTGTCCGTTGTTTCAAAACATGGTTTATTTTTTACTTCCTAAACACTGATTTCCGCAGAACGAGACAAAGAAGGTATCGGATCGTTATTTTATCTAGAGAGAAAATTGAAGCTACTCTCCATATTGGTAGTGTTGTCAATAATTATAATGTTAAAGAAATGGAAAAAAATGATATAACTTTGCACCCAGCATACAAACGAACAGATCAAACCGTGTAAGCTTTAAATTAGAAGGATACATTACGAGCAAACGCATTGCAAGTTTGCGTACAAGTTTGAATGGTATAAGATGTGAACAGAAGAATTGATCCCACGAACAAATTGAAAGACAATTGTAATATTTGTATCCTTTTGGCTGATTGAATATGGCTGCATCTTAGATAAAGCCGGAAGAGGTAAAGATTGTAACAGAACTTTTCTGACACTCAGATCCCTTATTGAATAACACTTAATGGGGATTCGTAAATATGAAATCAAAATGGCTTATTCATGCCCTTCATTAATTACGCACGAAAAGATTTGCCACATGTTCGAATACTTTCTATAGGACGTTGATCTTGAAATTGATTCCTTTCGCTGTTTTTTAATTCGGCACATCTAAGAATTGCCCAGGTTACTTCAGTGTTAAATGTTTATGATTGTATGTATATCCTTTCCTCTCGTTTTTTTTGTTTTTTTTTTTTTTTTTAGTAAAAACTGTTTCATATTTGATATAGATTTATAGAGCATCACATGACTCACTAAATTACTTCGCGTGCATCGGCCTTGGTCTTGTGAGGAACATTCGAGGATCGATCTTATCATATTGTTTTTGGTTTTGGTTTTGGGGGTTGTTTTCTGCCTCACCGTGTTCACAGTAGTCCAAAGTGTTGGATACATGGATGATGTAATTGCACAGACACTATACTTATAACGAAGGTTATGATTCTAAAAACAGATGTATGTGTGTATGCATACACAGATGCAAAACCAGTTTGTTTGTTTGTTTCAGTCTGTAACTAAACACATATCCAATTAGGATCCATTAGGGAAATTGGACAGCTTGTTCAAAATTATGAATTGGGAAAAATTTTAGTTAATTCATAGTTAGAGGACAAGTTCACCATTCACCTTCATAGACATGTGGGTTGATTGAATGCAGCAATATGAGTAAACACATCAGTGAGAGTTTGAGCAAAATCGGACAATCCGTTAAAAAGTTATGAATTTTTGAAGTTTCTGCTTTATCACGGCTGGATGAAAAGACTACTATAGCTTGTGATGTCACATGAGTACAACGATATAAAGAAAGAATAAAGAAAATTCAACATATTTCCATTTTTCTCGCATAACAAAAGAACACTCGACTGCTCTCTTTCAGAAGGCAGGGGGGAATAATATTACCCTTAACATACGTCAGTAGCAAGTCGAAGAAATGTGCACTTATTCAAAAAGTAAAGTTTTGTGAAATTCTCGTTTTATTTTCCTTATATAGTTGTAACGCATGTGACATCATACACTGTAGTAGTCTTCTCTTCCAGCAGTGACTGCGCGGATACTTAAAATATTCGTGACTTTTGAACGGATTGTCCAATTTTCCTCAAACTTTCACTGATGTGTTCTACTAATATTGCAGCATTCTCTCAATCCTTATGTATATGAAGGTGGACTTGTCCTTTAAGAGCATATTAACGGAACATCGAAAAATATATTTTGACCTACCTCTTCCACATGGCATGAAGAATAGTGCTGAATATAACTTAGTAGCAGGTCGTAGGACTTAAGTTTACTTTTTATTCTTTAAGAAATAGTAAGATTTGCGAAAGTCCTTTTATATTTTGTATATACATATAGTTCTGGTATCGTTATAAAAATGGATTGTTGGAGAATCCACATCTGGAGAGGGGGGAACATGGAATTAGCCAAGACTTGTATCAAATTATTACTTTTGAACGGATTATAATGTGATTTTCCTTAAATTGATACACAGTCGGGTCTATTGCATTCTCGCTCAGTCATAAATACAGCTACTTCCAATAGAGACTAGTAAAAATCCTCCACAAATCAATTATTGAATTGATATTGATATTTGATATGAAATAGAATATAACATAAGTCTTTTGCACCAGAAGTCAATATGATAAACAGATTTTTAATTCTTGTATCTTTCAATAATCACAGTTTATACCGCGGCACACTTGCTTCATGGTTGCTATTATAAACTGTTGCAGATTGCGATTAATAAAAAGAAAAATCTTCATTGGACAGTTCTGTGAAAACGCACACACACACACACACACACACACACACATACACACAAGACAATTTTTGAAGCATCCCAAAGAACATACGTGTATCCTTGACTTCGCATTCCGAATTTACAATGATTAACTTTGCTGTCGTAACTTTATTAGTCTATAATACTCTGATGTAGAATCGGTCGAGAAATTCTGCAAAATACTTAATATGGAACATTAAAGGGATTTACCAATACTCATTAAAGTCTTTTCGCCACACAAAGTGTGTTTTCCCCTGCCGGTCCACCTGTCTCCACAGTTTCACAATTCATATGATAGCGACTAAACAAAATGATGGAAACCAAGACTTTAAACTAAACCTGATATCAATCTCTGATTATGGCCAGATACTGGTGTTATTGACTGTATTTAAACATTAAAGGAGTAAGAAAAGAGGAGAAGAAGCCAACCAATCCGCTGCGAGGGAAAGAGCGACAAACACAATTATCTTCTTCAGCTGCACACAGTTTTGTTACGTCAGAATATCGCCCTATCTACAATCCCCTTCTTTCAACTGATTCTATTGCTCGTCAAAACTGATACAATTATTTTCGAAGGATAACAGACATAATAGTATATTGTTCAAATGGGGGACATATAAGATTGATAGATGATATCTATTTTAATGTTTCTATTCATAATGATTCAATGAGTCGTATGCCACTGTATGTCTTATTAACTCATCTGTAAACAAATGCTACCATGCTTTCAAATCTTGGTTTATTTTAACAATACCCTCTTTGCTGAAAATGAATATAATACTGCTGCATCCGGTCATTAATAAATTTGTTGACTTTCGAAGATTATTTTTAATCATACTTATTCTTTCAACGCCTCACCTTTAAAAGTACGATATACATCGGTAGCATGTAATATGAATCTGAGATTGTCTGAACTGTCGACGTTGTCTAGGAAGGCGATACAATAAACACTCAATAATGACTTCATGAAACTGTTACAAACGCTTATGAATTCACTGCTTCCTCCGGTTAACTCAATCTTTGGGGGAAAAAAAAAACGTTCGTAATGGTCCCTTTCCCCAGCAAGAGAACATTCTAGGATGCTGAAATGATTGCACGGTATGCTTAAAAATGGCTCAGTTTAGAGTGTGATGTATCCAGAACTCAACTGCTCAAAGGGTCTTGTCTGAATTAATCACAACGCAAGATTTAGCTCATTTCGAATAAATAATCATAAAAAGACCCTGCTGATAAGTCCATTTCAAAGCTAGGTTTATCTTCCGCAGTTTCTTAGACAATATAAAGATGTATACTCACTTATTGTGCATAATTTCCTAGGTACAAGTTGAATCTTGTATGTATGTACATAATCATTGTGCTGACCGTCTTCTAACGCCCTTTAATGCTCATCGATGCTGAATCTGGTTTTGTTTGGCTGATGCTTGCAATACAAAGAGAAAGTACATCAAATCTTTTATCACCATAGCTTTGTGATATATTCGAAATACCCATGCTCCTTCCCGCAAAATTATACTCGTATCGTGACAGCAATAATTGCTGCGTGTTGCGTGCCGGGACACCTCCAAGCCTTTCCCGGATTTCACTGCATCCGTTCGGAGTGGGGGTGGTAAACGAGTGGGGTATCAGTTTTCGTATGTAGGCAATGTCACTGAGTTTCCTAGACTATGTAAACTTTGGTTGTTTACACAGATGCAGTTGTTTGTGAAAACAACCCGGGTTTTAAAGCCACAATAATGCTCATATCCAAGAGAAAGTATGTGACATTAATCCAGAAAGATTTCTACAACTAGTCGATCAATGGTATTCTTCTTTTTTTTTTGTAGAGTTTTACACGTAAAATCCCTCTGTGATATTTGGAGAATTTGATTTGAAAAGTTTATACAGAAGAAAGGTTTAAATTCAATCAAAAGCTTAATGGGATCGTACACTTTTGGTTGAGACATAATTTCAGGTTTCTAACATTTTTTTTTTGGTGAGATAATGAGAAACCTCTTATGAAATATGAAAGAGCGTGTAATTCTATGAGGAATTCAACGTTTATTTGATGAAAATTGGTTTTGAAATGACTGAGATCTCCTAAAAAGAGCGAATCTAATAAAGTGTGGGACCCACACTTTATCATGATCGCTTTGTTTTACTTTGCTTTTGGATGTTTCAGTCATTCAAAACCCGATTTTCATCAAATAAACTTTGAATTCCTCTTAAAATGGTATGTTCTGTACTATATCATAAGTGTTTTCTTGGTATCTCGCAAAAAGTTAAAAGCCCAATTCTCATCTCCACCAATACTGTATCATCCCTTTAAACTTATGGTGTAAATTCACAACTGATGCATGGTTTTGTAGTGTTTAGCATAATGCTGTTTTTCACATGGTTTTTTTTTTTCATGTACATTCGTTACACTATTAAGATGGCAAAGGGGGGGGGGAGAATACGCCAACTTTAGGTGGCTTCCAAAGACCTTACCATTGCTTAATTCATTACAGGGATAGTTCGCATGCATCCCTCAATTAGTCTATCTTTAACTCTTTATCTATCTATCTTTCTATCTATCTACCTATCTTTCCATCCATCTGTGTCAGCGCATGGCATATTAAGCGTTGTGTTCTGTACGTGTGTGTGTGTGTGTGTGTGTGTGTGTGTGTGTATGTGTGTGTGTGTTGTGATTCATGTTTTGCAGAGTAACTTCAAGAGTTCCCCCAAGATCAAAGAGATCCGTTGTTTCTCACTTTTCATTTCGTCATCTCACTCGTCTGCTTCTCTGTATTCCAATGATACCACACAGCAATTGAAGGCAGCTGTTCTTTATGAGGGACTTACAATGACGTAGTCATCTTCTTTTCTTATACTTATACTTATACTGTAGCAATTGAAGATTTCACCAGCTGAAATGGCTATCTTTCTCCCTCCCTTTATCTCGTTACCAAAAGCACGCAAGAGTCGACTATTAAACATGGACGTCGTGACTCGAAACTTTGATCTCCAAACTGACTTTACACTACTTGTCTGTCTCCACAGGATTCAGTTGCGCTGTAGCAGCACAACAAAGCAAGTTTTTACAGCATCGGTACGTACGCCAAAGTTTGGAACAACAGAAACCGCAACATCTGCAGCATTACCACTCTCATCAGTCCCAACCTCCCCACACTCCCGGCGAAGACAACCAGAACACTTTCCCTCCGCCCGCCTATCCGTCAATGCCAGCAAAGCCGGCTCTGTACGAAAGGCGACCTAGCTTCAAGGCATCCCATCAGCACCTCCAACCACTCTTGCTAGCCGCCGCACCCGGCGGCACTGGCCAGATCAGTTCTTCGTTGAACCAGCAACGGCTGCTCCACCACTGCAGTCCGCAAGTTATGGCAGAGATGAGGGACCATCATGTGATGGATTTATCGCCGTCTCCGGCCGCCGTGACACTCTCGGCAAACTATTCAGCCTTCCCCGATGACAACGGGAGCGATTTGAAAAATTACGCCGTGCTCACCCCATCTGCACACCCAGTAAGCCTCACTGTCCTGTCGTAATTATTTGGTACTAGGCAAACAAACAAACAAACAAACATATGAACGAAAAAAACCACATACACATTAAATGATATAATGTAACCAATAATATGTTATTGATATATGCCGAGGAATGGTATCACTATTATGAACCAATGTCTTGTTCTTTCAGGGGATGACTATAATTGAGTTTAAACAGTACATTCAATCGACACGTAAGCAGTTTGTAAACAGACGTATAAGCAAATTCGCAGCTTTAGCTGGAGAAAGTAAGCAGAGAAGGATTGTAAAGAGAACATTGCTCACATGATATACTTCAAAAGGCAAAAGTGAAATTCTGGAACACCATCAGAACATTAAACGCAATTTTGAAAGATACGCAGTTTTGCTTTTGTCTTTCTTTTTGCGAGCGCATAAAAGTGTTGAAATCGTAACATGAAAGTCATTTTCTTCTGTCATTCTTGCCCAATGTGGTCAGCTACAATGAGAAATGATATTGGAAATATACCAACCTCTCTGCACTGATAATAAGCTGAATTTGCCTAAAGTGGCACGTAGTGGACATATTTATTGCATCATGTGCAGGGGTATTATGTCAGTGTTTGCAAAAGTTAATCTTTCTCGAGGCTTGTAGTCGACTTTGAGGGTGATACATTTTGGAACCTTAACATAATGGTACACAACAACAACGATGATTGATAACCTTTATGTACGTCATTTTTGTAACTCTGCTGAAGTAGTAACACAACTAGCCTTCTCTTTGATAACTGATCTCAAGCTATTATAATACCAGCTGCATGAAGTTAATTGTTTCTGACGTGACACATTACAATTTAGGATCCCCCTTAAAGTTTTGGTTACTGTCATGATTGGAATCTCACCCCCTCCCCACCTCGCCCCCCTCCCTTCCCCGTAAACGCACACACACACGCACGCACACACACACACACACACTCTCCTAAATGTTGCAATACGAAATAGCAGATCGACAATTGTACAGAATGTATTGGGACATGAATTTGGCTGGCGCGCTCAGACATTGTGTTGTTGTTTAAAACAGCACTATAACGGTAGAGCAAATTAACCCGAAGAGAAACAGAGAAGAGAAATCAGAGAGCATGTCTCTCGTCGCAATTATCAGCTCGTTAAAAAATAACGATAATAAAATAAAAATGAAAAAAAAATGGATTCAAGAGTAAAACTGAAGTATCTTCATCTCTACTCACCGGAAGCCTTCTATTTAGAACAGGAAGCACACCCTCTCGATCGACATCAGTCTCAAGACTCTTAACTATGTCGGGACAATCCCTGCATGGTTTCCATGGTATTCGCAAGAGTGGAAACCACTACCATTTGTTCATTATTTTGTCTTCTATTTACATTTATCGTTATCTGGTCATACAGAGCTAACGACCAGGAACCTCACTGGGTAGTATGTATAATAATGCGAGACAATTGTATCAAACAAAGATGGTAATGTATCAAGTGGAAACAAAATTAAAGAGCAATGACACTCTCTTCAGTAAGTGTTGTATCTATTACGAAGATTTTGAAATTGTTTTGATTAGCCTAAAAAAAAAGAATCGGTCAGTCATAGTCTCGAATCAGAGCACAACATCAAGCTGCAGCGTGATGTTATGATTGCGAAGGTTCGGGAAAAAAAGCAAACGATTTAATTGGACTTGTTAGAGTTCAAGTTGGTACACTGTAATAAGATCAAGTTGCAAGACTCTTAGCCTATCTGGTAAAGAGCTAGTTCACGAATTTCTTATGACAGTGCCACATGGTCCTGTTAATGTTTACTTTGTTGTGAGAACAAATTTGCACCTAAGAGTTCTTTTCTCCTCTAAAAAGAAAGAAAGAAAGAAAGAAAGAAAGAAAGAAAGAAAGAAATCATAAAATGCGCTTCACGCGAGAAGACAGACCCTGAAGTGTCATTGCGTGTTGACGTTTTAACAAACAATTTGGTGCATTTAATGTCGTGTCTACTACAATTCAAAAGCTAATCTCTTCATTTTATGAAGTCATAAAATGAGGTGGAGTAACTTTCATGTTCCAGACAAATTGTTCGATGGTCTCTTTATTGAATCTAAAATTCTGACAAGATGTGAACAATAATAAATAAAACATCTGATTTGCATTTTATAGGTGTACAGCTTTCAGGCTACATCTGCTGAAGTTTGGCATGGCTGTGTCAATTCAAATAATTCGTCCGACTTTCTACAGAATTCTGAGCCATGAGATGCATTGAAACACGTTTGAAGACTTTCTTGTGGAAAAACTACAACACATTTTTATGTGCACAAGAGAAAGCTCTCCACTGTTTTTATTTTTTCTTGCATATTGCATGGAGGCATACAACATAATGTGATATGCATTTTGAAATAGTATTCATTAGATAATAATTATACATTATATGTTTATCATTTCATTTCATTCATTTCATTTTATTTTATTTTCGACAAAAATTTAGAGTATGATGTGACTTTTGCATGTTCAAATGAAATCAATGCAGCTCATTTTCTTAAAATTCTTAGAACAAAACAAATTAGGTCGAGGCACGCATTGTCAATCCTACACGTGACTTGCATTGTCAGGGAGTATCTCAGAATTTGTTCAGTATGTAAAGCGAAATGTATAAACAATTTGTTTTTACAGAGTAAAAGCGGTCCACAGCGTTAACTGTCTGAAGGCATCAGTGAAAAATGACCCAGGCTGATATTGTGATATTTTGTCACATAATGATAGTTTTATTACATATTTTACGGATTATTCTAGAACTCTATATCAACATGTTGAACCTGAGATGTTGTAATGCAAATGCGACAATGGCACGCCCGTTGCAGTCACTAGGCTACTCTGTTCAGCCGCGCTACACATAGACGCACACAAGCAAGCGCGCACTCATGGTGCAATCATTGTGGTTATAGTGCATGGTCGTGCGCTATACCGAAAAGAATGAATTGCATGCAATGTGAATTCAACGATTCACAAAGTATGTTATTGATGTACTCATATTTACTTCATGATAAACAGCTGATCTTTCTCTCCGTATGTAACTTGCAGGAATCGGGAGGTGTCGACTGTCTGCTCCATCTCCTCGTGAAAAATGCGCAAAAACAGAAAATCGAGGCATGTTACGAGCACAACCTCCCTCTGGGTAAGTTTTCCACCACGGTAGAGAGGCTTTAAGGGAAATTCCAGATCAGTGAAAAGGAGGTCTGAGAAAAATGTAACGTTTCATGAGCACAAAAGTGAATGTTAAAACTCGGATTAAAATTAAGGAAGTTAATTTTACTTTCTTATCAGGAGGTATATTGGTCTTTAAATTCAATCTTCTCCTTTCTGACTGTGATGAACCTCGCCTCTTCAGTCATTTTAAATAACTGTTCCCTGTAACTTTATTTCATTTCACTATGTAGGGTAAGTGTGGGGCACGCAAGCAGAAAACTTGAGTGCTTACCCTAATATGGATTCATGTCAATAAGGGTAGCACAAATATTTTAAGTGGTTGAGACACAGAACTGAAGGTTGACACGATCACCAAAAATATGCAAAATGGTTTCAAGTACCATTATAACTCGTCTGTGTCTGATAACTGTCATTTTGAAAAATGTGATATGAGCACGTAATGATCTCATGCTCCATGTAAACAGCATGTGTTATCACTATCAGCTCAAACAATACCAGACATGCCAGATAAAGTTAAGTGTTCGAATATAGGAACGTAAAATCTACAATTCGAAAGGTCAATCACATATGAATACTGTGCTCTAAGTTCATGTATCGTATCAGATTTGGTTAGAATAACTCCAAGTCATCCATCCCTTGAAATGATTGGATCGCACGCCTGTTTTGATTTTTTTTAAATGGTAGGAACAACATTACTCGAATTCGTTGATACACTTTCTCTTCTGCATTTTGAATAATGATTTTGATATTTCTATAAGAAGTCATGTTCCTTCTTATTCCTTTTTTATTCTCTCTTCCAAATTATGTGTGAAAAGTTCTTTCTGTTATCAATATTTCGATACAAATTGTGCAATATCCTAGTTTTAATCAATATTGGTATCTCAAGTCAACCTTCAACAATCTATTTCTTAAAGCACCTTATTAACTTTATCACTTACGACAAGGCGGCACACTGCAAGTCTGAACTTGAAAGTGAGTTTGCGTAAGAGCACCATACGATGAGTTCATAATCAATCTGTGTCAATATAGCATGATATGTTTCTTTACATAGAGAACACTCAAAGAATACAGATAATAGAGAGATAGGATAAGATCAACAAGGATAAATTGGGAAAATCCCGTTAAAGATACCTCAATAGACAAGTAAACAAGGTACTCCTTTCATATCATCATCTGTATACTACATGGTATGTGTAAGCTAAAAGTGGATGGAATTATGATAGTATTCTCTTGTTTGTCGTCTGTGTACGTGTGTGCCATACGCAGATCCATGGAAGTGGACATCGACTGACGTCACAACCTGGGCATCATGGCTGATGAGCGAAATAAACCCCGATGACCAACATGAGGTCATCAACATGTTCAGAACATATCCGATCACGGGCGAGACTCTGTCGAACCTCTCCGAGCAGGAACTTCGGCCTTACTTCGGCAGATCGTGTTTAAGGGCCTTCGAGTGCCTCCAGCATTGGTTGGAAGGTAATTATCATCTTTGCTCATGTCTATACACTACACAAGGGGGTCATCCCACGAGACCGACACCCATGAGTCATATGCAGCCGACAAGTTCGATATTGACAACAGGTCCATGAGTCATACAACCCATAAGTTCGACACTATAGGCATTATTATAAGTCTCATGAGTTCGACACTAGGAAAAAAGCATACAATTTCAACATGGGGTTTGATGTGTCGGTTCCGTGGACCTTGTTTGCTTAGTGTCAAACTCATTGACTGCATGACTCGTAGGTTGTATAGCTCTAACTCGTGGGCTGTATGACTTGTGGGTGTCGGTCTGGTGACGTGCACCCGGTGAATAAATTATGGAGGCGTTCATTAATACTGTCATGTTTCTCTATGATAAATCCTACAAAGACAATCCTGAAAAGCTCCCTGATGCTTTGATTTTCCTGTAATTTTTTTTAAAGGGCCATTTGACATTTGCCATTGTAATATTGCTAAGTTTTAGTGTAGAATTGTCATGCGTCATGAGGCAGTGAAGTATAATTATCTCAGGTATATTTTCTCAGTTAAAAGGAAGTCTTCTTTGACATATCCATTGACATCTCAAATAGCAGAGTTCCTTGGTAATGACTGACGTTAACCGCAGTAGCTTCAAGAGCATGTCAATGAGACAAGGGTCAAAATTTGGCTTTAATCCTCTTTGCTCTCCCACTCACAGGGATGTCACCCAGAGGATTTGACCTTCAGCAAAATCTGATGAAGGTCAAGCGAGAAGAGCAGCACTTCCTCATGCAACTGGCCAATGACTGCCTGGTATGTCACTGAGAACTCTGGGAGTGGCATCTGGCCTCTGGCCAAGCTATATCGTGTTGTCGTGTAATAAATCTCGTTAATCTGTGAGGAAAATATCACGTGTGTTTGATCTATCATATCATATCATCATGTTACGTTATATTATGTTTTATCATATTCTATCGTGTCATTTTTATATATTATACTTATATACATAAATGTTTGTGTGTTTGTGTGTGCATGTTGATGTATAAAGAGGTACTTATGGGAAAATCATTTTCAGTCTTGCTTTATAGCATGTCAGTATTTAGTACCTTTCTTCAGCTTCGAGGCATGTGCAATAGTATGTAACTTGTTTCTTGGAAGTGTCGATAAGTTGTGTTGTCTCAGTTTTCATTCCAATCTTAATTTTCATTCAATTTTCATAAAATTCCTCTTGTTACCATGACTCTGAAACACGTCTTCCCAAACATCATTTCATGAAAGAACGTTACATTGCTCTCTTATTCAAGATCAATAGCACCTTAAAAGTCTTTCTTTTTATGCAAAACATTATAACAAGTAGGAGCCTATTGAATGACTTGGCTTTAAGGTGATTACGAATATGGCGTTGTTTTTCGATCTATTATTCACATCTGAAACCATGGAAACGTCTGTCATAGGAGCTGAATCCTGCCAAAGCTGCTGTCAGTGATGTCAGAACATGGAGCTAAATACGAAAGGCAAAGCAGCTCCATGTGCTGTAGCTCCATGAACAGAAAAGCTCTTGAGGAGCCGTTGTGAAGTAATGTGGCTAAGCAGTAAGTGGCTGAGACTTCTGACAATAGCACTTGATCCTCATCGCCATTACTTTGGGAGGGACTGAAAGCCGTTTGTCTCTTGGTAGCGTGATCAAAAGCCTATATATAGGTGATTCCATTACGAGTATACGGGGACACAATTAAAAGAAAATCCAAATTCCATTTTTTTTTCTTCTTTTCCCCGTCCAGAACGATCAGGGAAATTCAAACACACTGGAACTACCGAGCCATTTGCCAGCCATGCTGACTCCGCCCCATTCGATTTCAGCCGACGATCCTCTGCCTAGTATCGATACCGTCTTCAAGTCCCAGTCCGATCCATGTGCCTTCCCTTTCCCTTGTGTGACAGAATTCCAGCCTGGCTACCACACATCGCCAGAGAGGGTGAGCGGACTTGACCCCTTATCATATTCATACTAACCGTACCCATGTGTATGTAATGTGGAACAAGTAGGGGGAGAAGTGCGGATGTTGGTTATCCTTCTCGAAATGAAATTCGACTGTGTAATCGTTACGGGATTTCACATTCATCACTTACTCAGCATGTAACAGATCTAATTTTTGTGTAGCTACACCCTTTCATGTTCAAAACAAAGGAAAATTGGAAGTAATAATAGAACGTCGTTTCGTAAGAAAAAAAAAAGAAAATTAATGCATAAAGGGCGAAATGTTTGAATCGAAATGTTTGAACTATTTACTCAATACAATACTTTGACCGTGGTGTGTTTTCCTTTCCTACTTTGCACTGTTCTCCATTGTGTAGTGTCATGACATTACCCATCATGACGATCTCGCACACTTTGGCGTCGGCGCTGACATTTTCCCGCCAGATATTCTTCACATCGAGCCCGAAAATGAAGACATGACCAAACTCGACGTTGTGAAGAAGGAAGCGCCGAGCCCATTGCCACCAGTGAAGAGAAAGAGAGGTCGGCCCAGGAAGCAAAAAGTCCCCAAGCCGAGTGAGTAATCATTGAGGGTTGTGGTAGCTGATGACATAATGCACGACAACGGACCTCTAGGGCATTTTATCAACCATTTGATTGTTATTATTTAAAAAAAAATAAGGACAACAGCGCATTTCACTTCAGAGTGCAAAATAAACGCTCCCTCAAGGCATAGCATCTGACGCTAAAACTTCAATAAGTAAGATGCGTTTGTCCTTTTTCCTCACTTTTCTTTGGGACATTCAGAGAAGATTACTTTTAAAAAAAAAAATTAAAGGTTTTTTCGTTGAGGAAGTTGTCCGATACTCTAGTACTTCAAAATGGCATAATTGATATAAACATGAAGCCTCCCCAATTATTTTCCTGAACTATTTTCGAGGAGGCAACAGGGTTACTTACATTGGTTCAAATGGCCGGAAAGTCATAAACTTCAGACACCACAGTAGGAGTTTTGTAGTATAGAGGAAAGGGTGTAGACTCTGCAACACATGATTCTCAGTCCGAATCTTGACAGATGCACTCAGCTCTTACCAAATGTTGTACTCGCGATGTTCCACTTTGTCACCTCACAGTCCTACTGTGATAGTGGCGGTGAGTTGGCTCAGTCGGTAGCGCGTCTGCCTCACGATCCTAAGGACCCGGGTTCGAACCCGAGTCTGGACTGAGCAATGTTGAGTGTAATCATACCGTCCCCTCGAGCGAGAGGCAAAACACTCTGTCCCTCGGATAGGACATAAAATGGAGGTCCCGTGTATGGAAGAGTCACAACTCATGCACGTACTCAAGATCCCGCTTCATTCATTCATCGCAAAGAGCAGGGTGTTTAACCCGGTGAAGTAGTCCCACCTCACATCCAACTCGACCCCATGTAAGACCAGCTTAGCGTAGCTGAATATGGGCTAGCCAGCCATCTTCTCAGATGGAAATGAATAACAAACAAACAAACAGTGCTGGGGTCATTAAAGGGGATGGCAACTGATCAGTGGGAATCAGCGAGAATGCTGGGAGATTGTTGTTCCAATCCTTGTGGGATTCATTTAAGAGTACATTATATATCTATTGTTGTGTGAAAATTATTTTTCTTCAGAATGGTATCATATTCAAGTAATGTACACTTTAATGTTTCCAGGTTAGCATGCCTGTACAGTGACGGGGCGACCGTTAACGGGCTGTTAACGGGCTGTTAATCCACAAGGATTGGAACAATCATCCCCACCATTCCCACTGATTCCCATTGGTCAGTTACTAGCCATTCCCTTTAATGGACGTTCCAAAACCGCAAGGACTACGCTGGAGACTCTGTGCATCGAGAAATAACTCCTCATTGTTGATATTGTTATAATCATTGTAATCATCATTAAAATCATTGCTCTTTTTTAATAATTTCATTATCTCATCATTATCATTGCTGTCATCATTGATAATAGCAATAATAATTGTTCCTCAAAACATTTAACATCCATACTGGTTAATAGACTGCAGTAACCATATCATGGAGTCCTGCGAAAAAAAAAGCACACGCCGAATTTGTGATTGTTCTTTTTTTTTCTGGACACTACACCTTGTTTGATTTTTAAGCAATAGATTACAAGCACTTTCGTTTATATATTAATCTTTGTTTTAGGAGTTAAAACTTCATTTCATAAATTATGCTACATATCCGTTTGTTACGGGAAACTTCATATCTAAGTATTGCTTTCCGGAGATAAAGCCATGACGAAGAGCACCAAACATTCTAATTTATCTTTTTTCCTGATGTGAAGTGTGATAACAGACAACGGTACACATTGCCGGGACTGATGAATGAAATAAGTGAAACGACAGAAGATACATACTCTCACTGAATATAATAACAACATTAAATTGAATGTTTCTTTGTCCACAAATGAAACTGTGAAAAACAATTGTTTTTTTAAAGTATTACATGCACAAAATACAAAGAACAGAATATACATTGCGTGCTACAGGGAGCGTTTGACAAACAATTCTCTCTCATTTCTTTTTTTTTTCTGCAATGATTGTTAGAGGAAATTGCGACTATATAGCGACTATTTCAAGATATCTATAAGGCATCCTTAAAAAAAAGAAAGATATAATTGGGTAAAATACAATAAAAGGAACTGAAAGTCAACATCTTAAGATATTCCTCCTCATCTTGTCCAACTTCCTCATCTCCATTTGACCATTCTTCGTCTTACTGATGGAGCATGCACATGTTATTTTAATGTATCAATATGACACAAACAGATTTGTTACATTGCTCCTAACTGCGTTTCATCCAACGTCCCAAAATATTTCGGCAGAGATTAGACTTTCATTCCCGACTTCTTTTTCTCGATCGGGACTGACGTAGCCCCTTGTTGGAAATTTTCTTTATTTGTCCGTTTGTCTGAAGGATTCTTACCCCCCCCCCCTTTTGCCACTGACAACACTGCGCGATAGATACAAACTCTTGTCATTTTGTATCAATATCTTCTCTTCTTCTTCTTTTTTGTGCACGTTTAGGAGGTCCTTTTATTCAAATGTATAATACGATGTCCTTGCTACTTTGAAGGCCTAATCTAGAATGAATCCCAAATCTGTAGTCTTCTTCAAGATGAAGGGGAAGTAAAGTGCTAAAATAACCTTTTTGTGGAGGTTTCTTTCGTTGGATACCTTCCGTCTCATTTTCCAGTAGGTTAATGTATACCATGTAATTAAAAGCAATGATTGAAATCAACGCGATTGAAAAAGACGGTTTAGTTGGATGTTATTCATTTATTCGTGTTACATTGATAAGCAGCCTTGTTTTCACGGCGTCTCTGGATGCTCTGCACACACACAGCCCCAACCAGTCAAACCAGCTGATGCGGGCATCTTATCACAACGCCTGGGACTTTTAACTGAAATGTGACAAACATAAATATTCGCCTCGTCTCAATTTGATTATGATTTACATTTTTGAAATATGAGTAAAAGACGAGAGTTTTTCAATTTTCTAACATCTTTTCAAGTTATCTTGTATCATTTCTTACAATTAGACTTCAAATATACCGATATTCTTCATGTCCTGAGTCCAATCCTTCATCTTATGACAAGTTTTTATAATTGTGTCTTTCAGAAAAAGACCAGCCAATCCTTTACAAGTTCATCCTGAAGCATCTAAACGACACGACAGGTGGTAGCCGCAAGTATCTAGAGTGGGTTAACAAGTCCGAAGGTCTGTTCCGATTCTACTCGTCCAAGAAGGACGACTTTGCTGAGATGTGGGGCAGATTCAAGGGAAAGCGAGAGCAGATGTCCTATCAGAACATGGCGCGAGCGCTTCGCAATTACACGCGTGGCGTCGGCAACCGAAAGATCATGACCAGCGTGCGGAAGAAGTTGCACTACAAATTCACACCTGATTTCATACGCTGAGTGGCTCTCCGGTGTTCCAATGCAACAAGACAGTCTTTCTCCTCACTCTGAACTTTGTGCAGCTTGCTCGAAGTATACAGCAGCTCTATCAAAATGACCTCTTTTCGTCTTCCATCCACCGTTATCTTATACCGTAAGCACATTGGGCTTACATGATAGAGTAATACTCGGATACTTGTTTACTAAATGCATTTCCTGCGAATAGTACGTTCTGGAGATCGAAGTCGAGGGCGATATGGATATTAATTTTACGATGTTGCCACGCTCAGAGATGGCAATGTACGCGTCAAATGATGGGCAAAGCAAAGAAAACTCTGGGTAAATTAAAAGAAGACAAAAAATGTCGAAATGAAGATTTACTTCACCACCGCAGAGGATCAGCCATGTGTGTATCATACGGACCATAATTATACAACAGTTATGTGGCTATCGACAAAACTTTCTGAAAATGCGCCTGTATGTCATCATGTATAACATGTACTATAATGCACCTTGTCTCTGTGTATGTGGTTATGTGGGTGTACGTTGTGTGTGTGTGTGTGTGTGTGTGTGTGTGTGTGTGTGTGTGTGTGTGTGTGTGTGTGTGTGTGTTTGTGCGTATGTGTGAATGTGTTTCTCTGTTTTGGGTGAAGGTTAATTGTTTCCGTGTGGACGACAGCAAAGCAGAGAAGTTGTGTATATACCAATAGTCTTGACATAAAAATATCATGACTCAAGAGCGAAGCTACGAGTGAATGTCCGTAGGACTCATGTACGTTGACCAAAGACCATGTGATGTTTAAGACAATCGAGTTGAATGAACTTTAAAGTGACTTGTGTTGTCCGAACACTCATACCTGTGTCGTTATAATATCTTGAAGTCGTGACCAATTTTTTTGAACAGAAGAAGATTGCGTATTTTGTTTGTTTGTTTGTTTGTTTTGGCGGTTTTCCCTGTTGATGAATTGAATATTTTTAGCCATGTTTCAACAAAAGGTTCTAGGTGAAATGCTCCTACCCTCGTGTTTTCAACAGACATGACAGTACTGATGATAATTCTAATTGGATACTTTTTACTGTTGAAATTAAGATACTGTGAATGCATCAACACGTCACATGTCATTGCTATATAAAGAAAAGTGCATACCTTTATACGAGGAATGGTTTGAATAGGCCCTCTGTTTCTATCAATATATTGGAGCAGATGCTAGATGGGACTAACTTTTTATTTCAGCAAAAATATATAATTATACATATTACCTGTTAATGTATTGGCACATCTCATCTTCGATCATATTCATATTTTTACTGTATTCTGTGCTCATTGCATTATATTACTCCTGCATTCCATTTTCCTTCCATTTTGTTTAATATGAAGCGTTTTCTTAAATCCTACGTCCCATTTATAAGAATACAGCCAAGTTGCTACAAAATAGCTTTGCGGCGGCGTATTTCACATTGAAAGCTACATTACAGCTGCAAGGTATTCCAGTATATACATTTATACCTTATGCCTAACAAGTATATATCAAGATAAAAATTAGAATATTCGGCCATGAAATTTATTCTCAACGGCGATATCATGTGACATTCTAACTGTATTCGGAAGAGCGGATGGAATACAAACAAACAAATACTTGAAATCACCTTGATAGGAAAAAAAGTAACCTGTTACTGAAAACACCGCGACCACAAATATTATCAAAAACATAGAAACAAACTGTCATAACGAAATGCTATTTACGACGGAATATTAGATAAGAAATTGGACCAGAAAGATATCCCTTCGATTGAATTCCGCACTCTATCTGTAGCTTTAAACTGAATTGTAGTGTCACACGTCCCGGATAAAATATAAACAAATCTATGCTTATGATCACCTTGACAGAAAAAAACCCTCAAAAAATCAGCCTATTAGTGAGGACATCGAAATGTTATGACGGAATATCAAGCAAAAACATAAATAAATGAATGAATGAATGAATAAATAAATAAATAAATAAATAAATAAATAAATAAATAAATAAATAGATTGTCTACTGTAGGAAGTCGCCGAATATTTTGTCTGTTTCTGTTTGTGTGTCTGTATGTTTATTTGTGTAAAAAAAAACAGTGATTTTACTGTAGTGACGCTATACATGAGAATGGCAAACTAATGAGATTATAAAAAGTTGGATATGAAGTGGTCTCTATATATACAACAGTATGACAGGTACTTTGATGAGTTATTACCGCCTTTCTTCTCTCTTTAAGTTGTTTGAATCCACACTGGAAATAATGCAATTCAGTCACCAAATGAACAATTTATGATGATGGTACACGTATACTATATAGTAGATGGAACCGAAAGGAAATGTCATTTCAGTACTAAATGAAAACAAGGGACCATGTAAGATACCCACGTTATGGATTAGGGTATTTTTGTCCTGAGGTACAGCATTTGCTTAAAGGGATGTTACAGTATTGGTGAAATGAGAATTGGGCTTTTAACGTTTTGAGAGATACCAAGAAAACACTCATGATATTGAACAGAGCATACCATTTAAGAGGAATTCAAAGTTTACTTGATGGAAATCGGGTTTGGAAAGACTGAAACATCCAAAAACAAAGTAAAACAAAGCGATCGTGATAAAATGTAGGTCCCACACTTTATTAGAATCGCTCTTTTTTTTTGTTGATATCTCAGCCATTTCTAAACCTATTTTCATCAAATAAACGCTGAATTCCTCATAGAATTACATACTCTTTCATATTTCATACGAGGTTTCTCATTATCTCACCAAAAAATTTTAGAAACCTGAAATTAGGTCTCGACCAAAACTTTACGTTCCCTTTGACGTGTTCGTTCCTGCTCTTACGAACTGTAATACCGCTACGTGATATGGTTAGACATGGTCCTCTAAACACAAACAAAAAGGGCAGGTAAAGTATTTTTATTGTTTGCCACTTGTATATAACGACGTCGTGGACGTGGAGATTCATCCATTTACTAGGCCCTGTATGATACCTGCTATTATCATGACTTATGTGTGTATATAGGCAAATAAAAACAAAACAGTACATTGTGTGAATATAAAGTGCAGTAATTCACATACACTTTTGAAGTTTTTCCTTTGTGTAAATTATTCTTGCGAATCAGCACTGATAAATAACTTGAAAAATCCATTAAGAGCCGGTCTCTGTTGATATGATATTAATCATTCTTTGTGTTCGACGTCTTCCTCACAACGTACACTTAATCATATTTTAGCCTTGAAAGCTAAATACATTCAGCTTATGCAAATAATGTGTTCGCGATAGTTAAATCAAAACGTTAAAAAAGCTCTTATCGTGTAAGTTCGATTCCCTCCCCTCCAAAGATTATCATTTCAAGATCAGTCCTCATTTGACTATCTGCAATGTTTTATGTATGTTTTAATAATTTGAAACGTATTAACGGATATCCACTACAATCGCTTTGTGCAAAACTCAGTCATTATTTTGTGTCTCAATATTCTATTCAAGCAAGTATTCCGTTCCCGTATTCCGCATAGCAACAGTCCCACAAACAGCGCTGCGGTTTTCATATCATGGATAACCAAATACTTGATTATAAATGGCTATACGATTCCTAAATGAGTTTAGCCGTTATATCAATGTACACTAATTTATAGGAATCAACACACTATACGCTCAAACCTTGTCAGTTATTCATGTACTTGAAGGAGATGAAATGTGAAATTATTTCAACTTCATATCGCTCCAGTGCTAACTAGATTTTTTTATAATAGAGCCATTGTAGAAAGGATTGTGGATTGTCAAAGAAGTATTTTTCTCTGTATGATAAAGTGTACTTACCTTTTATTACCTTTATATATACTCTGCAGTGTAATGAAGAAACTATGACTTTGAAGTAGAATAAAAGTGGACGGTTACATTGTGAAACTTGAAATAACGTCATATTTGCGTTGTGTACCTGTCAATGTGCTCAGTGTGGTAAACTTATGAAATGTTGTAAATATCATGTTAGATTTGTTTACAATGCCTACGGCAGTCAGCAAATCTATCCATTCACTAATCTCGTCGAGTCATGTGGTACAAAACTTTCCGCTGAATGACAGCTGACATTTTGATTGAAAGAAAAGAGTGTTGACGGAAGTTGGGAGAAATTGATCAGAAGGGACGTTCTAGAAGTTGTCATCATGAGGAAGGCAAGTCATTCACCTATCTCTCACTCCGTTATAATCTTTTTTTCAACCTCAAAGAAACAAAATCCTGATTTCCCCCCAAATGTCCCTTGTGAGGAAACAAGGAAGTAATTATGTGCATCATGCATGGTGGAATCTTTTGATGATGCCGTTTCAATACCAATGAAGAAAAGAACACGATAATGATATCCCACCAAGCTGTCATTGAAGAATGAATATCAAAGTGGTAGACAAAGCAAAATGCTGTCCGCTGTAAGAAATATGCATACATACAGTATACACACACACACACACACACACACACACACACACACACACACACACACACACACATACACACATATACACGCACAAACACACACGCACACATACATACTTTGTTTAAATAGTGGCATAATTCTGATAATGTATCCAATGGCTTTTGTCATTTTTTGAGCTTATTACAGATGTAATTTTAAAAAATTGTGACAAAAGATGTCGCGTTTTGCCAGATTTTGTAGAAGCTTTTGCCATACGTCTCCCTCAGCTTTATTTTCTGTACAAATACAAGGACAAGGAGTATTAGAAAAATAAACTTAAATGGAAGTGTTGATGGAATAGATATATTTCCGCCGAAAGTGAGTGTGCGTGTGGGTGTGTGTTTGTGTGCGTGTGTGTGTTGTGGTCGAGCAATTTGGTCTCTCGTTTCTAAGTTAACTGCTTCGTTGTAGTTGCGTGTTACACGAAAAGTCTGGTTAAAGCATTTGTCTGTGGAGAAGTGTTGAAGAGCAAATTGAAAAGACAATGCTGGAAATAATCATACACAGAGCAATGACTGATTAATGAAGGTCAAACTTAATGACCAGTCAAGCATGGAAGACCAGCTTAGCGTAGCTGAATATGGGCTATCCAGCCATCTTCTCAGATGGAAATGAACAAACAAACAAACAAACAAACAAACAAACAAACAATGGAATAAGAGTTATAGTTGGTATCAAAGCTGGGTTGTATGACTTTATCACAGGTAACGGGTACCTACAGTGACTATTACAGTATATAGAAATCTGGGTTTCAGTGCAATATTTTCCCTTATCTCTGTTAAATCATCTTTTATTGGGAATGGTAATGAATAAATCAATTATATGATTCAAATTAGTACAACAAAAGGCACCGTGATGAATTGAAAGGTAAATTGATAATTCTACAAATTAATCTCACTTATTTCATGTGAATCGTTCCATCAACTTAGACATGGCTCAGAACGACAGCATTCTGATAACATAATCACATTCTGGGTCTGAATAAAACGTGCAGAAAAACACGTCCATAGCTAGGACCATTAAGACGGGGAAAACACCAAGAAGGCTTTTCACATATTTCAACAAGAGAGATATGAAAAAAATAATAACTATTTGCTGCCCCCTCTGAGTGGAGGAAGGAAGATTGTAGTAATTTGTATTTCCCTGTTCGAGAGGCATTACTTTATCCAGCCCTAACTTCCCCGTAATGAGTCTGTTGATGCCTGGTACCAACTTCATTAGAAGGTCAAAGTGACACTTTGAAATCAGCAGGAGACAGCGCGTCTCCCCATTCTCGTAAGCACACGTAAGCAGACGTACAAGACAAATCTTAGCGTTTAAGCACACACAAACAAAATTCGTAATTGCACGGATGCACATAATACACAAGCGTGCTCAACACTAAGGGGAATTTCCAAACCCTTTTGAATGGCGGAGTGCGTGCATGCCTGGTTTAAATTTTCATCGGTGTTCCTTCCTCAGGAACTCAGTTTGTTGTGTAACACTGCTTTACTCCACGAGTCAGCTACTTCCAGTGGTCAGCCACTTATCAAAAATCAAGTGTGTGAGATATTTGACTCTTGTCAACTCTCCTGCTCGTCTTTTTAAACAGACAGATCCGTTTGATCCGTTATGAACATGCCAATGTTTGTGAAAAGTAAAACAATGTTAACTCAAAACCACTTATTTCAAAAATAGAACCGAAGATTATGTAATTGTGGATTATTTGTACAAGTGGTCGATTTTTATGTTTATTTCTCTTTTATTGATTATAAAGCGCTAAGAAACATTTTGGTCATAAGCGCTATATATTTGTGCACATTATCATTATTATTGTCATTTCCGATGGCAAATTAATTTATGTGGCATAGTATTGTATGTTTACTTATCCTCACTTGAGCCTTCACATTAAAACAGACAGGTACGTGTACGGTATATTATCTATATACTGTTCTGCGCTGCTGTGACATGATTAAGAAGCTAGTCAAGTCAGGAGATGTAAATTTTTCATTGATTTTTTGGTGTGTGTGTGTGTGTGTGTGTGTGTGTGTGTGTGTGTGTGTGTGTGTGAATTCTTTTTCATAATCGTTCTAATGCTGTAACATTACAAATTGATGTAAGTGAATTTGACCACATTATATATGACATAATATATTAATGAAATAGAGACAAATTCCGTTTTTAAGTGCCCAGAAAATATCAAGTATATTTGAGAAAACTGAGGAAATATTTTCAAGCCCACTTTCTAAACAGGATGCCGTTTAATGTCCAGAGTTTTTTTTCACACGAAAGTTTTGAGAAGATTAAAAAGGGGGATTGAATAGGCCTACTGCACCTCTCTGTCACAAGCTCCCAAATTTTGAAATTATTTTTTTTTTTCTTGTGTGTTTGATAGCATTTGATCTGAAAAGTCACAGCTTTGGTCAAATTTCAATACACATTTTTTTTTTTTTGTTATTCAAGATCACTTTTTGTTAATGAATATCATAATATTTAAGTGTTAAAAGTGTGTGTGTAAGTGTATAATCTACCTTTAAAGAGAATATCATTGCTAAGTTAGTTCATTAAAAAAAAAAAATACATAGAGTACACTATCATTGATGCCAGCACCAATGTATTTTCTATGCATGAACTCTCAGGCCAAATCCATTGAAGTGTGTTATAACCAATTTTACTTTATATTGCAGATGAAAAGACATCTTTATGCCATTGAGGTGAAATTGTTAAAACGGATGAAAACGGATGTATGCTTTAAAGTCGGTGTGTTGCTGTTGTTGTTGGTTGTGTGTGTTGTGTGTGTGTGTGTGTGTGTGTGTATGTGTGTGTGTGTGCGTGCGTGTGTGTGTGAGGATGGCACAGAAAAAGGTTGTTCCTCAAATTCCCCAAGGAAGGAAACCCAAATCCTACTGCATGAAAGTATATACTTTCTATAAGATGCAAGCGCCTGTCTTACATTGGACTACAAGAGCAACACTGCAAGAGTGCAGGGAATGGTTTGAAGATAGTATACCTCGTTTGCAAGAGGAATCTCGAGCAAAAACAGTCCCGTGAGTTCCGCCTCAGCATAGTTTGTGGTGGCGCATCTTGTGATTATTGCAGTTACCATGACAACAGTTAAGCAGCAACACCCAATCCGTCAGAAGCGTATAGGTGGTAAAATTCTGGGTTATATACTGTGTGTTATTCCGAACTCAGTAATTTCGAAGGCTCGAATAGTACGAATTTTTTTTTTTAAGTTAACGAACCTTATTATTCTTACCGTGATAACCTGTACTGTAATCATTACGACTTAAAACAACATTGAACCTTGTATTTGATAAGCAGACGTCTGTTTAGGAATATCTACTGTGAGGGATGAGTGGCCAGACAGCGTTCTAACAAAATGTTTTGTCGGCAAACTAGCACAATTTCTATGAATCATAAAAACGTATTATAAACCATGCACAATAGAATCAGAAACACTGATCCGACCAGGCGAGCTCTGGGCCATGCATGGAAAGATGAACAGACTGTATTTGTCTTTCAAAAATCTTCTTATCAAGTGGTCTCATTGTCTTGTGATTTTATTGTATTATCTTTATTTGTCTCCTTATGTGAATTATTTCCATTCAGATGCACTATTCTCTGAATACAGAATTCTAAAATTAGAAGAATTCTTAGATTCGTACTAGTGTGTCTTGTTCTAAATGAGAGAATTTGTGTTTAATCACAATAATGATACACTCCCACGTATTTTCGACTCCATATGTTTCCGAAAAATGAATCATTCCCTGGGTATCCTGGTAGGCAGTCTAATGATTTTTATTTACCTAGCTCTTGAGAAATTTTACATTTCATATACGCAGGTCCATATTTTAGAACTCTCTTGATTGCGAAAAAACCCCAACGCTCTTTTAAAGGGGAATTAACCTCAAATATACACGTGGACTGAGTGAATACAGCAATATTAGTAGAACACATCAGTGAAAGTCTGAGGAAAATCGGACAATCCGTTCAAAAGTTATGAATTTTTGAAATTTGGTAACGAGACCGCTGGATCACAAGACTACTACATATTATGACATCACATGGACTATACGATATAAAGAAAATAATAGAAAGAAAATTCCACAAAATATCATTTCACATAAAAAGTGCACATTCCTTGGTGTTGTTACTGATATATGTCATCAAGCTTAATATCATTCCCCCTGCTTTCTGAAAGAGGTAAGTCTAGTGCTCTTTCATTTAGAAAAGTGAAAAAAATGTTGAATTTTCTTTACATTTTCTTTATGATAAATGGTAGTCCAAACGTGATGTCTGGGTTTTTTGGACTGGTTTCGAGATTATTTATCAAACAGAAAACAATTTGTGAGTATAAATGGTCGTGATTCTCAGTTAAAGTTAATTTCATGTGGTGTTCCACAGGGCTCCTTACTAGGCCCACTATTGTTCATTTTGTACATTAACGATCTTCCTAGTTCCTCGCCAATTCTTTCCTTTATATGTTTTGCTGACGACTCCAATCTGTTTTTTACACACAGAGATCCTTATACTCTTGTTAACACAATGAATAAAGAACTTAAATCTGTGCAATCTTGGATATACGCCAACAAATTGTCACTTAATATCGATAAAATTCATTGTATGCTTTTTAGCAACAGTCTTAAAACCCTTCCTTGTAACATTAAGTTTAATGAAACTGAATTAAATCAGGTTAGTAGCATAAAATTTCTAGGGCTTTTTATTGACAGTGATTTGTCTTGGAAATCCCAAAAATACGGGTGTTCTTAATAAACTGAAGAGTGTTTTTCCAAGTCAAATCCTGCTTAATCTTCATTCTATTTTGATTACTCCGTACCTTAATTATGGTATTCTAGTTTAGGGGAATGCACCTAGAATATATACTGTTCCGTGTTCAAAAACGCGCCATCAGAAATATCAACCATGTTGGATATTTGTCCCACACGAATGATTTATTTTTCAAGAATAAGATACTGAAAATATTTATTTAGTTACAACGTCGGCATATTTATGTATAAATTTTCTGACAAGGAGTTACCGGATGTTTTTACTCGCATGTTCAGGAAAAACTATTTGATTCATAATTATCCTACCCGCCAAAGTGACGCATTTCACCTTCCACGTCTTCGAACAATTTTCGCTAAAAAAACGATAATGTATACGGGCCCTAGATACTTGAATGACCCTTCCCTGAAATAAGAAGCTGCTCGTCTTTATATTCCTTTAAACGCAAATTAAAAGAGTCTTTACTGAGTGCATATCTTGCAGAAACTGAATAATTGCAATGTCTTATGTAATATTGTGGTATGTTATTGTCCGATCAAACATTCTTGTCAACACGCTGCAGATTCCATTTTGGGTCTTGCTGTCAGGCTCTCCGAATTCATCATTAGCAATTCCACATTCTACTTCATTTCCCTCTCTTCGTCTTTCCCTCTTCCTCTCTCTAACTTTCTATACAGAGCTTGACGGCAGGCACCAAATGGCTTAATAGCCGCACATGTTACTTTTTGTGTCTTACTGATCATATCCTGGCGATAGTTTTATTGCAACAACAGTTTATAGTGTATATACCAAAGTAGGTTTTATGATTATGCAAATCATGTTGTACTACTGAAACCAATGATAGCTCGGTCACAGTAATAGTTCACATTTTAGTATTTTTTTTTCTTATTTGGCACCATTACATCATCTGGTCTTATCTTCTATCCGCTCTCCGTTTCTTTTTCACAAACACTGATTACTCAGGGCTTACACCCAAACAAGCTTGCTTTCATGTAGGTCCCGTCATACTTTTCTTTGATCAACCCCATCTCGATTTCGATTTTGACCAATTATCATTACATATAATTACTGTGTTATCACCATGTATATTGTTTGTGTTTTGCACATTGTTTACAAGGTGAAAGAACTTGTTTGATTTCTGTTATAATGTCCACAAATGAGAAGTATGGAAATAAATGAATTGAATTGAATTGAATTGAATTGAAATGTCATGATCCGTAGTAGTCTTCTGATCCAGCGGTCTCATCACCAAAACTTCAAAATTCATAACTTTTGAACGGATTGTCCAATTTTCCTCAAACTTTCACTGATGTATATGATTCTATAGATATTGCTATATTCACTCAATCAACATTTTTTTTTTTAGTTTCATTCTCCTTTAATGTATTCTTTTAAGTACTAATGATTTTTTCCTTTTTTTTTTTATTCCAACTAAGGCAGTGTTTCGAACTGATCCAAAATAAATAGAAATACATGTACATTAATTTTCGTCATATTAATTTCACCAGAACAGCCTATAAACAGCTACACTGAATCACTGGATATTCCGAGCCACTTTCGTGATCTCCTTGTTCCAATTTCTCATTTAGGAGCTTATGGGCATTTTGCTGTCACGTAATGTTTATATTTTGTTTGCAGTTTTTCTGTCTTGTCCTCCCTATTTATGGTTACTTTATATTCTACTTTTGCAATCAAGAAAGTCTAAGTTTTTGCTTCGATTAGTGTGAGTTGTGAACAGTTACAAGCACTGCTTTTTATTGGACCCTTTTTTCCCCTCAGAAAATTGGAAAATGCAATTCATATTGCTCATTGATTTTACTGTCACAGTAGATAAATTGCAGTGGTCTGGTAGTATAATAGAACAACGCACAAACTATCTCTGTCCACACTGCCACAAGATATTCCCACCATGGATTGGCGATTCGGTCATTTTCCTATACCAAATGTTTGAATGGGACGACTGGTACTACAGTGCACTCCCGTTATAGCGAACACGGTTATATCGAAATTCCGGTTACAACGAAGTAAAAATTCAGGCCGCCGCCTTAATATCAGTTCTACGTTTTTCATTGTCTATTTTTGTTCGTTTATAACGTAATTTCGATATAAAGAAAGAAAAATGCCGGTCCCGAGATGTTCGTTATTACGGAGTCCACTGTAACGAACCATGCACGACTCTTGTTCCCCCAGATCAATATCAAAGCTATAAAGATATTTTTCTTTTCTTTTATACATCTTTGTCATAAGGTTATGTGGGAGGAAAATTAGTCATTTGAATGAATACCTCACACAATGGAAAGCTAACCTATAGGACTGTGTTTAATATAACTGAGATAAGAAGTATACGTGTAGCAGCAATGTTATACAAATGATGCACAGGATAGAGTGCGTCAGCGTTTTTCACGTACCTTTGTGGGTCAAGACGTCCGAAGATGTTCGTCCCAAACTTTTACGCACGTCGCACTCGCGGAAGTCCCGCACATACAGTATAAGTATAATGGGGGGTTGGGTTTCCGGACACCCGCATGAAAACTTACTTATTTTACATAGAATATGCACCCTTTACCTTAAAGACTTGATATAGACTCCTCATATAGGCCTACTAGACAACATACTCTGAAAACGGCGTGAGAATTAACCTGCTAAATCGTTGGATTTGCTCTTCAAAGTGACTCCATGTACGCGTCCGGTCCCATAACGCTTGGTCTACTGTACTGTACAAAGTGTACGTATACTAGTAGTACAGCTAGTATACGTACGTACGCCACATATGTTATGCACAAGGGAAGACAGGCCGGCCGGCCGGCAGCCCGAACTAGAAGTTGTTTACAGGATTGACAGCGCGTACGCGTATGCATGCAATTCATCAAAGGAGCCGCCGCGCGCACAGACGATCGGCAATCTACCATAGGATTACAGGCAGTGCAGTTCTACTGAAGTAAAGGAAGGAGGTGTGTCTCATTTCAGCGCTTCCTATTGGCTATATTCTTGAACCTATTTTATAACACATAATGGTTTGCACTCAGAAATGAAAATTATCAGAACAACCATGCCTGTTGTGGATGGTTTAACATTGACAACCTTCCCCATCATGCTCCACTTCTAATTGGAAGTGAACGTTTTAACACGTTTATTGAACGTTCACCAAGAAATAGGTCCGGGAAAAATCGTTTTGTACACGTAAGGTACCGGACGTTTAACTTCGTAACGTCCGAGAACGTTTGCAAACGTTTCGTTTTAGAAACACTAAAAAAAAAAAAACAACAACTGTGCTTTGCGGTAAATACTAAGTCCAAACTTTGACGTTATTAGTACGTTTTAAAAACGACCGTTTTTAGACGAAGATGTACAGAACCTCAATAAAAACGTTGAGGAAACGTTCTGAAAACGTTATGCGCTTGCTGGGAAGCTATCACAACTCTATACAAGAGTTAGATATACGTGGATGGACATAATGCTGTTTGATCTCAGTGGATAGAGGCATGTGATAAATAACATCATCACCTCAAGAAGTTTGCGTAATGTGAGTGGCTACATTATCGTTATAGTCCTGAAAACGTTTCTTTCTCAATTGAAGATGTGATCTTGATGAAATTCTCCAGTTTTGATAGTTGGATTCTATACTCCATAATAAGTTGATAGTACAAGATGGAGGGGTATTGGATTCTAAAGTGGCATCACAAAAAACGTTGCATTACCAAATAATTATTTTGATAGACAAAAGTTCGTTCCATTTCAACGAGAATAATACCATGAGTTGTTTTCTTGCATTCTTTTGTGGCTGCTATAAGGAGTGCCATCGCTGTGGATAATAGCTCCATGGACAGGGAATACCCCTTAAATTCACCCTGAGTAAACCAAAAAGGTAAGCTATTGAGGAAGTTTGTTCGATTATTTTTACTGAACCATATCGTCTGGTAACGCGACCTGCGTGGTAGCAGATTGGAGTGTTAACCCGTTTTTTATTGTCTGTGATTGTGATTGTAGTGATTGCTTTGGTTTAGATCTTTTGGTCATTGTGATATCTCACGTTATCTATGTGTATGTGCACGCAAGAGTGTGTCTACTTTTTAGTGTAATATGTTGACGAAGTCACCTTACAGATTTTGTGTATGTACATCTCTGTTAATTCTTTCTTCACTCAGAGATGTAAAGAGACAATTATTTTATTCAAGCCAAAATTTTGTTTTGATAATATTTCTGTTTTCTTTGCTTGTGGTTTCTGATACATGTAGGCTACATGCACTGTAGTCTAAAGGTTGCAATATATGTCGAACAATGATAAAGCACAAGAAGAATAATTTCATCACAAATACAGAAAGGACAATATGTTATTGATGGAAGTTGCGTATGTTTCAGTACTTTTATGGTATGACTGAAACGACCAGGAATTACCATACAATTCGTACAGTTAAATGATAATCAATTTTATACACATTATGCTTTGAAGGAGTTTGTAAATGATTATATCTCCAATGTCGATGTATACCAGCTCCTAATCGTCCCCCGTTACCTCTCGTCTCTCCCTCTCTATTCCTCTTCGCTCTCTTTCTTTCTATCCTAAAACTCGGTTTCCCACAAATCCTGATATTTGGAATTGACTACGTCAATATGCATTCGTTGTCTTCTATGCCTCAATTAACAGTGTAATGTGTTGAAATGTGATTCATAATGTCTCGTATCTCATGAGAGCTGAAATTTTACGGAAATTTCGAAAACTGTGAACACGGCAGTGAAAATAATCTGGATCTTCATTGAGAAACACGATAGATATAATGGTTCACTACTCTCTGATGGTGATAAGTTATTTATTCCCTTCTTGTATCGGAGTGTGATAATCATATCGGAACAGGATACAACATAGGAAATGCGATACATGAGGGAAGGAAGACAAGAAAATTGCGAGAAAAGCGGGCTGGAGAAGCCTGGAATGAGGGCACTATGACCAAGAGATGGCGCAATTTCAGAACACCACTGGGAGTGTACCTTATTTTTTTCCCCCCACCCACTCTCTTAACCCTATAAAGCCCAAGGGGGGGGGGGGGGGCACATTGTGCCCCCCCCCCCCACCAGATTTTCATTTGCCACTCCTTCGCCCTTTATCCGATTTCAACCAAATGTGGTGACTTTTCCTAAGATCTTATTGCGAACATTTTGATATATAATTTAGCTATATTTGATGTTGCTGGTTGCCATGGTAACCATAAACTGGCAACCATGTCAGTCAGATTTTGCATCTTTTTTCTGTTCCCATTTTATCTAACAGCATTACAGTGGATGAAATGGGTGTTTCTTGGCTGAAATTTGTTGAAGGAGCAAAATTTGAAGTAATTATGGTCCTGGGAAGTTTTTCGTATTATTTCCTTTGTTTTTATGAGACAAAGGCATAAAACAATAGATATAATAGAGATAATTGAAAAAAATAATATTTTCTAAAGATTGCCCTTCTATTTTGTGTTATTTTGATTCCCTCATCGAAGTTATGCCTCTAATATCATTAGTTTATCATATTATCAATTTGCAATCTTGAAATTCCACTATTATGCAAATATGAAGTGTCATAACTATACATGTACCCATCCGAAACATTTCATCTCAGGTCTCATAATGTATTATTATGTTGACATGAATAGCGCCCCCCATGTGGTGACCTTGAGAAATTTCAACTGTAACAAATCATAAGATTCCACTCGCTTATCATTTGTGACGAATATGAAAATGATTGGTCTATAATAAGACATATATAATGGGGATAAAGAAATTATACAGAAAAATCATGTTTTTAGCATATTTCCTATGTATTTCTTTATATTTTGGAAAATAGCGCCCTCCATGGGTGACCTTGAGAAAATTCAAATGTACGGTCATGTAGAGTATGAGTTACTCTACCCATGTGCCAAATATGACGATTATACATCAAATAATAAAAAAAGTTATATGGGGGGGGAGGGGGGCACAATGTGCCCCCCCCCCCCCCCCCCCCCAGGGCCTGCGAGGGGTCAAAATAGCTTGGGCTTAATAGGGTTAAGTTTCATATAAGTCTATGAGACTGTGGTTAGGGACAAATCCAAAATTAGACTTAAGAATTAGACTGACTTCTAGATCTATCAGACTGAGAGTTTTAATCCAGTTTTGGATTTGTCCCTCGTCTAAATCGAAGGAATTTAGAGAGCAACCCATTATACATGTATCTGAGGAATGATCTTTGTATCTGCAGCTTTCGCAACGGGAATGGGAGGGTAAGAGAGCGGGACATTTCGGTATCGAAGATTTACCAAAAGACAGGGATTGCGGGAGAGAGGAGGGGAAGGATGTCCTCATTTTACGCTCGGGACGTCCTAAATTCAGATTTCCATAACATCAGAAAGATCCATGTTATTCCGAAAAGACTGTTACAGGAAAATTTGCACAAATTATTTATGTGGATTAAGTATTATATGGAGAGTTCCAACTATTAAAACTCTCAGTGCAAGTGTGAGGAATGTCGGACAATAGTTTGGAAGATTTATGTGATGCTGACGTTTTGGTTTACTCTACACGCCGTCCTCTCTTTTGACATGTCACAGAGGCAGAACAAAATAAATGAAGAAAATAAGAAATGGAATTAATTTTCCTGGACATAAGAGCATCGTATACATTACAGCAATCGCTCTACTTAGCATTTGGGCAAAGCATTCCGTTGTAATTTAAAAATTTAGGTATTGGCTGTAATGTTGTCACGAATGACTGTATCTGTTTATCTAAAGGCCGTGTCACACCTTTCCGGGCAAGCGTTGCTTGCGACTTGCGAAGAACAATTTTTACTACCCGGAGGTCCCCGCAGATGCAATCAAGAAAGTCTAAATTTTTGCTTCGATTAGTGTGAGTTGTGAACAGTTACAAGCACTGCATTTTAGTTGGAAAATTGGAAAATGCAATTTATACTGCTCATTGATTTTACTGTCACAGTAGATAATTGCAGTAGTCTGGTAGTATAGAACAACGCACAAACTATATCTGTCCACACTGCCACAAGATATTCCCACCATGGATTGGCGATTCGGTCATTTTCTTATACCCACTGTTTGAATGGGACGACTGGTACTACAGTGCACTCCCGTTATAACGAACACGGTTATAACGAAATTCCGGTTACAACGAAGTAAAAATTCAGACCGCCGCCTTAATATCAGTTCTACATTTTTCATTGTCTATTTTTGTTCGTTTATAACGTAATTTCGATATAAAGAAAGAAAAATGCCGGTCCCGAGATGTTCGTTATTACGGAGTCCACTGTAACGAACCATGCACGACTCGTGTTCCCCCAGATCAATATCAAAGCTATAAAGACATTTTTCTTTTCTTTTATACATCCTTGTCATGATGTTATGTGGGAGGAAAATAGTCATTTGAATGAATACCTCTCACACTGGAAAGCTAACCTATAGGACTGTGTTTAATATAACTCAGATAAGAAGTTTCATATCAATCTATGAGACTGTGGTTTGGGACAAATCCAAAATTAGACTTAAAAATTAGATTGACTTCCAGATCTATCAGACTGAGAGTTTTAATCCAATTTTGGATTTGTCCCTCGTCTAAATCGAAGGAATTTAGAGAGCAACCCATTACACATGTATCTGAGGAATGATCTTTGTATCTGCAGTTTTCGCAACGGGAATAGGAGGGTAAGAGAGCGGGACATTTCGGTATCGAAGATTTACCAAAAGACAGGGATTTCGGGAGAGAGGAGGAGAAGGATGTCCTCATTTTACGCTCGGGACGTCCTAAATTCAGATTTCCATAACATCAGAAAGATCCATGTTATTCCGAAAAGACTGTTACAGGAAAATTTGCACAAATTATCTATGTGTATTAAGTATTATATGGAGAGTTCCAACTAATGAAAACTCCGAGTGCAAGTGTGAGGATTGTCGGACAATAGTTTGGACGATTTATGTGATGCTGACGTTTTGGTTTACTCTACACGCCGTCCTCTCTTTTGACATGTCACACAGGCAGAACAAAATAAATGAAGAAAATAAGAAATGGAATTAATTTTCCTGGACATAAGAGCATCGTATACAGCTCTACTTAGCATTTGGGCAAAGCATTCCGTTGTAATTTAAAAATTCAGGTAGTGACTGTAGTGTTGTCACGAATGACTGTATCTGTTTATCTAAAGGCCGTGTCACACCTTTCCGGGCAAGCCTTGCTTGCGACTTGCGAAGAACAATTTTTACTACCCGGAGGTCCCCGCAGATGATCCGCACATGACAGTACCTAGCACGTATCTCACCTGTAGTCACCCGGACGTGGGCACGCAAATCCCTTTTACCCGCAACCATGTTTAGGCCCTGTCACACCTTTCCGGGCAAGCTTGTTGCATGTGGGGATTTTCCAGCATACCGGACAATTTCTGAGGGCGGACCATTAGGATTTGGGCAAGTTTTGCATGTGTCTTACTTGCTGGACGCGTTTCACTTAAGTTCTACTTGCGGGTATTCTGTGTGACCTGCGTGCCAGGAGCGTGGGGGCTGACAACTCAGTGAAGGAATTCTTCTGAAGGAATGGCAGAAGTCCCACAGAATGTCATATCTTGATCGCATACGGGAACTGCGTGGCAGCTGCTGAGAGGTGCTGCTGCCAGGGGCCTCCTACTGGCGTTCTGCTTGGACCTCTGCGGGCAATCCCCGTGACTCACCCGGAAAAAGTTTTGGTCATGCTCGAAACTTGGCTGCGGGTAATTCGGACTTGCGTGCGCACCTCCGGGCAACTATGGGTGAGATATGCGATAGGTACTGTCAGGTGCGGAACAAAATAATGCAGAGAGCTCCGGGTAGCAAATTTGTTTCCCCGCAAGTCAACCCGCAAAACTTCCCCAGATATGGTATGACAAGGCCTTGAACATGCCATTGCTCAAAACTTGTTCCGAGTGACTCGCGGGGGTTTGCCCGCGGAGGTACACGCAGAACACCAGTAGGAGACCCTTACGGCAGCACCATTAATCGCTCGTAACAGAAAACGACCGGTTTCAAAGCTCTGGCACGCAGGTCACACTGAATACACGCAAGTAGAAGGTAAGTAGCACGCATCTAGCAAGTAAGACACAAGTGTGAAACTTGCAAACATTCTTGTCGGCCCGCAGAAAATTCTCCTGCGTGCTGGAAAATCCCTACTCGCAACAAGCCCGCGTAGCTTGCCCGGAAAGGTGTGGCACGGTCTTCAGAGATACAGATGACTTTTGTAAGTCAGCCAACATTTGAAGTGTTACAGCGCCATCTTTTGACGACGATTTTTTTTTTTTTTTTTTTTTTTTTTTTGCTCGCTTGCTTGCTTGTTTACTTGTGTTGTTTCATTTTCATATAAACGTGCGTATGAGATTTTAAAGCCCTTTTACCCTTTTTCCGTCCCTGAGAACTCAAGAAATTACATCCGTGGAAAAGGATCGATGTTTTGTATTCCGTAAGCTTTTATATCTATACGTGAGTGTAACTTTCGTGAATTTCGCGAATCACTGTTGGACCGAAAAATTTAACAACACGCGAAAATTTCGCCGTACACTAGGGTATAGTAAGAAAGCAATTTCCACAAAGCCTCGACGTCAATTCGCAAAAACAACATCTGACCTCAATTGCAAAAATATCTGTAAGCGAAAATAACATCCTATATACAATTTTGTTGGAGGTAATTTGAAAATGAAAGCAAGATTCAGTTTCGTTAAATTCAACATCAATTTTTCAGTTAGGTTTCAGATTCTGCTCTATTTTCAACCCTCTGTACAAAACTTCAACTTTGCACGGGGGGGGGGGGGGGGGGGGTCATTGGTGTGTATCATAAGAGTGTGTTGTTGATACCCAGACAATGGTCCTGGACAATGGCAAGGATTGGAATGCTCTATTATATTATTCATGAGGAATTCCACTATCACAGCTAGTCTTTATTCATTCTGAAATACGGTGTATGCAAGCACATGGAAACAATGTGCTCACTTTTTCCATGTGCACGCATTCAACCCTGTGTCATGAATTCAGGCTAGCAGTGCTCAGGGCAATCCACATGAATAATTAATAAAGTATTCATGAGCCTTGCAGCAGAGCTCTGAACAGGTGGTAGCCATGTCCATTGTTCAGGGTCATTGTAAGCGCACACTCACATACACATCATTGGTTCCTGTGTAAAGTTCAAGTTTTGTACAGAGGGTTAAAATTTGCTCAAAATCTGGAACCTAACATTGAAATAAATCATAGATTTCATGAAACTTATATAGGCTTTCATATTCAAATCACCTCCAACTAAATTGTACACCATTCAGCTCTTACTCATATCAATGACAGTTTTATCTGATATATAGTTGGGTTTTTTAAACTATTAAGAATCAAAAGTGGGATTTTTTTGGGTAACACGTAGTATAATAGCCCATTTTCCTTCAAGGATGAAACGAGATTTTCGTATATATATGTGCGGTAATTCTTGTTTATGATAAACGGTCGAGGGGTGTCCCTATCACTATTATACGCTGTATATGTACCGGGGATTGTACTTCATCGTAAGGACACTCCTGCCGACGGCTAAGTTTATTCCCGTATCAGCTTCCTGTGTGAGCTTCCAAAGGGACTACCTCATCAAGTATCTAGCATTAAGGACGGTGATTACTGAACGGTGCAAAGAAAAAAAAGAGGAAAAAAATTACATAATGAATATTATAGGAAAAAAGATATCAGGTTCTTCACAACGTAGGATCTTCAACCCATGTATGTATATTAGATACACAATCTTGAATGAATACTGATTTGCTATTTTTTATAAAGGTACATACGGCTTATCACTGTTGTTATTGTCCTTATATTATCATTCTATATAGATATGCAGTTTAATGACCATGATTCCAATACCGCCATCACACGCTAAATGAGTACTGAACATGCTGAATGTTTCGTATATATTTTAACAGTTTCTCATAAAATGCACAAATTGCAATACTTTGTTTACGTGCTCACAAAAGTTGACTAAGTAATGAACAATTCCTTTAACAAAGGACCGATTGATTCCATCAACACAACGATCTGAAGGACAGACAATATTGAAAAAATCATCGAAGAATAATGAAGGAAGAAAGAGAAACAGCAACTCGAGAAAAAGAATACATGCTTAAAGAAAAAAATGAAGGAGCGAAACCAAGAAGAATCACAGAGATGAATACTAAATGGTTTTGGAAAGGAAATAGAAAGCAGGGCAAATTCCATTTCGACGAAGTAAAATGTAACTCTCCTGATCTTTGTTGTTTCAGTCAATGTCTAGGCCTAAGTAATAGACATGTTCGTAATTCTACTTTGCGCATGAGCAGAAAAAGGTCATTTGTACCATGGACCTGAACCAACAGGCATTTTGATTTGTAAATTCACTGAGATAAGCATCTGTGATGAGATGATTAATCACGTGATCCTTCTCTAAATGGTGCTTGCCAGCACATCTACCTGACAGCAAGAATGGTATTTAGCAATATAAAAGGAAATATAGACTGTTATTGCATTCAATACAAAATAATGAAATGGATGCCTGCTAAATTGTCAACTTATGGAGTATTCTGATCACCTGATCTAAACGCAAGTTTATTCTTTGTTTGAACATGAATTCCATAAATTGTTACGTCAGGCAAGCTTATGCATTATGCCGCTTTGAAAACGAGTGAAGTGCCTAACCAACTGAGAAAAAAGAAAGGTCATGATTGTATACCAATGTGTACATGAGCTAATTACGAACTGGCTTGCACGCCAAGACCTTTGAAAACGAACTGCTGTACGACTGCATCTGCAAAGCCCGGTTAGCTCAGTCGGTAGAGCATCAGACTTTTAATCTGAGGGTCACGGGTTCGAGTCCCTTACCGGGCGCAGCAATTTCTTTTTGTTTACCCAACGGTGCACAATTTCGTAGGACTGAATCAATTCATCTATTCAAGAAAATCATTTGTTTGTTTGTTTGTTTTTTGTTTTTTGTTAGTTTTTTTTTTTTTTTTGGGGGGGGGGGGGGGTAGGGGTTCAATATTCATATTTTTTCCAACCTCTTGCCATACATTCATAATAGGCCTTCATGAAAGGAATCTCAATTATTACACCTTAAAACGAGATGGACTCATAATACATTAAGAACACTTCATTGTTTTCCTTAATGTTCGAGGAGAATCTTACATTATACAACATTTTTTTTTCGACCAAAATACCAAAGTAAAAAAAGGCGTAATACAGACGGATATGGAATTGTATTGCCTACCCCACTAAGGCTCACACCTGTAAATAAAATGGAATGTCCCAGATCCCTTCACAAATTCGTACCAAAGATACCAAAATAAATGAAGAAAAAATCAATTAGAAATCATCAATGCAGTTTCGCATAAAACTGAATAGCTGCAGATATTGAGCATAAATTCCTCTACAAACTGCATGTTGGTTTGAAGATGAAAGCAGGGGCCCGTTGCATAAAACTTACCGTTGAATTTCAATGGTAAATACCGTCAAAATTAGGCATCACAGCCAATCAGCATCAAGGATTATAAAGTTTACCGCTAATTTGAAGACTTACCGCTAGAAAGGAGCGGTAAGTCCAGCGGTAAGGGTTTTATGCAACAGGGCCCTGTTCTCATGGAATTTAAAGGGACTATATTTCATTGGGTGCGTGTACGGAAAATAGGTAGTCTGGCTTTGCGACAGACCCTTGGACAGAGTTTGAGTCGAAGAACCTGCCTTGGAAATGCTTGATGGATGACAGGGTATGGCTCACTTATCCAGGTTAGTGAAGATGAAACACCTCATTTCTTCCAGCTATTTTACAGAATTTTTTGAAATTTGAATTGTAACGCACGTCTCTATGGGGACTTATTTACCCGTGTGAGCCCATTCTATTGGGTAAGCACTATCTGGGCACCCGTCCCGCTTCATCATGAATATTCATCATCAACATGTATCCATAATACCGTGGAAATACATAATTTTTTCATTTCCTGGCAGCGTTTTTACATTTCTCGGCAAAACTGAATATTTTTCCATCTCCCGGCGAGACGTTTTAACATTCCCCGTTGATGAAATTTTTCGAGATTTTTACATTTCCCGGCCATACGTTTTGCACGTATCCAGCGTTCTGCCATTAACTAGTACAGTAACTTACTGCCTGATGAATATTCATGATGAAGCGGGACGGGTGCCCAAATAGTGCTTACCATTCTATTGCTGTTGAAGAAAGAGGTATAGCGCCATCTATCGACCTCCTGTCTATGTTCCATTTGTCACAGCGCAGTGTGGCGTGTGTCTGCGCTTTCATGCACCGATGGATCTCACTACTGTGGTACCGGTAACCGTAAACTCATGCACTCTTACATGGCATGCTGTATCTCCGAAAATAAAGCTATAGGGCCTACCGTAGATATATTTTTGTCTGTTTGAAGCTACGTTGGAGTCTAAACATGCACTCCTCCAATAGCGATGTAGATTCTAAACTGTAAAACACGATATTTTCGCGAATGGGAGCCGAAGGCCATGTTCGCAGCATAAAATTTTCGCGAGTTGCCTCTAACATTCAATGCATAAATTACGAGTTAAAACAAGAATAGTATACTAGTAGACAGGAATTAAAATACTAGTACACGCGAACTTTCCTCATTTTACAGTTATCATCAATGCGAGTCGACTTGCTGTGCACGGTGTACACATCGGTTTCTCCAGGGAGGTGGCTGCTCATAGCATTTATACATAGCCAACAGGTTCCCACGAACGGACTTATCGTTTTGTCTCTTTCTTCTTGTTCTCCTCCTCCTCCTCCTTCCCCTTCTTCTTATTCTTCATCATCTCCTTCTTTTTCTTCATGAAATTATAGGATGGTTAAACACGCTTGAAGAAAGTGGGATTAGGTTCTTACTATTATGCCATTTCCTACTCACTGTTTGCTCCGCGGTTGGGCAATAGAGCAATCACGCTGGTTCATATATTTTCTTCAACGTGATACACGCGTATCACCTCTCGCTGGTATGGCATCACTTCGGTGCGTGCACGATACCCATTCATTTGTACGTGAAAATCTAACCTGGCCCGACTGGTATATTTCGATAGCATCCTTTCGTCCTAGTGGTCAATTTTCGATTTTTATTTGAAGAGATTATGGCATTCTGGCCAATATGTTTATCGAAACTTGTGAGTCTTATGTCTACTGTTAAGTAACAGCGCCCTCTTGCGTTATAGAGTATAATAAGCTTACAAACAACTGGGGAAGCACCGAAGCCCGGTTAGCTCAGTCGGTAGAGCATCAGACTTTTAATCTGAGGGTCACGGGTTCGAGTCCCTTATCGGGCGATGGATATCCTTTTTGCCTTTTTCCTTCTTCTTTTATTTTTCGTTCTTCATGTATACCTGTATCAATAAAACTTTAAAAATGCACATTTTACTTGAGATACAGCTATTATCTAAACATAATTATGTAGTGTGTGTTCTACCTGTATAATGTACGCAAGTTACACTATTCTATTCTATTCTATACTATGCTATAATCGTAAATGATTCTGTTTCAACATAAAACCATTGGTATCCCTGACATTCATTTCAGTTTCTTTCGTCTTTTTGTTGTTGTTTTTTCCCCAACAGTGTTGTACAGAATGTGATCCTTTTACTAGTATCTGTTTTTTTAATGATATAAGCCTATAATAGGTGATCAGTACCTAATTATTACCTGACAGTTTTGAATTTTGTTAAAGTACACATACTCTAAGTTGAACACTGCATATTTTATGTTAGTAGAATTTGTACAATGAACACACATTTCTGAGTGCAATAATATGATGCTCCCTCGTGTTCTTATTTTTCAATACAGTGCACATATACGTGTAGTATCCCTTACAGTGTTCAAAGCTTATCCAGTATGTTGCTGAAACTTGAACATCCTTGCGTCTTGTCATAATTACTACATGTCTTCTCTGTCTGAGAGATTACGTCTGTTTTTATTCACTTACGTTGGGTAATGGTAGTGATAATGATAATTATTACAATAGTAATAATTATATATTACAGCGCGTTTTATATTTTCGCTTGGAATAAAGAGATCAATGTGAAATTGAATGAATTGTAGAATATAAAGCTATAGATTAAAAAAAATCATCATCTCAGAAGACTCCGATTAACTTGCACTTAGAACAATTTCACTTTTTTTCCTTTCTTCAAAATGAAATCAACAAGAGTATCCTTTTTTATTAAGTCTTGCAGTAATCAAGTAATAACGACTTTCAAAAAGATCAGGATATTAATTGCAGTAGATTTAGTGGTAGGTCCCATAAATCAGAATGTTGATTATTGCAGCAGTGCAGTCATTTTTGGCACACAATAAGAATCAATTCCTGTTTTTTTAATGTCCTTGTCCAACTAATTAATAATTAATCAGGCAGCTGACTGGGCTACATCTGTCTGCAGTCAGCCATCGTATAGCTGACGTAACAATACCGTTGATAACTAAAAGTTTGATACATGTATCATGGTTAGCCATGATGTTACCATGATCACGCGTGTATATTCCCATTGCCTGCTGGGAAGGAAGTTCACCCAAGTAAAGTTCTTAATTGTATGAACGAACGCCTTTGTAACGTTCACATTCTACAATTACGTGCAAAATCCAAAACAGAGATTTTTTTAATTTATCTGTTTATTGTTCCATGCTCCACATTTTCGTACAAATGTTCACATTCCATCTGATTTTGGGAAATAAGTGCAACCATGGAGCTACAAGCAGTAGCTCCATGGTTTAGAGCCCTGAGGTTTCAGAGCCCTGAAGAAGACCGGCAGCTAGTCTATTTTAAATCTGTATGATGGTATGATATTATTTTGTTTAAATACTTGTTGTGTGTGATTACTTTATATTGTTTGGAAATGTAATATTTTATACTGTTTATATATTTCATGCTGATCAGGCTACTCTGGATAAAGAATTGCAATAAATAAACAAATAAATAAATAAAAACCCTTGTTGGTCGAAGGAAGTCTGCGCCAAGACTACTACATACGCCACCCTGGCACTATGTCCCTAGGCCCTTTGTTGTAGCTTCTCCCAACAAGGCTTCATTGTGCCAGTGGTGCTTGTAATAGTCTTGGCGCACGCAGACTTCTTTACGACCAACAAGGGTTTGTGCCTGCAAACTGGAAAGGGGGGGGGGGGGGCGATGGGGGCGAGGTTTCATTGTGAGCACGTGGAGTATTTCAAGAGTGATCACGGTAAAAGAATTAAACGTACGCTGTATATAGGGGTATAAGAAATTGGCTTTGAGATTTTGCTTTAAAGGAACTCTGAGAACTTGATTGCAATCAAACATAATCTAACTCATTCCAGAATGAAGGGCGGCAGAAGTAACTACTAGTATCGTGATTGCTAGAACTGCACGAATAGGGGGGGGGGGGGGGGGGGGGATGATATCTGCTGTGTCTTGTAGGGTATGGATAGCACAGTTGCAGCCTTGTCCGGAGGACCTTCACTACATTTTGTGTAACGTTGCAAAAGCTCTGTCCATACACGCACAGTCAGAATCTGAATCATAACGCTTGAATATTTACATTCCACTGGCTATCAAGGTGACTTTATTCAGCTATCCGGCTCATGCAGCTCACAACAGCATAAATGTCACCTGAGTGATGTGCGGTGTGAAGTAAAGTGGGGTGATTTGAAGTGGTTCACTGTAAGAGAAATACAGAAGAAACATTTATATCAATAACAATTGTATCGACTGCAATCAGACTGATGTACACCAATTAAAACATTATTACTGCTTGAGTAATATCACAAACTTGGTAATTACTTAAAACATGCATTTTAAATATGCAATGCAGTCTATATATTTCATGTATCTTTCAGTATTCCAAACTGCTGTCAAACTTTCATGTAACTTATTTATGACAACTGTGTAGAAGCCTATGTCCATTTAGGCTGAATATAATTCAATACATTGTTTATGCTTCCACTGCCAGTGCCAGTACAACTAAGCCCTTTTTACACTTGTGTTTCTTAACCCCGTACTTTCTCTGACCCAGGACTATCGTTAGTCCCGTACCAATTTCTTCAGCTTTTTACACTCGCCAATTAGTCCCGTACTAAGCTCTTGTCCGGGGCTAAAGAGAAAATTGACCTTTTTACACTCGTATTTCTTAATAGTCCGGTACTTTCCAAACCACATGAATATTCATGATTACGCTGTGTACTGTACACGTACACGCACGCACCGACAGCACTTGATTACCTCGTTCCTGATTGGTCAGTGGGGGTCGGACTTCGTCTCCGTCGCTTAGCCCAGAATTATTTTTTCGTTCTCTTTACACTCGCTAGCTTGGCACCGCAATTGCGGTGCTAACCCTGCTATTTTGCAGGGCCAGGTAGTACGGGATTATCGGTGGGGCTAGCCCACTTTGGCAAAAACGAGTGTAAACAGAAAGTGGGCTAAGGATAGTCCTGTACCAGCGGTGGGGCTAAGCCCCATGCTTCAAACAAATACAGTCTATAGGGCTTTTTACACTTGTAAATTTTTGCTTAGCCCCGGACCAACGGTGGGGCTAAGGGGGGGGGGGGGGGCTTAGCCCCACCGTTGGTACGGGACTATCCTTAGCCCACTTTCTGTTTACACTCGTTTTTGCCAAAGTGGGCTAGCCCCACCGATAGTACGGTACTATCTGGCCCTGCAAAATAGCAGGGGTTAGCACCGCAATTGCGGTGCCAAGCAAGTGAGTGTAAACAGAACGAAAAAATAATCCTGGGCTAAGCGACGGAGACGAAGTCCGACCCTCATTGACCAATCAGAAACGAGGTAATCAAGTGCTGCCGGTGCGTGCGTGTACGTGTACAGTACACAGCGTAATTATGAATATTCATGTGGTTTGTAAAGTCCGGGGCTAAGAAATACGAGTGTAAAAAGGTCAGTTTTCTCCTTAGCCCCGGACAAGAGATAGTACGGGACTAATTGGCGAGTGTAAAAAGCTGAAAAAATTGGTACGGGACTAACGATAGTCCTGGGTCAGAGAAAGTCCGGGGTTAAGAAACACAAGTGTAAAAAGCCCTTATCTTGTGTGTCGTTGAAAGTTACTCTTCCAAACTGTCTAGGAACTCTTAGCAATAAAATCACTTTTCAACCACATATTTTACATTGTATGATATACCAATCAAGTAATTCCTCGTAATCAGGGAAAGTTAATTCAATACATTCATTGCCTGTGTGGGTTGAACATTGTCTCCACATTGACATAGAACATGAAATAAGGAGATTTTCTGTTATTCAGATGCTTATAACAACTATACTCTGCTCTTAATTAAAGGGACTGTACAGCACTGGTTGAGGTGGGGATTTATTTATTCATCTATTTATTCAAGATTTCATGCGTGTTCACAAAATAGCAGTGTCTACAAAATGTATGCAAGTACATCTCATATAGCCAAGACAGAATATATACGATAAGTATACATTGATAAGGAGCAGTTACAGAAATAGTATACAACTCTAAGAGATCTACATTATTCAAGGTAACGAACACGCAAAGGAATTGCAACATAGATTTAAAACATAAAACATTGCTAAGTGAGATAATGAGTAACCTCTTATGAAATATGAAAGAGCATGTAATTTTAAGAAGGATTCAACGTTTATTTGATGAAAATTGGTTTTCAAATGGATGAGATAATTATCCAAAAAAGTGATAATATTAAATGGCGATAGGCCACGCCTTTTATTAGGATCTCTTTGTTTCACCTTGAATTGTTTTTGGACATCTCAGTTATTTCAAAACCGATTTTCATCAAATAAACTTTTGATACTCCTTAGAATTGCATGCTCTTTAACATTTCATGGAGTGGTTTCTGAATATCTCGCAAAACGTTCAAAGCTAAATCCTCACCTCAACCAGAACTGTACAGTCCCTTTAATGTGGAATGTATTCACAAACCAAAGAAGGATATCGACTATGAATTGAACTTACCAACTGTTACAATAGAACCGGTAACCCTCCCAATTGCTCTTAGTCTTAGAAGACAGTGCTTGTACTCGAAACTTCCAAACTCATTTTACTAACAAAGACTGTGCACTCTCTTGGGGTGAGGGTGTTCTATGCAAATTAGGCTGGGTGGTCTGTGCAAATTAGGGTACTGAACAAACATTCCAAAGCAAGCATTGTTTTGGGGTGTGGGGATTGTTCCAATATATTGGGGGTGCTATACTGACACCTATTGAGGGATTGTGTTGTCAATCGCATAGGCCTATTATACTTTTTATGTCGCTACAACAGTTTTCGACAAACATTGAGACAAATATGCTAGGGATATAGGAAGATCATCCATTTTTAACTTAAACGATACATGAATATTCCAAATTGATACAAACACAAAACAGAAAATATTGTTACTTCAAAAAAACTATTCATTTGTATGATCCAAAAATGTTTATAATCCGCAAAGCCTTTTTCAGAATTAGAAATAAAGAATCAATTTTAGTCTTTGAGGGATTCCCCCAGGTCAATATTCCGTAATTCAAGTAAGGTGGTAATAAAGTTGATAAAGAGAATACAAGAGTGGTTTTAGGAAAATATATTTCAGTTTGTGAATAGCCCCGGCATTTTTACGCAACAATTTTACATATCTACATGAACATTCCATGAAAGATTGCGATCAATATGAATACCTAGTAAAAATTTTGTTGAATTCATCTGGTTAAACTGCAATTCATTCACTAATACTAAACTCTTCAGTGACATTATTGTATTATGGAAAACCATATATTTAGTCTTATTTAAACTGCGAGATATTTATTCACCTGAATCCACTCAAATACCAATTGCAGTCCACTATTCAAGGAATCGAGCAACACATAAGGACTGATTTGAATGAGAAATCAAATTGAAGGCGTTCAAGCGATATCTTTAAGTGCATTCCTAATATTTGTTGTAAAGCAAAGTTCACTAAGGTGAACTTCTTACACACAAACGTCAGTGATTATCCACATTTCATATACTTTACAAGGAAAAATCAAAACAGCGGATATTGAAGGTGTTTACGTATCAATGATTATGTCACTAGTATAAGAAGAAATGTGGCCTTATTCATGTTATTCGTGTTGCCCGAGTGATCCTATCCATGTCTAGAAGTGCCCTCTATTGAGCAGAGCGCGCAGATTTCGGTGAACAACCCCCTGCAGTAAAGGGAAATTCAACTCAACTTGAAGTGCGTATCATACACTCTATGTTTTAGTTTGGTCTAATTAAGAGTAAAATCAACAAAAAGATAAGTAGAAGTTTCAACAGCCTTGTATATAACATAAAGTTGGGAGATTGACAGTTTCACATTTTGTCACGAAACAGTGATATGTTAGTTAGTTGATTGCAGCGTTTAACTTGCAGAATGATGCTATTACGACCTAGATGATTATAAAACGAGACCACAAACCTCCAAGTTCCGATTGAACTGTGATGAAATATCCACTGTTTGTTTTGTTGACTGCACTGTTTGAACCAAGATTGGAATCAGTCCGTGGGTAAGGAAACTGTACCATAGTGCAGGGAGGTTGTTAGCGGACACACTATGACGGCTTGCAGTACGAGAAAAGCATAAAATCGCGATGACCCAGTTAAAAGTCCCCTGATACCGTTTAGTTCGAACGGTTGTTTCATTAAATAGTTACGAAAACAAAACACATACTTTTCCAGTCGCAAAGTACCAGTTGTTGTTGTCGTTGTTGTTGTTGTTGTTGTTGTTGTTGTTGTTGTTGTTGTTGTTGTTGTATTTTAAATCAAACAGTGGAGATTTACCTTTTCCCAAATTAAACCTCTGGTGAAATGTGGATCAAGTTGAGTTGGCCCAAATGATAGATTTTATAAAAAACAAAAATCCAACTTTTGATCCTTAATACTTCAAAAACTACATACATTACATATCAGATAACACTGACATTGATGAGAAATAGTTGAATAGTGTACAATTTTTTTGGAGATAATTTAAAAATGAAAGTATAAATCAGATTCATTAAATCCAAGATTCATTTTCATGTGAGGTTTCAGATCTTGTTCTATTTTCAACCTTCTGTATAAAACTTTAGTTTTGCGCAGGGGTCAATTGGTGTGTACGGGAGTGTGTGGTGAGCCTGATGTATAGTTTTGGAACTGTTACGGATCAAAAGTGGGACATGTTTTTTTTTTGTAACACCTAGTACATCAGTGTGCACAGATATCTGCTAAAGGTCATACGGGTAACTGACGGGTAACTGACAGGTTACCCTTTACAGTGAGGGCCACTGTACAGCAGCTCGACAAAAAAAAGAAAAAAAAAAGAGGAAATCACAATGCATCTCAAAGAGAATTGCGGTCCATAAAACGGGTTGTCATCCCACTAATCTAAAAGAGAAATGAGTGAGAAAGCCACATTCACAATATAGGGGACATCAAGTCATAATTTATTGCCTATCTATATCAATATAACATGAATAGTCCTAACTAAGATTAGACGCTTGGTTGTTTTATTGCGCTGCGACATCTTTTAAGTGAAATTTGGTGAAAGGTACAAGGTTTGGGGGCATACGTAAATTTAACTTCGTAACATGTAATTTAACACGACACTACCATATTTAAGTCATTTTATTGAATTACATATTCTCACATCATGTTTTATAAAAACTTTCAATAGAACGCCATTATGTTTCACTCTGACAATGTTCTTCTCATCTTCATTGTATTGCAGTATATCATTATGCTTGTTTTATGAACCTGACATTTTACTCTTCAAAGTCAAAGAATTCACAAGAAATTTTCAAAAAAGCGAATAAATTCAAATATCATTATGTATATCAATAATAACAAATGGGCCCTACATAACTAAACATAATGATATAATAGATGGATAAATAGATAGAGGGAGAGAGAGAGATGGAATAGAGAGGGGAAAAGGGAGAGGTAGAATATGTGAAATATTCTGGTTGTGTGCATGTGTGTGTATGTGTGTGTATGTGTGTGTGTGTGTGTGTGTGTGTGTGTGTGTGTGTGTGTGTGTGTGTGTGTGAGGGAGAAAGTATTTATATTACGGAAGAACATCCCGTCTTCTCGAATTCATCGAGGTGTCAATCATCGTTCCATCGACAAAAACATGTCGACAGCGCTGTCCGAGAATTTCTCCCCCTTTTTTTTTCTCAAGCCAGTTTATTCATAGATATTGGAAAAGCCGTTTATGTTTGACACAATCATGATCATCTTAACAATATTTTCTGTTTTGTCTTTTTTTTTTCTGTAGTAATGGTGATGGCAACCGTTGCGGCTGTTCCGGGGGAGATAAGAGAACAGGGACCCCTCCATTTGACCCCGACTGTGTACCGAGGCCAGGGGCTGACTGATCCGCTGGAATATGATGCATGTGATGTGTGACACGTATTTTCTGTTTACTTGTACTTTTTGTGTATATTAGGCCGGGTTGAACAATGGCTGGTAAGATAAAATTGAAGCAAGACTATCACGCAGAACGACTTTACAATTTCATTCTCCTCAAAAGATGATTTCATCTTCCACCGTAAGTTATAATACATCACATACATATCATTTTTTTTAAAATAGTAAAAAAAGCACGTATCCCAGCGTCATCATTCTTCAACTTGCTCTTCGCCTTATCTTTCGATATCGATTTTTAGGTGTGTCCGTCTATATTCTATAGTTTATCTCGATCACAGTCGTAAGCAACCTGTTTGTTGTAGTTGTTGTTGTTATTCTAAACGATAGATTTGTTCGTTCGTTTGTTTGCTTTAGCAATCACACTATGAAGACTGCACATAATAAACTATGGGATGTTCTCGTTTTTGTGCATTTGAATTTTGTAAAATCAAAACGAAATAAGATGCAAACTTGTCGAAAACCATGAAAACTGTTAGGAAAAAGCACTTTTTGGTCAATCAATGAACACACATATAAATTTGCTTTGAATAAGTAATATGCTTTCCCTCTTCTTTCTTTCTGTTGGCCCTTTGAGATTTGCATTCTGATGCAGAACGTTAAAGGACCACTCCGGACAGGTCTGAAAAGAAAGTGATTAGTCTGAAAAGGAAGAGTAAAATCTAATGAACACAACGGTGAAAATTTGATTTAAATCGGATAAAAATTAGGGAAGTTATGAAATTTAGGAGTTTCGTCCATTTTCACGAAACAGTCAAGCAGCTGTTAATATGAATATGCAAACGAGTAAGTTGATAATGTTATCACCTCACAACTTGACATTATAGTTTGTGCAAAAATCTGAAACTTTTGTGTTTTATTTTTCTTCAAATTCAATTATACCCTACTCTGAAATCTTGATACATCTGACTTCCGGAATTAATATTACGTCTTACACTTTTATAGCAGAGAAAAAAAAACCCAGAATTTTTTTTTTTTTTTTTTTTTTTTTTTTTTTTGTACAGGATGAATCCCAAATTGTGAGGTGATTACATCATCGTCAGCTCTATTATTTCAATAATCATAACAACTGTTCGGAAAACATTAGCGAAATTTTACAATTTCAAAGCTTCCCTAATCTTAATCCGATTTTGATAGATTTTTCACTGCGGCAATTATCAATTTTACCCTTTCTTTTCAGACTAAATTTGAACTGGTCCGGAATTGCCTTTTAAATTACATTTTTTTTTTAATTTTCTCTTTTTGCCCTCGCAGTGCACTGAGTCCTAATAGGGTAATAGTGTAAAGATATTGAAGGGGTATGCCCAGGAGTTGGGGAAGGGGGAAGAAAGGTATGGGGCGGATGATTCATGGAAAGCAGGGTAATGTCAAAGTATTCAACCAGCCAGTGATGAAGTTCATCAATTCCAACAGTTGAATCCAAGGTTGACCATTCGCAGCGAGGGCGTCCCTGGAAAAGCGTAACTGGAACTCGGATTTCTCAAAAAGCTTGATACTGGGAGGTGGTAGTACGTACATGTTCTCTTTTTTTTCACCTTTCTGGTTTGTACCTATGGAGTTACGGCCTTTTGAGAAAGCGCCGTATAATCAGGATATTTTCTTCTCTATCCAAACCGAGATTGTTCTTGACTCTCGCCTAATGTGTTTCCCTCCCACTGTCTTTCCTCTCTCTCTCTCTCTCTCTCTCCCTCTCTCCACCCCCCCCCCCCTCTCTCTCTCTCCTTTTGTGGCTCTTTTTTTAATGTGATTGGAAGACATTTTCAGCCCTGCTTTTGATCAGTTGGGCAGTTATTCATTGATCGTGTACCAATAAAAAAAAAGATGACGAAAATTCAATCCTTGTGATAGAAGTGTCAACATTATGTTATTCCTTATTTTAAAATGATAATCATCAGTCTATGGGGTTGAGAATGAAAAAACAAACAAACTTAAAATTTCAAGATTTTATGTACAGGCTATATATGGCAAGTTTCGAAGCAATAACATCATCAACTCACTATTTGCATATTCATATTGACTGTTCTAGAACTCTTTTCGCGAAACGTCACAATTTCACTGTTGTGCTTGTCAGATTTTGCTCTTTCTGTTCAGACTAAGTTTTGACGGTCCGAAATTCCCCCTTGAATCGATTAACAATATGATTTGACATAATAGTATTTATTATAGAGTATAATTGAATCAAACCGAATTGAAATGAAGAAATGAGAAGACTCAGCACTATTTCTGGGGGGGGGGCGATTAACTTCCCTCACATAGGCCTATAAATGTCTTCTTTATTTGACTGCTGTCCTACTGATGTAAGGAGAAGGTTAGGTCCCCCCCCCCCAAAAAAAAAAAAAAAAAAAAAAAAAGTGGTTTGTTTGCCCTTCGCGACCGACCGAAAATCACGGAAATTTCGGGTCGGTTTTTTTTTTTTTTTTCAAAAAATTTCATCTTCTGCAAATTTGTGAACGGTTTTAAACCCCAAATTATCCATTTTAAGCTAAAGAAAGAGTGAAGAAAAAGTCTAAAAATGTTTTTTCATCTCATCGACCCGTCGTAATCGTGTTCGGGTCGCGCGGGGCCGCAGGCTACGTTTTATAGAATGCATTGCATGCTAGCTACCTTTTTGGCTCACGTGCAAAGGTAGTGCGCTAGCTAGCTAGCTACCGTACCGACCGCGGCGCAGCGCAGCACGACTGCCAAGATGGCTACTATTGCAGCATCCGTTACCAGCTGTCATGGCACCAAAACTGTTTGGACTTCAGTCGCCAGCATCTCACCGGAAGGTACTTTTTTGGAGCCGTTTGCAAAATTTAACAAAGGCTCCGTTTATCATCTTTCCCCTGTTTGAAACGGCTTTCAAAAGCCGTTTCCAAAGCCCTTTAGAAACGGCTTCCAAAATAGTTGCGTTTATCAACTCATCGCGAACACGAAAACTGGCCTTGTCACTTCGCAGCTGCATTGCGCAATTTGATGACAAGGGGTCATATACTGTAACCGCAGTACAAAGCCGTTTCAAAAGAGCTTTGAGTTTATCTTGCTTCAAAGGGCTTCTAGAAACAGGTTTCTGGAAACCTGTTTCGGAAACCCGTTTCTGAAAGCACACATTTGCGGCTTTCGAAAAGGCTTTCCGAACCTCGTAATCAAAACACCTATGCGTTTATCAACTCGTAAAATTCCTTGAAAGCCGTTTGGAAAACCTGTTTCTGCCGAGAAAAAGACTTGATAAACGCACCCAGAGATGAACGTTATAAGTACCTTGTAAGTGAGTGTTTCTGCCTCGCCTACCGGGCCCTGGCAAGACGTAAATTTGAATGAATTCCTTGGAGTTTTGAGTGCATCAAACTTGCGCCACATCCCGTACAAAGTTGAACTAGAACTCGAAGTATTGGTAGAAGGATGAGTGTACGAGATGCCCTGCCAGAGTTACAAAATTACATGGGTAAAAAGGGTTTAAAAAAAGATCTACCGACCCTCTTGGGTTTTGACTATTAAGGGCAAACAAACAATTTTTTTTTTTGCCTTATGAAAGGATTCAGTACGATGAACTGATAAAAACTGGGTCCATGCCCGTTATTGATTATACGTGTCAAAGTCCGTCTCATTTGTTTTACAAGTGTTACATGTGCTGTACCGGGTAGCAGGGTACTTTCCTCACTTTTGAAGGCTATTTTATTGGTCCGCAGTGTTAGCGACAGTGCGTATAAAAGAAAACAGGGGGGGGGGGCAGGTAATCCAACTTTTCAGGCATTATTCTCGAAACACACATACACACACACACTCACATATATCAGAATTTCTGAAATCTGAGCTAGTATGTAAAGGAAGTGCAACTTTTCTTCTTTTCATTGATACCAAATTCATATGAGTTTACACTTATTGATGAGAGAATTGTTCTTGAATAAGACAATGCAAAATGCACTTAAAAAAAAAAACAACCTAAAAACTTCCAAATCTTACACAAGGACACTCAACCCCAGTTTATGCTGTCACCAGAGGAAGTCTTTTCACCAAATTTTATCCTTGTCTGGAGTATGTGAGGCATCTGTTGAATTTTTCTTTCTTTCAATCAAACGAATTACTAGTATTCATTAGATGCCTTACATATCAAATTTATTGTTACTGGAGTTACTGAACATGACCACTCTGAAATGCAGTTAGTATCATGTTGTGAAGGACATAGTGGGTGTGCTCATGTAAAAATCACAAAAAGGTTTAGCTTACATTGAGCAGAGTTTTGTTGTTTCTACATTTCATGAGACTGGGAGTCTGCAACAGACTCGTGAGGCTTACAGGGAACGCTTTTCTCCAGAAGGCTTGAATTCTCCAGATGGCTGATAGCCCGCACGAACAGGAGGGCTAAGTTTAATATCGGACCCTCTTTCATCCAAAGGAACGTAAATGGTAATATGTAAACTTTCATATCAAGACATGGTACCGCAACTGGAGGGATCATTATACACCTGGGTCGAGAGGGACATAGGGGTAAAAACATGGTACCATAACTGGAGGAACACTTTGAGCGACAGGTTCATTAAACATTCAGAAGACTCTGGTGGGTTCAGGGTGGTGCACCAGCCCATCGTCTTGTCGCGGTCCGCGATCGTCTTAAGATAACTCTTCGAAAAAAGACTTGCTGTCCTCAACCACGACACTGAATGGCCACCGAGATCCCCAGACCACTTATCTTGTGATTGTTTTCTCTGAGACTACTTAAATAAGAACAGTGACACCTCTTTGTAATTTCAAGGAGCTGCATGCAAGGACGCATTAGCGAAGAAGTAACTGCCTTACAAAATAACCCGGATATGGTTGTGAGATCCATTCAAAACACGATCCGTCACTGCGAACTATGTGCTGAAAGGGCAGGTGGCCATGTTGAAGGCTATGGATAGTAAAAGGTAAGAAAACACAGTCAACACAAACCTGCACTAGTGCAGGCTGGCCTGTTTATTTGACCACTTTCATTGACAGATCTCATCCATTTCAGTGAGACATTCAATGTTCCTTCATGATGTTTAACACTCAAACGTGGAAAAGATGCAACTTGTCATTGTTGTCTTTAAAGTTAATGTGCTCAGTCATGCATGACCTTAAATGACAACACAATCAAGTACCAATGGACCGATCGAAGAAACGTCCTCTCAACCAATTTATCATGAAATAGTAGCCGTCTAGAAGTTTGGTGGCATTCTTTATTTTTTTAAATTTTTATACGCATTGTATATTAGTCTGCTAATTCATGATTGCTTTATGCTGCGAGTCCTGCACATTGTGAAGTAAGAGTTTAACGTAATAACAATCTGATTGTCTAATTTTTTTATGAATACGTATATATGATGAGACATGCACAAACGTACACATCGCTCCATGACATTTTGAATTAGATACAAATTCCTGGAGGTAGGCCAAAGATGGTATGTAGGGTGGGATCTTTGGATAGACTACTATCGAATGACACGGAATGAGGTCAGTTTAGGCTTCATTTTCCCCGTGGAGGGCATTTGGTACGGGACAAGATAAAGTGGGCGTGGTCCATAGTTCTCTCGGATCTGAATGGTCGAAGCTAATGGGCGTGACTAATTTCATTTACTCATGTCGGAATGGTCGCTAAAGAACGTGCATTGCTTGATTGATATGCCGGTTTATTAATACATGTACATTTATTCATTTATGAATATTTCCCCATCCCACCCCATCTACCAACGAGCCATTCAATATGGAAATAGATTTCAGTTCTTGGAATACGGTTTGCACGCGTGAGTTGAGGTTTTGTCGGTTTTGTCGGACAAGTCGAGGGAAAAGGCCCTTTGTTTCAGGTCCTGCCTTTGTTATAGGTATGCGTATATAGAACCTTAATATACCAGTTAACCAGTGTCTTCGCCGAATGCTATGAAGGAATGATTACAGCACTTACTATATCCCCTTGTTTTTGAATCTACGGGATGTTATTCCTTCAACATAGACAGCACGCTTTTAACCATAGACGTTTTACCATATAGAGCAACACTCACTACATCACCACTTCACGATAACACCTTACCTTACTCCAATACCTCACCATTTCACATCAATACTCTATGGTTGTGAAGTCTGGGGTTATGAGTGCATAGACCAAATTGAAATTTTCCATAGGAAATTCTTAAGAAAAATTTTGCTTGTGAACAAATGTACTCCTGATTGTATGGTTTATGGTGAAACTGGACGTGGAGTAATTTTGAACCATATTAAATGTCGAATGATTGGATTCTGGTTGAGATTAGTCAAGGGAAAAGAAACCAAACACTCATGTACAATTTTCAAATTTCTGCTGCATTTACAAGGAGACATGCACTCCCCGTCAAAATCACAATGGTTATCATTTATCGCAAATATTTTTGATTATGCAGGGCTAGGGAATGTGTGGTTAGCACAAGGGGGTGGATTTAGTGCTGCAGGATTTCACATACCTCAAACGTTAGACTTTTTGATATGTTTATTCAAGAGTGGAGAGCAGCAACATGGTCAAATAGAATCTGTACAAATTATAGAATGTTTAAGGATAGCTTGATGTTAGAGAAGTATTTACAGGTCTTGTGTAAGAAAGATTATATTACGTTAAGTAAATTCAGATGTAGATCTAATGGATTACCCGTTAATAAGGGCAGGTTTGATGCAAGCTTGACAGATGAATTGCATTGTACTATCTGTTCATCCGACGATATAGGGGATGAATTTCATTATATTTTTGTTTGTCCCTCTTTCAACAAAGAGAGAGTATTGTATTTACCAAGTAGCTTGACGGCCAGAAGACCAAGTGCATTACATATGGCCAAATTATTCAATTCAACTAATGCTTGCCATTTGAAAAAACTAGACTAATTTGTCAGAATTATTATGTTTCAGTTCTCTTCAATACCAAAGAAGAAAGACAGTATTTTTGTAGAAAGTAAAGTAGATGTGAATGTTTGTACACGTAGTGGTAGAGTAGTTAAACGTCCTTTACGCCTTGTTTTGTAAACATATTTATTCATATCTGTTATTTTCACATGTACATGTACATTATCACTTATATTTTTGTATTCATATATTGTAAATATGTTTGTACTCTCATACCCCGAGAGGGGGTCGATAGAGTCAATAAAATCTTACAAATCTTACAATATGTACCTCACTACCTAACTTGAACACCTCATCATTAATTCACAATACCTCACCACTTCCTTAATAACTCACCACTTTATTACAGTATTCCCCACTTTCCTACAATACCCCACAACTTCATCACAATATCTCACCACTTCACTGCAATATATGCTAGGTGTTACCAAAAAAAAAAAAAAAACATTTCCCACTTTTGATTCTAAATAGTTCAAAAACTACACATCAGATAACACTGACATTGATATGAGCAATAGCTGAATAGTGTACAATTTTGTTGGAGGCAATCTTAAAATGACAGCATTATTCAGTTTCATGAAATTAAGCATTAATTTTTCACTAAGGTTTCAGATTTTGCTCTATTTTCAACTCTCTGTACAAAACTTTAACTTTGCACAAAAGTCAATTGGTGTGTATGAGAGTGTGTAGTTGACACCCAGACAATGATCCTTGACAATGACCAGGATTTGAATGCTCCATTATTTACTCGTGAGGAATTCCACTATCACAGCTAGTCTTTATTCATTCTGAATTGTGGTGTATTCAAGCACGTGGAAACATGTGCTTACTTTTTTCATGTGCATGCATTTCACCCTTTGCTAGGAATTCAGACTATCAGTGCCCAGGCAATCCATCATGAATAATCAATAAGCATTCATGTGCCTTGGAGCAGAGCTCTGAACAGGTGGTATCCAGGTCCATTGTTAAGGGTCATTGTAAATACACACTCACATACACATCATTAGTTCCTGTGTAAAGTTCAGGTTTTGTACAGAGGGTTCAAATTTGACCAAAACCTGGAACCTAACTTTGAAATTGATCATGGATTTCATGAAACTGGTAATAGTTTTCATATTCAAATCACCTCCAAATAAATTGTACACTATTCAGCTATTACTCATATCAATGACAGTTTCATCTGATATATAGTTTTTGAGCTATTAAGTATCAAAAGTGGGAAATGATTTTTTTTAACACCTAGTACCTCACCATTTCACTGCAATATACCTCACCACCTCACTACAATACCTCACAATTACAATACCAGTCTCACCACTTCACTGCCAATACCTCACCACATTATTTCCCACTTTACTTTACAACACCTCACCACTTCACTTCAGTACCTCACCACTTCACTACGATATCTCGCCACCTCACTACAATACCTCACAACCTCACTACAATACCTCACCACTTCATTACAATATCTCACCGCTTCACCACAATATCTCACCACTCTACTACAATACCTGACCACTTCACCACTTCACCACAATACCTCACCATTTCATTACAATACCTCACCACCTCACTTCAGTACCTCACCACTTCACTACTATATCTCGCCACCTTACTACAATACCTCACAACCTCACTACAATACCTCACCACTTCATTACAATATCTCACCACTTCACCACAATACCTCACCACTTCACTACAATACCTCACCACTTCACCACAATACCTCACCACTTCACCACGATACCTCACCATTTCATTACAATACCTCACAACCTCAATACAATACCTCACCACTTCACTTCAATACCTCACCACTTCACTACAATACCTCACCACTTCACTACAATATCTCACCACTTCACCACAATACCTCACCATTTCACTACAATACCTCATCACCTCACTACAATACCTCACCACCTCACTACAATACCTCACCACTTCATTACAATATCTCACCACTTCAGCACAATACCTCACCACTTCACAACAATACCTCACCACTTCACCACAATACCTCACCACTTCACCACAATACCTCACCATTTCATTACAATACCTCATCACCTCACTACAATACCTCACCACTTCAGCACAATGCCTCACCACTTCACAACAATACCTCACAATTGCATTGCAATACCTGTCTCACCACTTCACTACAATACCTCATCATTTCATTACACTTATTCCCCACTTTACAACAACAACACCCCACCACTTCACTTCAATACCTCATTACCTCACTACGAGAGCTCGCCACTTCACTACAATGCCTTACCACTTCATGACAATGTACCTTAAATACTACCTCATAGTCCAGGCTAGGCTCCATAGAAAGTGCACCTAACCTTGTTTTTTGATATATACAATGTTTTTTTGATGGTTTCTTGTCAATTCGAGGGTGCTGATTCCAAATCCGATTGATGCCACTCGCGTAACCTTGAGCATTTTCGGCAAAACGCAAAAATCCAAAATGGCCGCCAGATATGCTAATTTGGCCATGATAATCCCAGTTATGTCAATTTTATGACAAATTATTCCATCAAAGTTTTTAAAATTTTTGTTCTTTGAGTAATTCTACTTGCACATGCAAGAAATTTTTCATTTGAAGAGGTACATTTAGTATTTTAAGCTTATTTTCAATTCAAAATGGCCGCCACTCCTATACTCATGTACTATATAAATGGCAAAAAATATGCATAGAAATAGAAGACGAATTTCCAGTCACATACCTACGCTTTTATCAAGTTTTGCATGTGCAATGCAAATCTGATGAGTGCCACTAGCAAAACAAGCAAACAAAAAAGCAAACAAACAGAAAGTTTATTGTTTTTAGGCTTATTATATTCTTCTTAATACAAAACTTCAAAATGGACGCCACTCATATACCCCTGCACAATATGAACGGCAGAGCTTGTGAAATAAACAAATTTTATTTTTTTTCTGTCACTCAGGTACACTGTTTACCAATTTGTGTGCTGATTATAAATCAGAAGGTTGTTACTAACAAAGGCTGTTTTATTTTTTTATGCAAACATCCAAATTTGCTACCTCAACCTGAAATTTTCCCTAGGTATTAGGAAAAATCCACCAAAACTTGAATTGACGCCAACATCAAGATCGTTTATCAGGAATTATAAGATATGAACATTTGATACTTACTTGCCTTGAGATGTTCAACATCAAAATATTCATTCTGATTTACTGAATTAAAAGGCTGAATCCTAGATGATGACACAAATGAAATTTCCAATTAACTGTCCTGTTCTACATTATCTAAAAGCGATATTATACAAACTTTTCAGTCCCCTCATCCGAGAAAGAACATGAGGCAGGGGAAAGTGGGAAAAGGGACCACCTCACTTCCTGTTGTCAAATCTCTGAAATGAAGACAATGCCCCAAAGTTTTTGATGTTAACCCAGATGAACATGGTAGATGAATTTTACCACGGTTTTTTTTTCGGAGTGAATGTGTTTGAGTATAGGCCTATGATATCGAGGGAGACTCTGAGATCTGTACAGTGCTGCCTTATTCTGAAAGCAGTGTTACAACAACTTCACACTGCTTGTCTTTAATCTTGAGATTCAGGATTGCTCTCGGTAACCAGACCAGCTGTGTTAGGACTCTGAATGATGGCCTCCTTAATGGTGGATGTAAATTAACTCCACTAGAGGTCTTTTTAACATATATGTGGTGACATTACATTCACTTCACGTAGGAAGTTTGCAGATGATCTTGCCTTTACGTCTCAGGGTTAAAGTCCTTGGATGACATGAGCCGAATACTGACCCATCTCAAGACAATAGTGGAGTACTTCATCTTCTGGAGACTTTGCCCCAACGTTTATTAGATTATCATCAGATCCATGCCTTCCATCTTAGTAACCATCTTGCCAACGCCATGTTCAAGACAGCCCTCTGTGGCAAGCCTTCCAAGCATAGGCTAAGGAAGTCCACCCTCCTTCACTGGCACTCAATCACTCTCCCTCACACTGGAAGGAAAGGATGGCAAGTGTCACCAGTGCCGTCAACGCATACCTTGACCTTCCAAACACGATAGCATGGGGGGGGGGGGGGGGCATTTCATGAAGCATTTTGTCGGACAAATTTGTCTGACAAATTTGCTCTCAGCCAATCAGATGCAAGGATTTAATAGCTTATAACAGTTTGTAAAAAAGAAAAGATCTGACAAAACACTTCATGAAATGCCCCCTTGAACAACCTGCCATCAATGCGCCTGAAATCCCACAAGCCTATAGATTTCCCTACTGTAACTTGAAAGCTTTGACCCCAAAACAGGTTGGTGCAGATGCTGGTCTGATGTCATCTCTGATACTACCCAAGTTACCGACAACACTATCTCTGGCCTGGCAACAAAAGCCACAGGGCTTCAACGGGTGGTGATCAAGCAAGTCTTCATGTCTTCATCCTGTTTCTATGGCAAATAATCGCCCTCTGACCCCTGAGGAAGTGCTGAACATCACCAGATGTGGTTGCAATTAAAACAATTGCAGGACTAATATGCATCTTTAGCCTGAGAATTCTGCAAACTTGGGGCTGATGTCGCCTGCTGCTAAACATACAATTAAATTAAGGGTTCTTTAAAGACAATAAAAATGACAGTTTTAGTTTTAAGACAACACTGAATGAGATCATGATGTCAAAGTGTATACATGTATTATCAACACCTGAGAACTGTGAGAGAACTGAAAGAGGTATCTCACATTGCTCCTTGGTTGATGTTTAATGAACAGTTTGTACGGTATTGCATTAGGACAGTTTCGTTTATGCCTTCAACAGTTTTTGTTGTTGTTTTAATTCAAGAAGAAAATCAGGTTTGCTCGATAATATCAAGGCGGCACTTCTAAATTAAATCATATCAAAGTGATGGAGATTATGATCCATTTCGAACTCGCCTCACGACTGCTCCCCCCCCCCCCCCCAACTCCTTGCTGGAAAAAAAAATCTACAATGTAAAGGGTTTTTAGTTGTGCCATTAATGTCCGATGTGTTTTTGTCTGCAACCATGTATCTCTGCACTTACTGTATAGGATTTTTCTGTACTTTGTTAATATGGTTTTAGGGGAATGCATATTACAAGCTTTGCTTTCTAGCTTCCCCTCCATTTTCAACATTATTTGATAAATACCATGTATCTAGGCTCCTTGATATATTGTGTTAGTATTACATGTTTATATTCAACCGGCATGTAGACTATGATGGTATATTCATTCTTTGCGAGACGTTAGTGAATATATATTGTTGAGACTTTTGTTGAGACAAAATGAAATATATAAGAAATTGTGTTCAACATCGTAAGGCTTATGAATATTAAATGCTCATAATGTAGCCCCCCCCCCCCCCCCTATATATTGTAAGTGACACCCAACATATTGCACATACAAAACTTTATGATAGCGTAGGTAAGGGACTGGAAATACAGTAAATTTGTTCTATATTTCCATGCATATGTTTTGCCATTCATATAGTACATAAGCATAGGAATGGCGGCCATTTTGAATACAAAAATGAGCTTTAAATGCTAAATGAACCTATATGAAATGAAAATTCGCTTGCAAATGCATATGGAGTAACTCTAGGAACAATAATGTACGAAGTTTGGTGGAATAATTGTTCATATAATGCACATTATTGTGTTTATCACGGCCGAATTAGCATATCTGGCGGCCATTTTGGATTTTTGCATTTTGCCGAAAATGCTCAAGGTTACGCGAGTGGCATCAATCGGATTTGGAATCAGCACCCTCGAATTGACAAGAAACCATTAAAAAACATTGTATATATCAAAAAACAAGGTTGGGTGCCTTCTAGCCTGGACTATTCACTACAATTCCTACCTCACCACTTCATAACGATACCGCACCATTTCACAACAGTACACTTTATAACACCTCACCATTTCACTTCGATACGCCAGTTTTCCCCGACCTTTATTCCGTGAGTTCAGCAATTCCACATTTAAAGTTTGTCAAGAGTTTGCCTATCTTGGCCATAGGTAATGAAAACACAGCCATTTCTAGTTGGAAGAAGCAGAGTAGGGGGTTTCGTAATCCTACTCAATCAACAAATTATTTCATGTGCGCCTTTTACAACAAACACTTATCTTGACGAACAAAAAACAGCAACAACCTGAGCATGGAAAGTGCATTCCAACAAGCCAGTTCGTAGTTCTGCTTTGCGCATGAGCAGAAAAAGTTCATTTTTTGTACCAGCATAGACATGATGATTTTTAGATTCAGTAAGATACTAGAAAGCATTTGTGATGCAAGCAAAATAAAGGTCCTCAGTGGAAAAAAAAAAAATATCCACAAATTTCTACATAATTCTAAACTGGCTTATTTTCGGATGCTTCTTTAAATGATCAGAGTGATTTTGCAATTCCTCTCTCCTCCTTCTTCTTGTCGTTTTTATGACCCTTATATTCAAATCTAAGCTTTCATTTTAGTTATCATTTAGTTTAAATACTTCAGTTATCATTAGCGTTGGAAAAGAAATTAACTTCCCATCAAAAGTGTCTTTTTTATTAGGTTCTGTACAAAATAGAATCAAATACATAAGGAAAATTTATTTGCTAGAATAGAGAAGTGAAATGTATATCTATAACTCTAGATGGCTACCGTGAATATGCTGGATGATGGATATTTTTTTCACTGACGACTCTCTGCAACCAGCATTGCAATTCACGGTTTTAGAAATGCATTTCTAGCTTGTATGATTTAGTTGCTGGCATGTCGGGCAAAACTCAGACGGATTGGCAACGACTTTTGTTAAATAGGTGGAATGCGTAAACTTGGAGTTCATCGGTAAGTCGGCCTGTTTTCATCGATGCTGGGATGCGTGATCGCAACTGATCACGTGTTATGCTCCTGAACGGGACAACCCCCCCCCCCCTAAATTGTTGCGTTTAACATGCTAAAACTTCTTCCCCCTGTAAATTTGGGTGGGGGGCACACCCCACTCCCGCCCCAGCCCCCCCCCCCCTCCCCCACCCCGCCCTCCTCATCCCCTCCCCCCCCCCCCACCCCCACCCCAGCTCGGTCGCTTTCCCTCCGTCGGAGTGCAACATTCAAGCGCAGCAAAATTTCCCTCTCTGATCTCGGCATCTCCGCAGTTGGTGGATAGAAGGTTCTGTATGAGGAGTTAATTGGGAATCTAATGATAGTTTACGTACAGATGGAGGATTTGCAGGCAATTTGAATTATACAATGATCGACTCTTTCCAAAAGAACTTGGTGCACAATTCACAGTGTGAAACATAACATTACTATAAAATTATGAACTATCTGTGAAAAACCACACCACAGTGTGAAATCATCTTCACACTGTTAAATTCGAGCGTTTTCACATAGTCAAATTCTTCTTTACATTTTCCATTGCATCGTTGTCAAAATTCTGAAAATCTTCAATGCATGAATGTAAATTTGTGTGCGGTTCACGGGAGACTCTTTTTCGTCCTCTTTGATTCTACTGCCCTGTTTTTCTTCTCACCTACTCCCATCCTTTACTTGCTTGATTTTCGCCATCTGTGCAGTAAACTTGCAACGACTTTTCACTTTGCGATGCTACACAATTTCACATGGATGTTCTCTTTCACCAATCACCTGCCTATATGATTACCGACAAGTGCTCACACGATGGTAATCACGCGCTCGTTCCGTTTGTTCCATTTTCGCTGAATATAGGACTTACATCCTACAGTCTGGCTGCTTTGGCAGGCACTGTCAATCTTTCTGGCACCATCTACGTCACACCGGGAACTGGGGAGATCTTCATCTATCCTCTTGTCCTAAACATTTGACTGGATATCAAATTAGACTTCTGACTCGAACGTTTACAGTAGAGAAAGTGCAAGCATCCTACCTGATGTAACGAAACCATTCAGACCATATTTACTATCATACAACCATACCATATTCACGATGGTCCACAGTATTAAACAAATAATGTTATCACATTTCTCGACTTTTGTTTTAGAATAAACATTTGAAGTCAGTGCTTCTATGTGCTCAATATGATGAAACGTCAAAGTGGCAGTGCATTCGCTTCATTGAATTTAATTTGATTTAACTGATTTTTTTATTTGATTCGTTATGGTTTTGTGTTGTGTAATAAAGAGCTGGAAATTTAAAACATGCATCCTAGTTGGGCAATGGTTTTACACCCTAGGAAGGAAGCTGTGGCGTCATAGAAAGCTAATGCACTATAGTCGAAGTCGGTAAAATCTGATCTCCTGTTATATCATTTTAACGGGATAAAAATAAAGTGCACGAATCTTCTTGTAAATACTAATCAAATCTGCATTTAGACATTGAACTGGTATGCTTAAATCCACAGCGAAAGGGGAAAAAGAGAAGTAGAACAATGTGACTTTCAAGAATAGGGGAGATTCCCGAAAGTTTTTCTCTTTTTTTTTATTTCAAATAAAGGAAGTTACTGGAATACGAACACGTGCTCATGCCAATTCCTGCGGCTATTATTTTCAGCGTCAGTTATAACTCATGGCATTCAGGACTAACAATTCCAAGTCACATTCCGTGAATGTAGATAAAGTGATATCAGAAGAACAATATGGAAAACGTTCCATCCAAATTTGACATAGAATTAGCACCAGCTTCTGACAAATTAAGAATGTTTCGGATGGTCTAAGTAAAATAGTGGTATTTGCTATATATCTGCATATATTATGCTGAAGTTATAATGTCAACATGTTAAGATTACTGATAATAAGACTGCTTTGCGAAATGTGCAAAACTTTAAAATCCCATAACTTTGTTATTATAGCTCAGATCTTGACACAACCTCTACCATTATGTAAGCTGAATTTATATCACTTATTAACACCAACTTCAACTTATGTGGAATTATATTTTAAATTTTAATGATGTGTCGGCGTACTATTTGTCTTGAAAATGGCAACGCAAACTTTTTGAATAAGTCTCAAACTTGTGTTGAAATCTAATATATGACGACTGAAATATTCCATCACTCATTCTTAAAAACATAAAAAATAAATCATAACATATATGTAAATTAGAGAAGCACTCTGAGATCGCAGACCTCCGCCAAGCAGCTAATTTCCACCAATGATCTAGAGATCAGTGATTGCCACCCATACGTATGCATGCTGAAAAATCAACCGAATTCCCAATACATTGTATTGTAGTATAGAAGCCTTTTGTTACGTCATCAACCCTCAGCTGCGCGGCGCGCCTCGCTATCACAGAAACTAGAGCACGCACTTTAGTACACGACGTACGAAAACTTCAAAAATGCGCAGCTTGAACTCCCAACTTCATAGACCCTACCGCCAAAATATCGAAAATCCTCCATGAAATGTATGCAAATTTCCAGATCTCTACCAAAATCTAATCATCTGTCCCTTGTGTCATTTTCTATTTTTCCTGCAAGTTTCATCTAAATCCGTTCACAAAAATTTTGAGTTATTTTGCATACGTACAAACAAACAAACCAACGGTAATGAAAACATAACCTGCTCCCTTGGCGGAGGTAATAAATATGTATACACTGTATATGTATATAGTTAATGTTAATAATAACAATGATAATAATAATGATAATAGAGAGACTCTTATAAAGCGCTCATTCTACCTAAAAAGATACTCATGGCGCTGTAGAACAGAGTGCATTATGTATCACGTTACAACAGAGTATCACAGAAGATGATAAGAACAATAAACAGACAAAGAATATACATACACATATACAGACAGGTAATTGTATATATTCATTATATATATATATATATATAATATATATATATATATATTTATATATATGTGTGTGTGTGTTAAAATGTATATATAACAACGTTTGATTAAGACGCATGATTCACGACCAATCTATGATTCAGTTCATATGCTGTCACATAGACCCCGTTTACAGTGCGGGGCTGGGCCGAGCCGCGGCCGAGCCGCGGCCGAGCCCCGGTCGAGCCGCGGCCGAGCCCCGCAATTTTGTCCCATTACACTGCCGGGCTCGGCCGCGCTTTTAATTCAAACGTTTCAATATTTTGTCGCAGTGGCGCTCTGCTTGTAAACAAACGCAATTTGGTGTAGTCTGGTTTGCAGACCCTTTGCCAAGTGGATTCCGTGGCGACGAAGTCGCCGTTCGGGCAAAGGCCTTTGCCGAAGGAAAAATCCTTTGCAGGACGAAACCACCTTAAACTATACTAGTTTTCGACGTTGAGGGGGTTAATATCGTGAATAGCGAAATAGTACGGGCAGAGGGTCTGGAAGCCAGACTAAATTTGGCCGCGCATTTGGCCCAGTTTGCGTTTAGTCCCAGTTTGCGTTTACACTGAGAAAAGGCAAACTGGGCCATAAACGCAAACTGGGCCAAATGCGCGGCCAAATTTAGTCTGCCTTCCAGACCCTCTGTCCGTACTATTTCGCTATTTAGTATATCAACGCCCTTCAACGTCGAAAACTAGTATAGTTTAAGGTGGTTTTGTCCTGCAAAGCATTTTTCCTGCGGCAAAGGCGGCGACTTCGTCGCCGCGGAGTCCAGTTGGCAAAGGCTCTAGAAACCAGACTTTACCAAATTGCGTTGTTTACAAGCAGAGCGCCACTACGACAAAATATTGAAAGGTTTGAATTAAAAGCCCGGGCGGAGCCCGGCAGTGCAAACGGACAAAATTGCGGGGCTCGGCCCCGCAATTGAGGCCGGGCTCGGCCGCGGCTCGGCCCAGCCCCGCACTGTAAACGGGGTCTATGATTGAGTAGAAAATAATCTCCACAAATAAAGTCACAAGAATTCGTGATAAAACAAATGGATTGATATTGTCTTAAAAGCATTAATATATTAAGAAGAGAAATATGAGTGGATCTGTTTTGCTTTGAGATAAGGAATGGTTTTCTTCTTTACAAAAAAACGTGGTCACATGGCGTACAGACAAGAATTTTAGTAATGCAACCGCATGGTGTAGCGCGTTAATCAAAGTGATCGTCTTTTACTGTTAGTCCACTTTTAAACATAAAAAACATAGGAAGTTAGGCGCATTGTGTGTCTTAGCGCATCTTGTTTGTTTGTTAGTCTCGTCTCTGCAGGATTTTGATACTTTACTTAGTTTCATCAACCCCTAAATACTAGTATAAATTCATGTGTATATTCATTTTAAATTTGGTTAATTGATGAAGTAATATGAATTTGGTTTGGTGACCATCACCATCCGTTTCTTTTTATGCCTCCGCCACGAAGTGCTGGTGCCGGAGGTGTTATGTTTTCGGGTTGTCCGTCCGTCTGTACGTCCGTACGGTATGTCCGTACGTCCGTCCGCATTCGTTTACGCTATAACTTGAGTAATATTGACTGGAATTTTACCAAACTTGGTCCGAGTATAAAGTATGATGGGGCAATAATTACTTGATTAGATTTTTGGTGAAATCGGCTGAAGGCCAAAGGTTAAAGACCAAGGTCAAATCCTAAAATTCATCTGTTTATGTGATAACTCAAAACTGGATAAAGCAACTTTCACCAAACTTGGTCTAAGGATGACGTATGATGGGGCAATTAGTTGAGTAGTTTTTTAGTGAAATTGGCAAGAGGTCAAAGGTCAAAAGGTCAAGGTCAAATGCGAAAAATGTTGCTATTTCCCCCCATGCCTTTGCAATGCCCACAGGTATTTTCTTGAATCTTAGTGTACTACTGCATAAAGATTCTCCAAAGAGTGTTTCATGCCATATATGTTTATGTAGTTCGTGATGAGTTTAACAGTATAACTGATTCCTTTGAGTCTTTATTTATTGAAATCACAGTTCCAGGCAGTAAAAATATAATCATAGGTGTAGTATATAGACCACCAAGCGCGAATACTAAATTATTTTTAGATTATCTTTCGGATTTGGTTAAAAACCCACTTTTTATTAATAAAAATTGTTTTATAATGGGTGATTTCAATATAGATTTATTAAAACAGAATAATATGTCGCAAGATTTTTTGGAGATGTTTTTATCTGCCTCTTTTTTACCCTTTATATCTAAACCCACACGTATAGTTAATGAATCCGTTTCTCTTATTGATAATATTTTTTGTAACATTCTTCCTCCTCCCGATTCTTTTGTAGTACTCTCAGATATCACCGATCACTTCCCCATCTCGACTGGTTTTTCTTTAAATGAGACAGTTAATAATTAAAACAACCGTATATTTAAACGAAGAATCACACATGAAAGTATAGCCAGGTTAGGTGCTAGTTTAGACACCGCAGACTGGTCCTGTATCTTTGATACAGATTATGTTAATTTGTCTTTTGAATATTTTATGAAGATTTTTATCCAACATTTGAACATTTGTATTCCAAAACTCCTCATCAAATTTGTAATATTTTGAATAATCATTTTTCTTTAATTGGGGAAAGCCTGACAAGTAATATTCCTCCCTCCACAGTCCACCAAATTCTAGTTCAATATTTTTTAATTCAACATATACACTCAGGAGATAATCAATATTGTCTCTGATCTTAGTTACAAAAAAAGTGCTGGACACGATGACATCAGCAATTTTCTTTGAAAGGGGGTAATATCGTCAATTGCGGATCCTTAAGCTCATATATTCAATTTATCCCTTTTTAACGGCACCTTCCCCGAAAGTATGAAAACAGCAAAAGTCATCCCATTGTTTAAAAAAGGTGACCAATTAGACGTAAACAATTACCGACCAATTTCTTTGTTAAGTGCATTGTCAAAAATTCTTGAAAAAATATTTATAAAAGAACTATTAATTTCTTTAAATTCAATAATATATTTTCGAATTTTCAGTTTGGATTTAGGGAGAAACATAGCACTACACATGCATTATTGACTTTTACAGAAAAAGTGGCACATGCTCTCGATAAATCTTCTCATCTGATAGGTTCGTTCCTGGACTTCTCCAAGACCTTCGACACCATCAATCATGATATTTTACTTGAACAAATTACATCATTATGGAGTGCGTGGGAAGGCCTTGGAATGGTTCAGGAGCTACCTCATGAACAGGAAACAATATGTCTCTCTAAATGGTTGTAATTCACAAATGTTAAATATTAAATGTGGGGTGCCACAGGGAAGTTTATTAGGTCCACTGTTGTTTAATGTTTACATAAATGATTTTTGTACATCATCAGATGTTCTTTCTTTCATTCTCTTTGAAGATGACTCAAATCTATTTTATCACACAATAATCTTCTTACCCTTGTTAATGCAATAAATTCAGAATTAGAAAATGTTGCCCAGTGGATAAAAGCAAAAAAGTTATCTCTTAATCTTCAAGAATACAAAATATATGCTCTTTAGTAATTCTACTGAGGCATTACCTGTTGACATTGTTTTAGATGGTACTCCACTCGAAAATGTTTCTTACGTAAAATTTCTTGGAATAACAGTTGACAATAAGCTTTCATGGAAATTTCATATTGACAGTATATGTTAAATTATTTCACGTAATATTGGTATAATCAATAAGCTTAAGTTTTGTTTTCCTTTGTCGTCCCTTCTTGTACTATATTCATCCTTAATATTGCCATATTTGAATTACGGTATTCTCGCGTGGGGAAATACATATAACACATTTTTAGATAAATTATTTTTATTGCAAAAGAAATCACTCCGTATCATATGTCATACTGCATTTTTGTCCCATACTGACCCACTATTTCATGAGCATAAGATATTGAAAATTGATGATTTGTATTTGTTTAATTTAGGACAATTATGTATAATTATAACAAAAATAATCTTCTAAATAATATTCGAAACAACACTCTTAAAACATCCGAGTCAGAACTGACCAGGAACTGGGTCCGTTGGGGTCACACACCGTTCCGGGTCAAAAATTACTTGGAATTTGGTCATGAAGACCCCGAGTGGGGTCACCCTGACACAAGTTCATGACTCTGAATGGGTCATATCTGACCCCACTCCTGGTCATTTCTGACCCGGAACGGTGTATGACCCCAACGGACCCAGTTCCGGGTCAGTTCTGACTCGGATGTTTTAAGAGTGAATGTTTCAAAGAAATCAATCCGTTCACAATTATCCAACAAGGCGATCAAATGACTTCCATTTGCCATTTCTGAGAACTTCGTTGGCTCAAAACACATTCATCTACGATGGGGCAAAGTATTGGAATTCACTTCACAACAATATTACAACAGCTCAATCTCTGAACTCCTTCAAGAATAAATTAGAATCATTTTTATTGAAATCTTACAACATCCAACCGAGTTAGTTTCCCTTTATCATCTCAGTCAAGTCATCATTCTTTCTTACATAAGTCCTCCTTATAAGTATGTTCCTGTCTGTGTTGTGAATATAACGATGTGTCTATTCTCTCTTTCTCCTGCATTCGTACCAACATAATTACGTATCAAAAAATGTTTTGCATTATATTCAATCCAGCTTGTATTTTATCACTTATTTTACATTATGGAATCTAGAATGCTTGCGTCCACGATGGCACGTGTTGTAGTTTTTCCTCTTTTTTTCTTTTTTTCCCCTTTTTTTTCTCTTTTTTTTCCCTTTTCTTTCTTTTTCCCTTCCCAATCATCTTGATGTCAGTTGACATCGGTTCGTTTTATTTTGTTTTATATTGCTGTCTTGTGTATTTTCTGAGGGTCCCATATCGTACAAGCTCTGCTTCTTAGTGGGACTCTCCACTTCCATCCTCATCCTTAGTTGACTTGTATTATACGCTTTATGTATATATTAACAAAGATGTAATTGCATTTTTTTTTCATCTACTTCTCATTTTCATATGTACCTTGTCAAATTACATTCTGCAAGTATTACAAATATCCTGTACATATGCAATGTATATAATTTCTTTGTTTATTCGATGGAAGTGAAAATAAAGTTGAATCTTGAATCTTGAATAATGTCAAAGGTCAAAAGGTCAAAGGTCAGGTGAAATTTTACAATTTCACTTTTCTCGCAAATGGTTCAATGTATCTTCATGGAACTTGGTACATTATGCATGTACTGACTGGCAGGGATTATCTAGGGAATTTAGGGGTCATGGGTCAATAGTCATGGGTCAAAGGTCAAGGTCAACTCCTCAAAATTACACTATTTCCTTCATATACTATTTGCAATGCTTGCAGGATCATTTTAAAAACTTAATATATAGGCCTATATGTATTACCTAATCGAGATTCTCTGGGAAATTTCCTGCCAGAAGGTCAAAGGTTAACCCTATCAGGCTGGGCTTTTTTGGCTATGCTAAAACCGGAGGGGGGCGGATTCTGCCGACACCCCCCCCCCCCCCCAGATCTCGGCCATCGGTGGTGCGATCGCGACGAAATTTGGCATGCGTGACACCCACGTCATAATCTACAAGATTGTGTCATAAAATTTTTTGAAAAAATTAATATTCTAATCTTAATTAAACTAATTATGCAAATTAAGCTCAAGATCATAGTTTAGCCTAATTAAAAGCATTGAGAGTCTACTTTTTGGTCTCTTAATCTGTTTTAGCATATTCAACAATATTGTACATCACAAAATCTTCCAAAACTCATTTCAATTCTTATGTATTTTATTGTTTTCAGAATTTCTTATGTATCTCTTTGTTTGCTAACTTTTTTTTCCTTTGTTTTTTATTGGAAATTGTCACTGACCACTTTTCTACCATAATTAGCATACAATTAATCAATGAAAGAAAGTGATTAATTGTAAAAATAATCAGGTTTTTATGACTTTCATGACAGAGTACTGTTTTCCATAGGAAATGTACACAAAATCCATGCCGTTACAAAAATGGGCGTGGCTTCAAGAAAGTATGCACGGACGTTGCAAATTTGGTCTCAAAAGTTGCGCGAGACTTGAACGAAGAAAGTCAAGAAACCTCGCGACGAGGCCTTCTCGCGTTACAGATTATAGCGCGAAACGTCGAGGGGACGGATTCTGCCCCCCCCCCCCCCCCCCCGGGCCTGTTAGGATTAAGGGTCAAAGGCCAGGCTAAAATGCAAAAAAAAAAATGTATATATTTCATGCTGCAATTACACTTTTTCTTCATACCTTGAAAATTACTCAATGCATAAACTTTAGGGTTGATCAAAAGTCAAGTAAAAATCCTCAATTCCCCAAATACATGTACCTGCACTCTTAGACAATATAGCAAACCTAGTTCAAGGAAAGTGAACATTCAAGACATTTCTGACAAACCTGTCATTTCATTATTTTGCCAGTTATATGAAACTGTCATCACACATTGTGAAGACATTGTACCATACACCTATTTGGAGAATCATGCATTATGGCGGGGGCATACCAGTCGCCATAACGACATTTCTAGTTTTGTTTTGTTTGTTTGTTTGTTGGTATATATGGATCGTATATATATTGTAACTAGTGGGACCCACATTCTACAAGCTTCGGGTTTTAGTGGGTCCCCCATCTCCATCACCCAAATAATTATCACCAAAATGCCTATTTCTGCAGTCTCCATCAAAAGTATAACGTACCCGCTTTTTATTTCTTTTTTATAGATTGAGCACTTATGTTGATATTTCTTTACTTTCCTGTACAGTGTATGTATCAAGTTATTTATTATGTTGAGATGATTTAAAAAATGAAATAAACTTGAAACTTGAACATAAATCCGGGATCAAGCAAATAGGTATGGACTTAACATATATTAAGGTTTCATGAACAATCGTACCACTTATCATTCGTAGATTACATATAATACGTTCCTTTAAAAGTCAGCATAACCGCAGGATTGTAGTGTATTAATCACATCAGACATCATTGTATTGTTGTACAATTGGACATGAATGCTGTATACCATCGAATACAAATATGTAACCATAGTTCACATTAGGTCTTCATTATCGAAGAAAACAAGTTCAACTCGGATAAACTCATTTAAAGTAAAGCGTATGACCGTATAAACTACACAATTCAGGTATTCGTGGTTTTGTGTGTGTGTGTGTGTATGTGTGTGTGTTTGCTTTGTTTTTGATGGAATGATGTTCGTGATGTTTACTATTCAGAAGGTTCGTTTATCCCAAAATGAAATTGTGTTTGTTATTCCGAAGGTTCGTTATCCGAAAAATGAAACAAGCTTCGTTAATTTGGAAACAAACAAAAGGTGCGGATTATCAAACCTTCAGAATAAGGAACTGTAACTTTTTTAATGTGCATATAGTTTGATGAATGTGGCGGGTTTTTGTGTATGTTTGGGATAGTCACCATGCAGTATTTTTGTTCAGTCATTACGAATTCTTTCCAAATAATTGAACGATTGAACGATTATCAGTTCAACATCATTTATCATTTGTGCTTTATTTGGGCTTATTTTTATCATTCTATCAGACTTTAAAGGGACTGTATACAGTACTGGTTGAAGTGGGGATTCATGTTTTGCACATTCCTAGGTGAGATAATGAGAAACCTCTTATGAAATATGAAAGAGCATGTAATTTTAAAAAGGGTTCAACGTTTATTTGATGAAAATTGGTTTTCAAATGGCTGAGATATCCAGAAAAGTGGTAATAGTAAAAGGCGACATGCCACAACTTTATTAGGATCTCTTTGTTTCACCTTGTTTTTGGATATCTCAGCCATTTCAAAACCGATTTTCATCAAATAAACTTTTGATACCCCATGGAATTGCATGCTCTTTGCCATCTCATAGAGTGGTTTCTGAATATCTTGCAAAACTTTAAAAGCTAAATCATCACCTCAACCAGAACTGTACACACCCTTTAATCAAACAGTTTGGAGGCTTGTATTGATGTTACCTTGACGAACAATGACATCATGCTGAAATTTTAGGGAACTTCCCCGCATGTATGAAAGCCTGGTCAGTTGGAGAGAGGTATCAGTTACGGAAGGAATTATAGCATCGGGTCCTGCTCCCCTTTGCCCGATGGTAGAGTCGGTAGTCAGATTAGGGACTCTCCCTACAACTCGGAGTGTGTTTGTGCCTTGTCACTCGAGCCCAGACACCCAGCCATATTTGGTTGCTTTCCATATGGTTCTGTTCCGGTGCTTGGCAACTACCACTACGTATCCTTTCATATCACTTTCCGATTCAACCCTTTGAATTGTTATGTAAACGCCATAGAAGTACGAGGTCACCTTCGTTTAGAGTGGCTGCCAAAAATAACTGATCAAGGGAAATCGGTGGGTGCACACGTTCATATAGTCATTTACATATTCATATTTGGTGATGTGTAGAAACACCATGAAATTAATCTTGGGATCTTGGAATGATTTTATTCCACTGCAAGTGTTTGCATATTTCTGAATTCAAATCTTATGTCCTCATTTAGTTCATCAAATTGAGGAAAAGGAAAAGTAGGAATATTTTTGAACATTTTGATTTAATTGTTTAGAGACATAGGGATTAATCAAAAAGATAACCCAATTGGTAACATTTAGCTAGCTTTTTGAACAAATTGAAACTTCTTGTTATACATTCATTCAGCTAATGATTAATTTATATAAATTTTCAATCAGGTTGAAAAAGTGTTAAAAAAATTAAAGTGAAAATGGTAAGGCACTTTGAATTCGAGAAGACAAGTGACTTTGAAGACAACAGGTTATAGTGGAGAAAGTTCGATCAGTATTGTTGGAGACGTGTAGTCTACGAAAAAGTTTAAATGAGGATGAAGAACTGAGAAATCTGTTTGAGGAAAGACGAGAGTTGACTCTTGCAGGTATTCGAGGGAAAGCAGATGCAATGTCTCAAGAAGCACCATGAAATAGATGCGATGGCACAATAGTCGGCCAGGGGAGGGGGGGGGGGGGGGGGGAGAGAGAGATTCAAAAACCGTAGTGATGTGTTCGAACTTCAATACCCTCAACTCCGCTGTTTTTTCTCTTACGACAAGTTTGAACAAAGGAGTTGTGTATATTAACAGTAGGTCCCCCCCCCCCCCACCCCGGATACTGTATACTGATACTGTGTGCCTTATAGTCTCTTTTTCTTCTCTTTTTTTTAACGGAAACCAACACCCAAAAAGCAATGTGAATTGAGTGAAAGCAGCAACATTTTAGTAGAACACATCAGTGAAAGTTTTAGGAAAATCGGACAATCGATGCAAAAGTTATTAATTTTTACATGTTTTGGTGTCGTAATGACTGGATAAGGAGACTACTAGGGTTCTTGACGTAATGTGTGGACAACAATACAAAGAAAGAGAATTCCACAAGAAATTCATTTTCATGAAAATTATACACAATCCATCGACTTGATACTGACATAAAGGGTATAGTAATTATTCCCCTTGCTTTCTGAAAGCGGTTAGTCAAGTGCTACTAGGGTTCATGACGTAATGTGTGGACAACAATACAAAGAAAGAGAATTCCACAAAAAATTCATTTTCATGAAAATTATACACATTCCATCGACTTGATACTGACATAAAGGGTATAGTAATCATTCCCCTTGCTTTCTGAAAACGGTTAGTCACGTGCTCTTTCATTATGCTAGAAAAGTGAAATCATGTTGAATTTCCTTTATACTTTCTTTATTTTGTTGTGCACACATGATATCACAAACTCAAGTAGTCTCCTTATCCAGTGGTTTAAACACCAAAACTTTAAAAATTCATAACTTTTGCATCGATTGTGCGATTTTCCTCAAACTTTCACTGACGTGCTCTACTAATGTTGCTGCTTTCACTCAATCCACATTTCTCTTTGGGTTTTGGCTTCCTTTAATGTTGTTTTCCTAGACTCCTCAAATCATGAGTCGCGTCCTGTACGAACATTGTCCAGAAGGCAAAGGCAAACTAGGTTGATTCTGCATTGTTCTTCTCATCATTTTTAATGTATTGTCTCAGACGTGGCACATTAACGATATGCATGACATAATCATACGTAAACGAGTGGAAAAACAAAAACAAAAACAGGAGACCGCCATTATATATAAACAGACCTTGACTTAGATTGGACGAAACTTTTATACTATACATTTATATTGCTTTACAGCTTTACAGCTAAAAGCTAGATCGTAATTAGCTCACGTGCACATTGGTACAAATGACCTTTGTATTTTTTTGGTTGATTAGGCACTTCACTCGTTTCATGAGCTTGCCCGACGTAACAATGTATGGAATTCATGTTCAAACAAAGAATGAACTGCATGCGTAGACCAAGTAACCTGAATGGTCCGTCAAATTTTGGGAAACATCGATTTCTTTGTTTTGTATTGCGTGCTTTACTTTAACAAACCCTTTTTCTGTTATAAAAGACCATAATATCCTGCCTGCTGTCAGGTGGGTATGCTGGTAAGAGCTGTAAGCAACATGTACCTGGGTTATTGTATGAACAATCATTGCATCACAAATGCAATCATCTCAGTGAATCTAAAAACTATCACGCCTGTTGGTACAAATGACCTTTTATTTTTCTGCTCATTCGCAAAGTGGAACTACAATTTGGCTTGTTACAAATGATTTGGCGAATTACTATGTAAAATATAGTTATGACAAACATACAATGAGTTTTCAAGATCAGCATCCATGGTACTGTAACACTCATTCTGATGTCCAAAAATGCTCAAGCTAGTCACTCCAACAAACATTCATCAGGACAAAAAGGAGAGGCAGAAGAGGGAGATCCTCTCTCAACGAGTTCCAGTGGTAGACTGTTTCTTTATTCAGAACCCACTGGGTTCTTTCCATTTGCATATTTAAATCATAGAGTTCACAAACCAATCAAAATGATATAAGGAGAAGAGTGTGACCTGAGGTCAAGGAAAGAGCCAATGGAAAGTAAAGATGAAGTGATCATGAGCTGAACTTAAACATGAATGGGAACAGAACAAAAGAGTTATGTGGTGTGGAGGTGGGTGCGAAGTAAAGAAGGTAGGCCTACTGGAAAGTGTATAATAGGCACAAGGAAGGGGAAATAAAAGGAATTGGGATGTAGGCAGGCTAAGTGTGAGAAGAAATGATAAGGGGCACGATATGGAAAATATACTCTACGGGAAGCTAAAAGGAATATTGAATTTGATACAGTTACATCGTTGGATCAATTGCACGCTCTTACAGTACGTTCAAATGTCTCTACATTATCACGAGAGCATGCTGCTAGTTGTAACTGCTCGTGCATGGACAAATCCATAAAAGGTAGGCCTATATAGGAAGAAGTGCTAAGTAATGACATCGATTGAGGGAGGATTCGACGGAAACGGGCTCACCAGCTTAGAATGATGACTCATCCTAGAAGTATCTAGTTCATTCTATTTTTATCATGCAACTTTCACTTTGAATTATAATTACTAAATACTCGTCTGCTTGCTCTATACCGATTTCACGCAACTGCAATACCTTTAGGAATAAAACGAATTAATATATACCAGAAAATTTTTTACTTTTTCCGGGGGAAAATCACCGGAGAGCTCTCTACACTCAGCGACATGTTTCTCTTATTGGGACAAAAAGAATAGAGGTGTTAAAGGGATTATAACATACTGATCTATATCAAAGAAAAAGAAACGTCATAGCAAAGGGAAAAGTCTACTGAAACAGGTTATCTATGTTATATCTAAGCATTCACGTGATGAAAAAATCGCGAGTCATGATATATTTGACTTATTTTCTTCATGTCTTAGGCGAGTCAAAATTAGTGACGTCATTCTGGAGATCCAAATCTCTACGTAAGTGCAATACAATGGAGCAGGTCATTATGTCTGTGGCATGCGCTGTGCTTCTTCGTATCTAGGCAAACGATTTGCAAAGGATGCGAATGTCGAAAAATAGCAAAGAACTAGTAACACTCGTATTTTAGTCTGCAAAAGATCGCCAAACTGTGATGGCACGGGGGTCGGAAGGGTCGTCAACTATTCGCGGGCGTTGTTAGTTCGGAGGCGGGGAAAAAAAAACCAACCCGAAACATCAAATTCCTTGCGCACGTTTCGCGCATCCCGGGCAGTGATTCGCTGGTGATTTTTTCTTGGACGTGCGCAAATCAACAAAAACCAGAGAAAAATGAAGAGACAGAAAGAAGAAAAAGAATAGAACAAATTTGACTTTTGCTCCCTTGGAAACCGGGTGCACGCCACGAGTTCGACACCCACGAATCATACAACCCAAGAGTCACACAACCCATGAGTTTGACAGGAAGCAGACAAGGCCCACGAGACCGACACATTAAGCCCTGTGTTGTAATGTCGAACTCGTGGGCTGTTTTTACGTAGTGTCGAACTCATGGGCTGTATGACTCATAGACTTTTTTTCGATGTCGAACTTGTGAGCTGTATGACTCGTGAGTGTCGGTTCCGTGGGATGACCCCGATAAGTCTCATGCTCTTATGTGTACTGGCCGAGTATAGTTCAGCAATGGTATTCACGACATTCGCACATACGTCGTGGGAACTATGCACAAACTGCGCAAGAATGGTTTATGCCTCCAATGTCACGACACATTCGAAGGAGAACTTATTTAAATGTTGGACTTTTACCCCTTTTTTTGACATTCGCCTCCTTCGCAAAACAGTAAAAACAGCCGTTAAAGGGACTGTACAGTACTGGTTGAGGTAGGGATTCAGGTTTTGAACATTCCTAAGTGAGATAATGAAAAGCCTCTTATGAAATATGAAACAGCATGTAATTTTAAGAAGGATTCAATGTTTATGTGATGAAAATTGGTTTTCAAATGGCTGAGATATCCAAAAAAGTGCTAATAATAAAAGGCGACATGCCACAACTTTATTAGGATCTCTTTGTTTCACCTTGTTTTGGGATATCTCAGCCATTTCAAAACCGATTTTCATCGAATAAACTTTTGATACCCCTTAGAACTGCATGCTCTTTGACATATGTGATCCCATAGAGTGGTTTCTGAATATCTCGCAAAATGTGAAAAGCTAACTACACCTCGACCAGAACTGTACACACCCTTTAAACACATGCTCCTTGTTTGTGTCAGTGTATGGGATTTTTTGTTCATCATTCATGGGAGGAAAAAAGACAAAGTGACAGGCGATATTGAAAGAAAAATCGAAAGAAGGAAACGCCTGCTCAGCAAGATGATGTCTTAACACCAGCATCAGCAATCATTATCACTAGTGCTAATAAAATCATTTGGTCCTTTGCCGAACATTCCAAACCGCTATCCTCATCATCATTCTACATAAGCACATCAACAAGAAAATCACAAAGTACCAACACTCCAGTGGTTGAGAGACAAACACGCTTATTGCACGAAAAGAAAGAGCAAATCTCCCTCGAAATACGATAGCAAACGAAGAAATTACTGATACGAAAATAAACCCAACACACTCAAAAGAACATCTTTACCTCGAAATGTAAAAGGAAAGGACGGAGGAAGTAGTCCCAAAAGAGATATGAGAAGGGCTGAAATGAAACGAAAATGACAGAAGATTTGCAGAGCACACTAGGTCAATATGATAGCAAATACATGGTAATCATAAATGTTTTTCCACGTACACAAATCGTCACATAAACATGCATCACACGAAGAGAAATTCAAGTCAGAATTGCAGCAAAAAGATGCATCCGATAATCACGTAAAAACCCACAACACTCTCAATGGTACTATATTTGTCCTTGTATGTGTGCTAAATCGAAATAGCACTTTCGTTGCTCACGCACACAAACAGACCTCGATGCAAATCAGCATGCTGATCGAGCTTTCCTGGATAAAGATATTTTGATAAACAAACCAATCAGCTATGCTGTTGCAAAGCTTCACACTCGCGGTGTTTTGTCACGAATAAACCACTATCACCATCAATGCGCTCTAGCGCCCTAATTACTATGAAGCTGTTACACGAACTATACCACCGGTACATGGGGGAAAAAGTTTGACTTTTCCCTGTAAGTGCGTATATGTTCTCTTGAAACATTGCAAGTACGGTAATACAGATTCAATTTTCATATACCTAAATTTGTGAAGAAGATATTCTATCAACTTCCACTGTCCAAAATCACTGGTTGCAACATCGCTGCACTATATCCTTGCAGAATATAGGTTCTGCAACTGAACAATAGGTCTCAAGAATAACATGAATAACGTCATTATTATCGGTCCCATGAACTTCTCCGTCAGCTCGGGTTTTAGCATTCAGCACTGGGGTCTAAATGCCGTCGAAAGAAAAGAGAATGATTATTCTCATCTCTACAGGGGTATACGAAAGTTTTCCAAATATATGATTTGCCTTATTTCTGAATATTAAGCAGATTTTTCTTGTTACAGTTCTTTTAAACCATCGGCCTCTGAGACTCCATCCATTCCCGATCTACCGTGATGAGAAAAAGGACTTCTGTTCACCTAGCTATTTATGTATGCTGTATACGGAGTGTAACGTTAAACATAATTTTGCGCAATTGTTTGGCAATGTGAAACACTTTTACAGTAACAAACGCAAGTAGAAGTGAATGGGACTCTCCAGCGGATATAAGCGTACTTGAACTCTATAATGGTCCATCGACATGAGTGTTTACATTAACATAAACACTAGGAAAAAAAAGACTAGATGCATGTTGCAAGTGTTGAACAATTGCAGTTCCTAAGGAGGGCACAAGCTTTAATAATCTTCTCCCTTTGAGAAGGTGCCCAGAGGCCTTTGAGAGACTCTCAATGTTTACACTTTCCTTGAAACAATGAATTGTTTTTAATTTCAAAGTAAAGACACCGTCTATGAAATGTGTTTTCTGATTGCTGGCTTTACCAACTGTGTTCGTTGATGTGGGTCCACCTATTGAGATCTTTTAAATGACTAATCCATGTTACGTACAACATCGGTTTGGCAAATCAAGTATTTTATTATAATTCTGTTGGGCATGGTGATTGCAGATATAATATGCTGAAGTTATGATGTTTGTTAGACGTCTCATAACAGGGAGTCACGTAGCATTGTTGATTGGTTTATCGCAGATCAGATACATGTACATGTACTAAGTCAACAAACAATGGGGTTGTTTTATAGTTCAAACTGTCACCCTACACAAATCAACAAACAACAAATTGAGCTAATGAATGGGACCGACGAAGTGCATTTCCGTTTTACAGTTCTTGAATTGTCTACGCATAACGCACAATTTAAATTGTTCTTCTTGTCTATCAGACTGTGGTGTCATTTTAGAGTAATCACTACTAACGGTTTAACTGTCACACTTGTTGTTTGGATATCGCGACTTACTCCTTCCATATTTCGAAATCATATGTCCCTTGAAAATGTCCTAGATTTGTATTGCCTCAAATGCGTGATTCGTCATTCTATCAAATATTGCTCTGATTTCAAAGCTGAAAGTAATAAATCTTATAGAGCATTTATCAAAGAATAGATATATAGGGAGCCTACTCGGTGATGCGAGATATTGAGACATAATAACATATGAAGCATATCAATATATATTACACCATATACCAACAATTAAAGCATCTGCCTGAAAACCTAAATTATGGTTCGCAGTCCTAGTGTTGTCATTGACACGAAGTAATCATAATATTACTTAGGTGGTCTAAATCTAGAAATCTGACGTAAAAACAGAGGGACTGTATTAAAGTAAAGATTCCTTTTGTTAACATGAGACAGTATCTGTTAAATTGCTATGTGTTGGATTCAAATACATTCACTGGAAAGCATTCAGTTTTCAATTTGATATCCCTTTTTAAGGGCCCTCCGTAATTACTTTTAAACTTATGTTATAATTGTGCAATTTCATAAGTCAGTGATTTTTTTTTCATCTTTTTTTACTTGGCAACAACTCAAATGCAGTGTTTATCTTAATGCTACTGTAAGTTCTAAACACTCGCCAGTCGTTACAAATATAATGAATATTGTCCACTGATGTCTTTGTTTATCATTCGTAAATATAATGACGTTTCCAACAAGACAGGCTTAATATACCCTGGTACATTAAACGAGTAAAGCAATTATTTGTTACAATTCATGTGTATTTCAGCTTGAAGAAAATGGTCTAAAAAAGATGGAGGGAGAAGACAGAGCTTTGATAACAAAATAAACTCATTTTGACAGTTTGAATCTATTATGATGACACAATAGTCATACTCAGCGCACACCCAGGGCATGGCTCCAACGAGTTCCTTCCTACGAGAATATGAATACAAACAATTCCACTTCCTCCTGAGGACAGTGGAGAGATGGAAGCCGTTGTTATGATTATGATTCACTGCGAGACGCTCTCTTGGAAACTTCTTGATACTAGAAAAATATTTCAGAGAACGTTTTCTCAAATAGTCTGTTCTTAAAGTTTACCATGGGTCTCGCAGATTAGTATATAGCGTACAGAGAACCTAATGTAGACTAGAATGTATATGTTTCTGTCTGTGTCTGTGTCTGTGTCTTTCTGTCAGTTTGTCTGTCTGTGTCTGTGTATGCATGTATGTATCTATGCATCTTAATTATGTGTTAATCCAAAAATCGCATTCGATAAAAGTACAGTGAAAGTTTGAAGTGATATCTGCGAAAACAGCGTTTGAATAAAAAAAAGAATTATGTTTTTTTTAGAAATGCGTGTGGGTTAATAAAATCATTAGTATCCCCGACAACCAGCTTGTTTAGGCTTTCAGAGCTATATGTGGATGCATGTCCTGCAAACTGCAATTCTGAGATCAAGTCTTTGTTAAATTTTATGTTTATGATGCGATATCACACACACACACACACACACACACACACACACGCACAAACACACACATATCGCAGACTGGCATCCACCAACACAACACCCACACAACACACACACATACACACACAAACACACACACACACACACACACACACACACACACACATATATATATATATATATATATATATATCTTAGATAATTCTCGAAAGGACACAAATGAGCGCTTTTTATCGGTGCTTATTTACGTCGATGTAGAGCAATTTATCGATCAGCTGCTATGAAACAACTCGACGCAAAAATTCCATTAGTTTTAAGTACTATAGTTTATTTTCACGAAGATGGTTGAAAGTTATTACATATCTAACAAGCCTATATACGCACTTTGTCATAGCGTCGACTGTTGATAGAACGAAAAACACAGTTACACTATCAATAACAAAGTTCCAAATTCCGCCAATACTCCAATGCGTTGACACTGTAATTCTCTCTGCAGCTACAGTCTTTTACACCGTGCAAATCAGTGGGAACATTAACAACAAACTTTCTGGATACTGCACGTGTATGAAGTCAAATAGCAATATTGAATATAAATGCGCCTATCCCAACACACTTAGCATTCTTAATGGGAACGATTCTGTAGTTGCCAGTGAGACAGCGAAGGTTAAAGGGATGGTATAGTATTGGTGGAGGTGAGGATAGGGTTTTAAACTTTATGCGAGATACAAAAAAAAACACTAATGCAAAAGTACAGAGCTTGCCGTTTTAAGAGGAATTCAAAGTTTATTTGATCAAAATCGGTTTTGGAATGGCTGAGACATCCAAAAAGAAAATAAGACAAAGCGATCCTGATAAAAGGCGGGTCCCACCTTTTATTAGGATGGCTCTGTTTTGGATATGTCAGCCATTTCAAAACCAATTTTCATCAAATAAACACTGAATTCTTCATGGAATTACATATGCTCTTTCACATTTCATGAGCGGTTTCTCATTATCTCACCAAGAATGTTAGAAACCTGAGGTTAGGTCTAGATATGATTCGTAGCGGCATTTCTCAGCCTAATAACAAAATGTACTGCTAAGCTTGAATAATTGTTTTTTGGCTAAAATAATACTTAAATGTGAATCATGATTTCGGTCTTATATTAGCAAACTTAACCCCTTTCTCAAAGTTGTAAGAACTCCACAGTGATTCAATGCGCAGTGCTATTTTTCCGTTTCGAACAAAATTAAGTAATATTTATGATCAGTCCAGTTAGAAACTTGTGAGTTGACTCCATCATCACCCCATCCTATTTGATTCAAGATTTTGACCGCTATTGACGCTTTGTGAATATGCGTAAAACATTAAGTTCCATTCAAGCCATTGCCATTACTCCGTGTTTGTGCAAAGTACTTTTTTTGTAAAATTAATTTGAAAACATAGTCTCATTCTATCATTCCGTCTCCAGCTAGGAATCGCTTGAAGCTTGAATGTTTCCTTCCAAATATTGTAATGAAAGAAAAGAAATATCAAAAGGAAGTCAAAGGGGAGAAGGGTATACAATAATATAATTGATAGAAAGGATGCAGTATAGTGTTATCGAAAAAGGTCACCAAACTCAAATTTTACTGCAATAATTCAGAAAAGGAAACCTTTAACCTTTCCCGAAAAGTACCTGAGAGGAAAATATGAAAACGGTCACATTCTAAACACTGAAAAAAAAACATTATTAAAGATCGGAAACGGATAAACCTTTTCCAGAACTTACCGCACGTTTCCTGACAGAATCCCTGCTAAAATAGGTTTGGAAAACTGATTTTTTTTTTCCCATCAATCGATGCCGAGAAAAATGTCAACAACTTAAAAAAATGCATGAGCGCTACCCGGATCTGAAACAGTTCTTCCACTGCGCCTACCAATGCCCTTATTATTCGTTTACATCGGAAAAAAAGAGCAAACGTTAAAGTTAATCTTAAGATATTTAACAGAATTAAGATATAAAAGGTACAACACTCTCATTTCCTTCTTTTTCTGAAGGGAATCTTTGAACCTGTTTTTCTGTTGTAAAAAAGGACAGCCCTTTATGATAACGATTTGTGTTGTTGCTGTTGTTGTTGTTGTTGTTTGCACTTTCATAACTGTTTCATCAGAACAGCACGCTTTCCTTTCTTTTCTCTGGATGTTATACTCTATCATAAGGCGTGCTAATGCTTGTAGCCTCTGCTTCTTAATTCGTTGTCTGGTTGGTAACTCATCGATTCATAATTGATATGTGAGTTATATAAATAACTTATGTAATGTTTGTTGACTAAAATGTGAAATGACAAAAATTGCTCAACCTAGAAAATCGATTACCCCTAAAACATTATAATGACATTTTCAAATTTTGAATGTTCAAACATTCACATAGTAGTATTACATCGATATTTTAACAGTCAAATTTAATACTTTTCTGATTGTGGTAAGCTCAAATTCACATCAAACAGAAAAATGCAGTTACAGAGTACAAGCACAGGTGAAGAAATTTATACACCAAGCAACAAAATAAGAAAGGAACATCACAAGAGCAGTGAAAAAAGTGGCAAAATTAGTACACAAAAATATTTCAATTGCACTTCGGATTAAAGACATTTTATATTTATACGTTTAAAAGATGACAGTGTTGGACTCTCTTTAATAAAAGTTGGTAACTTATTCCAGCATTTCGCTCTAACGTATCTAATTGTAGTCTTTGAGAACGTATATCTGTAAAAGGATAAACATATCTTATTGTCACATCTAGTGTAAGTGTGAACGAACTATTTAGGGTAAACTAATTACGGAAAGCAACAGGTAAGACACCTTTGAAGTATGAAAATATAAATGTAGCCAATTGTAATGGCACAATTTGATCAATTTTTAAGATTTTCAATATCCTAAACAATACTGCAGTGTGCGCAAAAGGACTTACATTACAGAGTATTCTTATTGCACGCTTTTGTAACATCAACATACGATTTAATAGATATAATGAACTATGACCCCATATTGTTGCATACGTTAAATGTGGAGAAATCATTGTGTGGCATTTGGTCAAACGAATTTTTGAAGGAAATATCTGTTTCAGATAATTCGTACCGCCAACAATTCTACTTATTTTGATACAAATATCATCATTATGTGCTTTCCCTGTTAGGCCATCAACTGCCACACCAAGAAATTTTGTTCCATTCACCTATTTGATTTTAACATTACCTTTTGTATATTTGTAAAACATCTTCATCTACTACCGTATTCTTTGTTGTCTTGAATATCATATAATTGTCTATATTTTAATACCAAACGATTTGCAGCAAACCAAGAACTCACTTTTTTCATTACTGAATTAATCATATTATGATTAAATTCATCCACATCCCGGCCTGAGAAAAATAGGTTTGTATCATTTGCAAATGATATAGAAAACATATTAGGGCTTTCAAATTGCAAGTCATTAATGAATAGCAAAAAGAGAAGAGGACCCAGTACAGAACCTTGTGGAACACTTGTTTTCACATGCCACATTTCTGATTTTGTATTATTTGTAACTGTATATTGTGTGCGATCTGATGAATAACTTTTAAACCAGTTCAAAACATTTCCTCTTATTCCATAGTATTCCGTACTATGGTCTATACAATCAAATGCTTTTGTTAAATCTAAAAATATTCCAACCAAAAATTCATGATTTTTCAAAGGCATTTGATATCCTTTCCATGAATTCAAGTACCATTCATATCATTGTTCAGGTCAATTGAGATATATGATGCAGTGTCATGCTCACTCCCTAAATCTATCCATGTTCAATAGATAGATTCAATACCATAGGTTGAGGAGAACTTGCTAAAAATAATCATAGACTGATGATATTCTAATCTGTTCCTGGTACATCGTGACACTGCGCATTACACGCATCATCTCTTCCTAAAGCTAAACACGTCATTCAAATCACAATAGTAGAAGGATATCTCTTTGAACTATACCGAGTAAAGACGACATGAAAGATTTCTATGGAATCGTCACAGTCTGTCGGAAAACGAAGGACTTCATCCGGGAGTAAAGAAAATACATTTCAGACCTTTTTGATTCTGTTCTTACTCTTTGAATATACTGTATGTTGCATTTTATTTTTACAATTTGTTTGTGCTTTAAGAAATCCTACGCAGAGGTGACTGGTGGTAACTTGCGGGGTATTCGACTGTTCTGATAACAAGATTTTCATTATTTTCTTTACAAATGTTTTATCTGTGGGCATACTTAAGCTGCAACTGCCGGTGATCGTTCACTGTCTGTTCACATGCAGTTCATGTACGTACATGTTATTCCGCAAGCGGATGCAATGTAGGTGGGGATAATCCCGCGGACACAATACCCTCGAGTCAAGTTCATGCCACATCCATGCCATGGATTCAGAAAGCCGCCCATCTGTTTATGACATTAAAAGTTACTAGTATTGCTTTCAACTCTGCTTTATCTTTATCGCTCTCGTGCTCTCGTGCTCTCTCCCTCTCTCTCTCTTCTTCGTTCTTTTCTGTCGCCGTCTCTTCTTGTATTCAAGTTGTCAATACTGCCCTCTATGGTCAAGGCAATGACGACAAATATGAACGCTGAAACATGCGAGTCAAACGTACGTACGATTATAGACTTTTGCCTTTTTAGTGGGGAAAGGATGACATACTGAACAGAGTGCAAGATGAACCCCGAGAGTTTCATTGATTAAAGTGTTAGAAAATAATGAAATTTAGCCTTTATCAATCAAAGAAATTTCACATAGGGGTTGTATTGGAATTATTTAATACTTTCAACGTTGAATACATGTACAACCATTTTTGAACGGAAGAGTTAAAAGGTTAAAAGCCAAATCGGTTATCTAAGACAGTTGTTCTTTTCAATGTCAGCACAGCTATGAATCCCAGACTGAAAAATGGGTAGGCATACACAATAAGATATCGTTGTCATAGTCTAGCGAGATTTGGCAAAAAACGACAACAAACAAACAAATGAATGTTGTGAACCGATTGCCATATAGAGACAGAGTAAATGTTGTGAACTGGTTGCTATAGAGACAGAGTAAATGTTGTGAACCGGACTTATACATAATAAAGTTCATGAACACTAATTGACAAATATCATGTTTACTGCTCGTTATGATAATTATAACTCTTCTTTCTTTTTGCTCCAGCGCAGCTCAATGTAAATTGTTAGCTATTATTTCATCTGTTTCCTTTCCTCCTGTTCTTCCCCATTCCATTCATTGAAGGAACAGCTTTTGTTATGTCTTTGTGTTCGTTGCCTCGGTCATGTCACGTCTCATCTTTTTCTTTGCAAGATCTACTTTTTTGTGCTAAATCATTGCAAAATATCATTTAGTGAACTTTTGCCATTTTGATATTTCCTTAATTTGGCTGGACTGAATTGGATTACATTGATTTAGAAAGAGACTTTAAACAAACTTTTATAATATATCCGCAAATGTCATTATTACCCAGATGAATAACTATTTTGAATATCACAAATTAATATTCAATTAATTTGCACACTTTTTAGCTCGTCTTTTTTTTTTCTTCATCAGAGCAATTTCCTTGCGTTTAACTCTGAAACATTAATGAACATGACATATGCTATATTTGATATTGTTTCTTGGAAAATACATTTTCTTGCAAATAGATTCCCAATTGCTGATATTTGCATATTGGAACATTAATTTGCACTTATAGGAAAGAACATATCAACCACTAAATAAGTCAGCAATAATTATCATAAACCAATATTTAGATTTCACTCCGTTTATGTAAAGATCTTGAATCAATTCAAAAACTTGTATATTTACAGCTAAAAATTATGTATCTGAAGTTACGAATATGTGGTAATATGTCAATTAGATGATATTCTTTTAGACAAAATTTCGTTAGATGACGAGATGATGAAATTCTTTTATGGGGAGCCAAAGTTTTTACATGTAAGATACTCAAGGTAAGATCAATGACACTATAGTATCCAACTTTTACTCGAGATTGTCGCCAGATCGATCTTTATAGACAGCGTTATTCCAGAAATCAGACGTTGTTAGTCTATGACAAAGGAATAATTTGAATCCGGTACTTCAATACTTTGCACTGAGTTGACTGCTGCGTGTTGAAAAACGCGCGTCGCCGGGCAAGAAAGAGAGAGGGGGAGAGAGAGAGGGAGAGAGAGGGAAAGGAAAGAGCTTCAGTGCAACGTGTACAGACTCACGATCTAGGCCCATGGCATGCTCCAGAGAGCGTGGTGGGTGAACTTTTTACACATCGTAAAAACGGAGTTAAATCAAATCTTATCGAAGATGGCAAGAAAAAGAGACATTAAGCAATCTACAATAGCGTTGTGACTATGCATTTCAATTAGACTGAAAGTAAACACAAATCTAAATCCACAGAAATATGACACGAAAGTATAATGAAACGAAGTATAAAATCTATTGATTTTAGAAATAACCACAACAGAATCATTCTGTCTCTGCTGTAATTTCACGAATGGAATACTAATATCAATTTTATCTCACCAACACAAACTGACCCTGCTTTGTCACGTAATAAACATGAAATAAAACACCACACTCTACATCCTGAAGTACAACCTAATTGACTGAAATGCACATTATTTCCGCGAAGGCTGTATCTCAAGTATGCCTATGTACTTAGATTTGCAAAATACGTTTTATTTCATCTTAAAGTTAGATCACTACAAGATCTACCCTCATAACGACATGGTTGAAGATATTGCGCTTTTTAATCTATAGATATTTATTCAATAATCGACATTTATACTAGCTTATTATTATTTTGATACTGGGAATTGATTTGATACTAAATATGAGATTGCTGCATTTCTTATGCCAGTGATACGATGATAAATAATTTACCTTACTTTAAATCGCTATAAAGATCTTCATTTCGGAAATTGGTACTGCATGACTGACTTGCTTTTCTTCGTTATGACCATAGATATGCTCAAGTATAGAAATGTTCAAATCCAACTCACGTATTACTGATTAATATCCGAATATCATAAATATGAATATCAAATCAACTGTGGGCCAACACAAAGAGCTAAAGCACAATGCTTATTCTGCCATGCGTTCACTTTATTAGCATTCACCAATTGAAAACTTATCACATAATTATCAATATTCACGTTCATTATCAAAATGACTATTCGAACCATTTCATATATACCGTTTTAAATTTAGAGGAAAATTCAAATATATTAGGAAATACCATTTGCGCTTCTTCACTCCAATACTCGATAAATATATTAATTTTGCCCAATGTTGCTTGCGTGTACAATCGTTATAATGTTATCAAATTTCGATGCATGGCGATTGCATCTGGAGTACTTTGGTGGCAACATTTTGAAATGAAAATAATTTCGAAATAATTTCCAACAAAAGACGATAATAGTCTCTTTGAAATGATGTCTAGGTTTACTGTTAAACCTCTTTACCGTTGTGCAGATGAAACTATGCAAAGTCTGAAGCTGTTTAACATTGAAAGTGCTGACAAAAGATAACTTATACCCATGCCGTCAAAAGCTGGCACTTACTGTATAACAAGTTGAAGTATTACCGCGAGAGAACAAAATTACATCAAACAAAAATGATATTAATTTTGGAATGCCAATTCCAAAGACTGTGAAAAAAAAGGAAGAAAGAACTTAGGGTCAGACGACTCATACTGGAAAATTTTCTCATGGTCTCATTCTAGGAGCGTCATGAGGTGGGAAACAATTTACGTTCTCCCTCTTGTCTCCTTTAGGTTGCCATGGTTACAGACGAGATGTGTCACATTTATACAATACCTCTCTCCCTCACATTTTTCTCCAGTTCTCTGTCTCTCGGCTATACGGTTAGGAACTTTTGTACTCTTCTGCCGAGAAGTCCCACTTTCCATAAATTGTCATCTGCGGTGCTCTGTTCATTGATAGACGGTGCTTGGCCTTCGATTCAAACTTTATCGAAGCAGCTCTCTGGTACATGTGTATTGCAATATGGAATAAAAGCTTTAAATGCTGTGTCCAAAAAGAAGTTTTACACGGAGATGTCCAGGATAATTGCTAACTACTAATTAATTGTGTGTGTGTGTGTGTGTGTGTGTGTGTGTGTTGTGTGTGTGTGTGTGTTGTGTGTGTGTGTGTGTGTGTGTGTGTTTGAGTCTACATGCTAACAATGAGCTAATGACATGTTTGCAGCATTTTAATCACGTGAGTCACCCTTTTAGGCCTCTCTCCCAACCAGTGCTGGCGATTAACATTGACTAAGGCAAAGGTAGGCTTAAGCGAACGTGACGATGACAGCATGTGTTTTGTAACGTATTGACAGACTAAGGGTTTCTTTTTTTCTTTCTTACACAAGAACTATAAAACTACATTGAAAAAGGGTATCCAAATAATTGTTTTAATCTTACAAATATAGAGCACTGGTATCCCCATAGCTGTTTTACTTAAATAGTTTGTTAGCAATATTTGTCATTTATTCCATTGAATATAGAAATGAAAGATTAAGAAAAGGAATCGGATCTCAAAGGTGACATCATAAATTTTAAGTTATCATCTCAGAGTGATAAACTTCTTGGGTTCTTGGTTTTTCTTCTTCCTTTTTGTTTTTAACCTCAATTCCTTGCTTTTCACTTTCTGTTTCTTTTCTTCTAGGCCTACTTTCTTTTTTCTTTTCTACTCAGCCTCTGCCCCTTCCTTCTTTTTTCTCTTATTTTTTGCTCATCTTATAGTTTCTTATTTTCCCTATTTTAGAATTTTCTCCACCATCTAAGTCAATTCAACCATTTTCTTTCATTTCTGGATGTGTTATAATTTTTGATCGTATTCGCGTACCGTCTTTCCAGTTTGGGTGTTTTCATAATAGTGCGCTATGTAGGAACGGCGTTCTCTAGTTAACGGGAGAGAAATATATATATATATATATATATATATATATATATATTTGATGAAACTTTGTGTAAATTTGCGCCGTGGTTCATGGCATGTCATTACAAGAAACTCCTTTCATCTCACCGCTTCTAAAGCTGATCTTTGGAGCTTTTGAAATGTCAAAATATATAACTGGAATACTCTGCGGAGTGAAGAGTCTACAGGGTGTGTTTGAATATGGCGAAAAGCCTCGGCAGCAAACACGAGTAGTTTTCAAGCAATAATGGACATTGCACGAGCCGATCTGTACTTGCCTGAATGAATGTGTCAATGCTTTGATCAGTGATCCAAGCACGGGGGACGGTAGCCGATTGTAGACGGCCCTGGCCCTGGTAGAGTCGATATATCGTGGAGAAAATTCTGGCTCACGTCGTTCACCAGTATTTTCTTCTCGATATCGACTGTACGGACTCCAACACGGCCAGGGCCGCCGATGAGAGGCTAGCGGCACGGCTGCTGTTGCATGATGTATCAAGTAGGTGCACTAGTATCTATTCAGCCTTGTCCCGTTGAAACACAGTCTAAACATATCGTTCCTCATTTAGCGGGTTTGTTGTTCCCCATTTTATTAAATAAGTCTCTGTCATTTATATTTTGGTCAAAGTTCTTTCTCATTTTCCTTAATCTAATTATTTTTGTCCACCATTCCTCAATTTACATGTAATTTCTTTTTTCTTTTTGTTTTTCTTCTTCATCTCTTTTCATTTCTTTGGCATATCAAAAAGAAATTACATCATGTTAGTCAGAATGTCTGCATTTTTAGCATTCTTGAGTTTTCAAAGAGAGTGATGTGAAAAGCATTCGATTTTTATGTCACAGCAGTATTCCATCATCCATATCAGGCCACGATATGACTATACCATATGATATCAGACCATTTATAACAACGTGGAACACTTCCTATAACTATCTCTGTTCTTGTTTCTATTCCATTTACTTAATCCAAAGCTTATATCCTATGTCCTGAAGTTGGCAACTCTTGGCAACGTCTTTTCATCATGTGTTCCATTCTGCTCAATATCAATGATTTAGCTGTATTCATATTCTTATGCGAATTATGTTTGCACCACAGTATGAATACTACAATTATGCATCACGTGATGAGCACATAAGAAACATAGAATACCGAAGAGATTACTATCTCTGAATCTCAATGATGGCGGAAGAGGATTTGTCTGGAGGTTTCCCCTTTAATCGTCATCCTAGTGTCTAAGGTGGAAGAGGAAAATGGCCACAGACGCTGAAGTCAGGAAATGTCTGGAGCATGAAGGCCGTATAAGATGTAGACCCTTGACTCAGGCCTATTATTAAGATGTCACAGGAAAATGTCCATGAGCAATGCGAGCAGTAACTGCCAGGATCTTGTCAATTGGTGATTTGACACCTCCATACATTCCCATCATTGTCCAATTGGCCTCTTCAGCAAATTGCGAAGACTCTTCTAAACAAATTAGGCCCGACTCGAGAAGCCGTGTCAATCTGAGCGTCGTGTGTTTGACGGACTATTCAGAGCTTAGAGACTTTCGACAATGCCACAAAAACGTGTCAATCGATCATGAGTGTTTACTCAAAGTGACGCAATAACACAGAAGCAAAAACGACACTTTTAAATCCCAGAATTGGATAAACGTCTGCGGAAACAGACGAAATAGACGTTTCTGTAATGTATTACAAATTATGGGTGTTTCTTTTCCTACAGCCCAGTAACGAAGAAGTATTCCATTCACTTGCTTCCTCCCAGGAAGTTCCATAGGCAGGAATTCGCTTAGTTGTTGCTCGGTAGGGCAAACCTCCGACAAACTTTATGCTTGTTAAGGGCAACTTTTGTGAACAAAACATGCATAAAATCTGAATGCATTACAGAATAGGTCTATTAACCCCCTCCCTCGACTTGTATACAGCTGTAAAACTAAATGTATTTTTCTGTGTGCTTTTAGGTAATGTAAATGAAGCGTTGTTTTATATAAACATGTTGATGCTTTGCGTGTGAGTTCAAAACTCTGAAGCATTTTCATGATTAATTCTGCTTCAATGTCCGTATAGTGCATTTGATATGTCGCCAGTATGGTATCTGCTCAAGAGGATCCTTTGTCCGAAGCCGCTTTGTAATAAAAATTGAAATAATTCAAGCGTTGTCCTGCGACAATGAATGGCACTTCTAAGCCGCTGTGAACATGCATCTCCACCCCCGAAAAAAAAACCCCAAAATCTTTTGATTTTCTGACCTTGTAAAACATGCATCTCAAGGCCGCTAATTTAAAATGTATAAAATGATTCTTTTTTGATGTTGTTTACGGAAACTTCCAAGTGTCATTCGACTTGACGACATGGCGAGATACTTCAATAAATCAAATCGCAATAATATTCTTATCATGTCGACACGTCAAGATATGAAAGTCATTCTGTCGACGAATAGTTCAAGTTTGGCGCCCCTGTTTCAGTGGATGGGGCTTAACGTAAGCCTTTCTTGCTTGAACATGTTATTACGTCATGGAGTGCACACCTTTAAACATATACGATAATGAAAACCGATATTATTCGTTATCGTACGTGAAAGTAGAGAGACGACTAACTGGCTTACTATCATGTCTATCCATACTCTAGCATAGAATACTCTGTGGTATGTCAAAGGGCATTTTTTTCCAGAACTATTCCAGTTGCGTCCACTGATGGTATATTTTAATAAAAAATTCATGAAAGCAATTGAAAAGATTTTGTAAAACAGCTCAGGAATACTTTTATGATACAATATGGTGCAGGTTGAGGTACACAGTACTGTTCCATGACCCCTGACTGATTGACCCTTCCCACTTACCCCCCCCCCCCCCCCCACCCCGAAAAAGAGGGGGGCAGAAGAAAATACCATTTCTACTATTTGATCCTTTATACAGCAAATCCATATAGTCTTCGACATAATATTTGACATGTATAGGCTCCGCTGTTTACCTACCTTCTTCCCCGGGCCGTGATGCCAGATTTTACCGTTGTCCGCATCGGCCTAAGAGTCAGTCGAGACATTCTTTCGTCGTGCGGTCATCATATCGTACAATACAGACTTCATAGCCATAGTTGCAAAGAGTAAAGACAGAATTTTATGTAAAATGTTGCAGTAGTGCCATTTCAAAAGAAATTGGAAAAAATTGTCGAAAGAAGAGAGTTGAAAGAGAGATCCTGTTAGGAGATTTTTTTCACTCAGCATAAATCTATGGCTGGGCGTGATTGTGAGCAGTGGGGAATCAACCTAAACTTGGTGATGATTCAATAATAAAAGACAATACAGTGATCGATTGACAATTGAAATAATGCAATGACAAGAAGGAAAAACAAAAGCTCTATGTGAAAGCAGTTACATAAAGAGATTTCGGGCACTAGGCCTATGTGCTTTTTTTATCGGATAATCTAATAAACTAGATATCTGATATTTTAGGAATTACTACTGAAACCTATTCAAAATAAATGCTTACAAGTGCAAGCATTCCTCATAGACAAGAGATATCGTTCGGTTTGGCTGTAACCGGGGCATATAGACCACTATGGCAGTTCTACCTTCTGATAAAACTCGTTCCTCTCTACGGGTTTACATGAGTGTTGAGTCCTTCTGACAACCATTCGACATGTTACAAAACAAAATGTTTCAGTTTTTGTGAAAGGTATCACCGTTTTGGACGTCATATACACATACACTACTCTGAAAACTCAAAGAACACTGCTGTGATTAAGAAAGATAATAACAACATTATGCAAAGTTTGTGTAAGAACATGGTTAGCAGTGGTTAGAGAAATTATTTTCGATACAAAAAAAAATAACCGTAGGTTGACATTAACACATTTTGTGTCTTTTCTTTTCACAACCCGTAAAATCATGATTACATGCCAATTCATTTGAGCGGATTTATCACTTTAACGTCCATACAACACATTTTAGTGAACATTGTTTGGACCCCGCCGTTTTATTTCATATGACACTACCCTGAATGGGAGAGGCAGGAAGTCAATCCTTGATCTCTCTCTTTCTCTCTCTCTCTCTGTATATTATATATATATATATATATATATATATATATATATATATATATATATATATATATATATAATTTTTCACACGCACACATATAAATATTTGAATTATCCATTATTATCCCGTAGCTCACATTGTCCTGAAATGTCTGTAGATTTGATTATGCCCAGAGAGGCCCCCGTTGATAATGGGCTACATAGAAGACACGTTGCGTTCAAATTAACGATAATACCACTCCCTTCTTCAGTTCTATAGAGAAGGAATGGAGGATTGAGAAAGCGCGAATTCAAGTGGTATATAGTGCGTGATTTGTGATGATTTACGGCTGCAAACAATACAACGAAAAGGATGGCTAAGGCTTGCACAGTCAAGTAGTGTAAGTGTTGAAACATGATATGGTAAACCATTAGCTTTCCTTCCTTGGATTAATTTACGAAAGTGATCCGTTAAACACTTACATTTATCGCTCATTTTTGTACGTAAAACACCTGGAACGTACTTGAAAATCCAGCTCCTACGTAGTGATATTTCCTCGTGCGGTATAATGTTCTTAGAATTCAGTAATAAGCCCTTACGAATTAAGCATGAAATTTGTCTAATGGGTGAAGTCATTCCTTGTCTAGAAATAATAGATACAGTTTTCCATGATTCGTACGTAAAATAACAATAATAACAATAATGATATATAAAAAATAACAAACATTCCCGGAAACGTTGTTCAGCAGAAGGAAGGCAAATGGAAATGAAATATCTTGTTTAAAATTTCTGTTGAAAAAAAATGATGAAGGTGATGAAACCTTATGCGATGATCATTCAAGATCAAAAATTCTTTTCTACATCTCCGACTAATGAGGTCGATCCCATAAGGAACAATGTAAGCTGTTTGATAAGTGAGAGCAAAACACACACAAAAATGCACAGAATGGTTTGATATAATTTCTCGGACATAAAGTAAAATATTACAACCTTCTCTTGTGTCTTCAAATCAATCTGGATGTCGCAACCACAGATACCAGTCGATGAGATGATTTTATCACTATTAGCCTTTCAATCAATGTTAATTACTCAAATGAGAAGGTTCCCAGTTCGTGGTATTTTATGGTTATTCTTTTTTTTTATGAAAGAAGCTTTGGAATTTCAAATAACTGAAGATAACCTATCAACTTTATGTTTGGTCAGTCAAAAGTACTAAGTGCATGTGATATGATATTATGCATTTATTGTTTCTTCTCTGATTTTCAATAAAGTAGATATTATCTTGCATGTTTTATTATGTTGCTTATATGAGAAAAAGAAAAATGGTCTGTAAACCTCATATAGAGCGTTTTTATATCAGGTGCAATTCTGGTTAAACTTGTACCAACCTTCACGTCTTATTGCACTCTACGTATTAAAGTTATTAGAAATGATAGAGGATGACTCACCAGCGACAATCAATATGACTATCTTCATTATATTGGTCATCATTGAGATATATACCATAAGAACGCAAAATGTAATACTGTTGCATGCTTTCTGGAGTGACTGCAAATCTATAACTCTTGCACTGCCAGTCTCAAACAAGTCTATAGGCTTAAAGGCATTATTTACCATTTGCAGATGGGAGAAAAAAAAACAGCTTTTGTGTTTCAAAATAGTTCTAAAATGTGAGTTAGGGATAGAAACAAACAATGTAAAAATTTGAACCAGTATAATCGATGTTAAGTATTGTTAAATATACAAAATGTTAACAATAGTTATAATAAAATTGATTCCAGACTAAACCGTCTACAGTTATGGTTTAATGAGAAAAATAGTGATATATCCTTATATTTTAGGCTTTATTACAAAAAAAAAATATATGGTAGGATGTTTTGTGATACAACAGACCTCCACATATGCATCAAAAGTGATGTCTTGAAATTTTTATAAATCATTGCTCCCAAAGGTAAACAGGACCTTTAAGTATTCATGAATATAAGAAATGTTAACAATAGTTATCCTGAAATTGTTTCTAGACTAAACCGTCTACAGTTATGGTTTATTGAGAAAAATATAGTGATATCTTTTATATTTTGGGGCTTTATTGCGAAATTTGTATGTGGTCGGATGTTTTATGATACTACTGACCTACACAATATGCATCAAATGTGATAACTCGAATATTTTTGAATTACTGCTCCCAATGGTCAATAGTACCTTTCACTCTCTAATAGACCTGTTTTGCAGTATCGCCTATACCATTCGCACCCTCCTCCAGCATGTCCTAGAATAATATGTTTGACTTTTGAGATTACTATGTTGCGAGCACATATTTCAGTTTAATTTGATCAATTAGATTGGTTTATGTATTTCAGCACCACATCGTATCAAAATAGAATGGTTTTTGTACAGATACATACCATCATGTTGACAACAGAGCACACACACACACACACACACACATACACAAATGTAAACCAATTCTTGTCAGTCCACCAAAATTATCATGTTCAGTCTAATTGGAGGGACCCATGGCCACCCCAATCTCAAAGAAAGCTTGTAATCAATAAAAAAATAAAGGATATCAGATCGTTTGTGTGTATATATATATATATATATATATATATATATATATATATAAAACTTTATCAAATCAGGACATCCCTGTACATCATATATTTTATGCTCACTTCATTCACCGGCTGTAGGCCATCCATGCATATCACACTTTGAACAAGTTCGACAAGTTGTTGTACCTAGAGGAAATACATGCATATGTTGCTCTGTAAATGACTAGTTAAACGCGACACGTTCATGTTTTTGTCGTTTATTTGTTTGTTTGTTTGTTTGTTTGTTTTGTTTTTGCTTTTAGAGTTTTTTTTTTCGTAGTTGCTGTTGTTTTAATTGGAATTGTTATCGCCTTACCCAAGTCCGATAGTACACTGTACTAAAGCGCCATTCGAAACCGGAACAAACACCTACTAAGCACAAGCGTCCACGCGTCGTACGAAGAAAAAACGCCTCACCCAAAGCACGCACACACACACACACACACACACACACACACACACACATACACACACACACACAGTAACACACAAAACATGTAGTAACAATAATAAATATAAGCAAAGAGAGGGGGAAATAGGCTTACGTTGATTTGCGAGATTTGACAAAGATTAAGGAAAGCGCGTGGCATGAGATAAGCAGTAGTGTCTACAGGCGCCTTTTGGGTGTAAAATAACTTTGAATGAACTTGATCTATAAGCATGGTAATAAACTACACCACCAAATCTCAGCACACTCCAGTAGCAATGTCACATTACTGGGTAGTCCCCAAGGCCTAAAAACGAAAACTGGTCGCTGTTTTTCACCATTTCGCAGTCTATGATTATTTCTTAGCTTCCTTTGCTGGCAAAGTCATTAACATTAAAATACGTTTAATTATCAAAGATTCATCAGCAAATATTACACTGCTTGATAGAGTACTTACATCCGTACGGAATGATAAAACTAACTACAATATCACATCTTGTGTGTGTGTATGAGTGTGTGTGTGTGTGTTTGTGCGTGTGTGTCTGTTTGTTCGTGTGTAAAATGGTGAGAAGAAAATTGGTCATAAACGAGAATTTAGAGAAGGGATATAGAGCAAAAATTACAATAACAAATACGATATTACATATACTTTTGATTGAGTTCTTGTCTTTGATTGTTCAAGGAAAATGCACAAGCGGGTCCACCATGTCTCGTTTCATATTAAAGACGGTAGCAGTTCAACAGTGTTTCCAGTGCAAAAGCCGTGCGGTAGCTGCATACCCAAACACATTCTTCAAGCGTCCTTGATATTGGGTGAAATGAAGCTCTGAAAATTAATTGAGATTGAAAATTAGGGATCAACTTACTAACTAATACACCTTTCAAATGATCGGATTCCCATTACTCCATTTTACCCATATACACAGGTACACACACATATACATGTTGTTGAAACAAGACATCTCTGAAACCGTTTTATTAGCATGACAAAGTACATTGTTCAATATACACTGCATAGTGATGGTGATAAGGACAGCAAAATTTAAAAACTTACGTATTTTCAGTGCACATTTCTTCATCGATTTGAATATTGTCATACAGCTTATTCAGGAAATTTCAACCACATTAATTTGTACTTCTTTTTAATTGAGCCAGCTACCAGTACAATGTTGAAAGGTAAAGATAAAGATTACCAATAGCCCGCTGGAGTACGAATATAAAGGAACTCGTGGTAAACACCTCGCGCGTGCTAGATTGGCAAACATTTAAAGCCTCTTAAGTCTCTAAGGAAGTATCGCTTTAAAATCTCATAAAACTAGAAGAAAATGTCGCAGTTTAGCCTGATAAAAAAGTCATTAACAAACGAGCATTCAAGATACAAGTATCATCGTAAAATCTGAAGAAAACATCTCAAAACATCTTCTAGCGACGATAAAAACGGATGCAGGAAGTAAATGAACTTGATGTATACTCACAGGTGTCCTCCAGCATTTAAACCATCGACAAACCAGCATAGTCTTTGATTCTGAATCTCGATAACTCTTTGCGTCTATCCCTATATACACACTGAATAATTGATATGAGAATTTTAAAACTTGTTGTTTTATTTGGGTTTTTTTTTATCGTTTTAGTCCTTGCTTGTATCTATGTTGATTCTTATAAATTCATAATCATAACATATAAATTAGACATCATTACCAGTTTTTAAGTAAATTGCTCAAATCATAGGAAAGGACAAACATTATTTCTCATCAAATATTCATATGAAATCCAGGAACATGAGGGTCATCAGAGGTTTCCGATACATTTCGTGCAGATGTCTGTGCCTGCTACCTGTGTCTCGAGGAAGCAAAAGAGTAGAGTTTGGTATTGACTAAAATGAGCAACTTTGTGGATAACGGTGTCATCCCTACCAACATGAGTCACGCCCAATCCAAACACGCATCCACCTGAACTCACGAACATCTCACAGACAATCAAGTCACAATCTGCTTCCAAATATCTGCAAATTGTTACTTTGCATAGTCTTTCATGGACTCGACATACGACGAATACAAGTCGCGTTGAATTCTTTTGTGAGTGAGAACAGAATCACACTGATGTGACGTCAACACCAATCGTCTTGGTCAAGATTTTCCCACGGCCGCTGCTCCCCCTTGTTCCCCTTGCACAATCCTTTCTGTTCAGCAGCAAACAGACATGGAGCGCGAACAGCAAAAACGTGCGCTCGTTTCTCCATTTTCTCCCTGGAATAAAAGACTCGACATTTCCCTTTTTATGACACTAAAAAGGGGTGAATCGTCTTAATGTATTTGCTCGTTATTTTAGTGTTAGGCCATCCAAGGCCTTTGACAACAAAACGTTTAGTGGGAGGAAAAAAGAAAGATTGTTGACATGCGGGAGGAGTTCTTTTAATGCTCTTTACGGGTGTCCGGCAACTTTTGACACCTTCTTCAAGACAAATTTTATTCTTGAAAGACTTTGTTGATTAAATAGTGGGGGTATTGGAGCGAGGACACTATGAGATGGGAGTTAAGGAGATGAGTCAAAAGATAAATAGTCCAATCCGTGCTTTCGCACCGTCGACAGGGTGTTGTAATGACTACAAAGATACAAAGGACACTTCTGAATAAAAGCTACGCCAGGTCTAACTTTGTCGCTGAATGGAAGAACGCTGTGAGTTAATATTCATCAACAATCCAAAATTTTGAAGGAAATAACCTTTTCTTGCTGTATCTGTTCTTTACCAAATATGAAAAAAAAAAAGTCTAATGGTTTGTAATTGAGGGCAAGGCTTCGCGTTGGAACGGAAAAAGAAATTCCACCCATCATTAGATCCAGATCATCTGTTCGTGTATCACCTCTCTTTGTGATGAATACGAACGTGGGTGCTAAAACAAGCTAAACAAAACTTTATGACAGTTTGATAGCGGAATAATTGCTTTACCAAAAGTTACCCAATCATGTATACTAATACAGGCAAAAACATCAATTGATCAGTAAGACTTGAAGGAAAGTGACAACATCGCAATTTTGAAAGTCTTCTTTTGTAACCTTTCAGCATTTTATTCTTTCTCTTCTCTCACTTTTTGTAGGGTTTATTCGCAAAAGTGCTTTACCATCTTGTAACATTTGTAAACTTATAACATATCTAAAAGGACAATAAAACATACTTAATATTATTTCAAATTATTTTCAAAATTCTGCACAGGGATATTAGAAAGTTTTCAGTCTATTATATTCATAATTAGCTAGCATCATGAATCACGCCGTCAAATAGATATGCACCCGTTAAATTGATTTGATCATAATAAATGAAGTTGCCAAACAAACATATCAGCAGATTGAGTTTTATCCTATTTGAACAAAAAACAAATAGAACAAAAAACAACCAACAAAAAAGTTATGGGGATTTAGAATACACATGTTCTAGGAAGAGAGAGATATCAGTCACAGTGAAGTAATTATGCAAATTAGATGAGGTGGTGTTACCGCGCTCTCACATGTCACTCATTCTCTTGTACCAAATCTTGACTATCTTTTTGACACATATTGGTGAAAGCCTCACTGTTAAGCCTCAGCGTGTTATTGTCTGAGAGTTACAAAAATCTAGTAATACTGACTCAGAAAAGGAGAATTAAGGGATTTCATTTGTCAAAGTTAGACACAAAAAGGTTGAGATAATTATAATTTTGGGTTTTGTCGAAAGTCAAAGAATCTCTTTTCTATTCGATAGACTTCACTCCATTTTATATTTTAAGCGTGCATGGGAAAGAGAAAGAGAGAGAGTAACTTACCCAAATCGAATGAAATCAAATCTATTATTCACTTGAGGCTTTCAGTTTCATTAAGAAAGGTTGGGCACTTCATGTGCTCTCTCACGGACATGTGGTGCAACGTGCTAAGAACATTATCCTATCTAACCAACATATGGTAATGTCATCAACTTTTCTCCGAGTCAATGTCGCAAGACGATGAATGTTGGTAATTGTGTTAACATATTGCACCCAAAAGTTTACAAACCATTGAAGAAGAGTTGTGGAAATAGATTAGATTCCCCTATCCTGAAAGGATAGGGGGAAAATTATGTGCATTTTTAGCTAGTGATTCTAAGGATTCGAATTGTACGTTTTGGTATACGGAATGCACTTTAATTAAATATGGGAAGTTGAGATGTTCCTTTCTTTTACATACATGTCGCTGTTTTAAATGGTTATGATTTTTCCAGTTTTCTCTTCCACTAAGTAATGAGAACATGTCAGAGTAAACTATAATTCTATTAATGTTAATATAAAATAGAATTGATAATAATAATAATAATAATGCATTTATATGGCGGTTTATACGGGTGTTTCTAAGCGCACTGGTGCTATTCATACAAGAAAACTAGAAAATAAGCTTAGGACAATGCAAAACCAAATATCAGTAACGATATATATATATATATATATATATATATATATATATATATATATATTATACATATATACATATATATATATTTTACATATATATATATATGTATATATATATATATATATATATATATATATATATATATAAAAAGAAACAAGAAATTAAACTATTCCTTTTTTGTCTGGAATTGTTTGAAAGACACTGCTGATTGAGACGACAGAAGTCATTTTTTCTCATAAAGTGATGCCATACTTTACAACAACAAAAATTAACACCTCATGATGGTATAAAACCGAAATGTACATAGATGCATAATATTCGTACAGTTGGCCACAAAGTATATACGGCAGAGCTTGACTTGGTTGACAGTCCCGTCGACACGGTTAAGGATAGTCTAAAGAAATGGAAAATTCACCCATATCATATATTTTTTGCAATACTGCATATAACGTTTTTTGATAAAAGCCGAATTTCATCAAATTTTGTATTGGCTGTCACCACGGATATTTCTCATTTAATTGTTGGTAGATATCTTGAGGCAAAAAATCTAAGAAGAGGTTTAAAGAGCTCTCGTGGCTAGATTGCTATATCACCATCACCAGCATAACTGTCATTATTTTCATTATCACCAAAAACATCACCATTTTACCCGCATCTTCCACAGATATCCACCAAAGAACATCGTTACTCTCCTAAAAACAGAAGCGAAGACGAAGGCTTTCGATCGAGAAAACGCCGGAAACACTGTGAAGACGCAAGAGCACGCAGTGCCTACCAGATTATGACCCACTTTTTCCCCTGCCTCGGAGTCATCATGAGTAGGTCACTCAAAGACAGTTTGTTGGCGTAGAAAGTCGGAATTCTTGTCAGGAAATCCGTGGTAAGTGGGATGCGCACAGGAAGGAGGGAGGAAGGAGGGACTTAGTATACGAAGAGGTTGGAGTTCGACAGGTCGAAGAGACGATAAGATCCTGTCCTCTCTCCGGGCCTGTTCGCATGGTTGTTCAACCCTGCCATTTCCCAAGAACATGAATGACACTTTCTTACGCAATCACGCCCCCTCCCAACAACAACAAAATTTACACTTGAAATTTAGAACTTATCATGTGAAGTAGATTTTAATATGGGAATGAGAACAATAAATCAATCGAAAATCTTTTGATTGTAGTACTACTCAATCGAAGTTGACACTAATGACTATGGTGTTACTATACTTGGTTTGTTCCAAAAAGTCAGAAGAGACTTCTTGACTTGCCAGGGTGGAATAGCACCAAACTGTTAATTTATATTTGCTATCTTCACTTGTGCCGACTTATGAAGAAATCGATTGTATGGAAGCTTTGAAATAGTCTTTGTTTCTGTGTAACGAAAATGATAAGTATTGATTAAAACTTCAATACGTTGCACAATACTTATCATTTTCGTTACACAGAAACAAAGATTATTTCAAAGCTTCCATACAATCGATTTCTTCATAAGTCGGCACAAGTGAAGATAGCAAATATAAATTAACAGTTTGGTGCTATTCCACACTGGCAAGTCAAGAAGTCTCTTCTGACTTTTTGGAACAAACCAAGTATAGTAACACCATAGTCATTAGTGTCAACTTCGATTGAGTAGTACTACAATCAAAAGATTTTCGATTGATTTATTGTTCTCATTCCCATATTAAAATCTACTTCACATGATAAGCTCTAAATTTCATATTCTCTTAAGGCAAGTCAAACAGCAAGAATATTTATGTACTCTCGCAACTACATGTATCTGCATTTTGTATCACATCTGTTTTCTTTCATTGTAAGAGCTAAGAGAGCTAAAACTCTTTGCATTTATTTTATTTGGAAGTTTCGATTTATTGTTTATTGGTTTGAAAACATAAATTCTGTAAGCACCTTTTTGTACACAAAGTTTCCCTAAATGTCTTCTTTTGAAAAAATAAACATCTTTTATAGCCTTCGTATATGTCAGTGGTTCCAGAACATATATCATTAACCACAAAAAATCACTATTTAATGAACCAGTTTTTATTTCGAACGAAGTCATTTGAAAAGTTTCCTAGAATGGTCGAGCATGTTCCCAGTGTACCAACCCCAACCGTCTCGATACTACATTTTCTTGTCCTTGTTGGTTGTTGGTTAGTGGTTAGATTATAGTTTGTCTGTTTGTCAGAATTATATTACTTCGATCTTTCGGACGAGGTAAGCCCTTTCACCGAGTTGCATGTTTTTTACATCATATTTGTGGGCATGTTATGTCGATGTTGTGACGTTCATTGATCGGGAGTTAATCTGCTTATAAATACATTACTGCAGAGGATGCGATACCCAGAAACAAAGCAGAAACGTGACAGATGTTTTTCTCGTCTTTGACTCTTCTTTCTGGTACAGGTAGCAAACGCAAACTATCCTTACGGATATATGACATAGAAAAAAAAAGTAAGGAAAAGAGTGAGAGAGAAGGAGAGAGGAGGAAAGAGCTAGGGGGAGACCGTACATCTAACACGAATGATCTCATCGGTTTACCTGCGCACATGTAGACATGTATTATTTCCGATAGAGATGACCTTATCAAAGTATTTGTCTATTTCTTTCTACTTTTATTTCGCCATGGGATATCTTCTTTTGTTTTATTTGACTCGGCTTACATTGTATGATAAAAGCAAAACAGGTGTTTAAACTGGCGTGGAATGAGAAAATGGTGTAGAGTATATAGGTTTTGACATGTTATCGGATGGCATTATAATAACTTTCTGTCCAAAGTTTATGAATATATATATGTATAGTGAAAATTTTGAGCAAATCACTATTTATCATTTGTTTCTGGTCCCTTCCCTTTCTTTGCTTCAATATAATTATATACATATATATATATATATATATATATATGAAAACATTACATGTAAAGGATATACAAACACACTATTCTCGTTTGTTTAGAAAGGAAGTTATTGATTATAACTGTAACAAGATAAATAAACAATTGATAGTATTGTATTTATATAAAGTGTCAACCACTGTCAACCCTGTCTTCAAGTTGGTTTAAAAAACAACAGCAAACCACACTAAAAGAAGAACAGAAATTGCGTTGATATAGAACAAAACACGTTATTGCAAAATAATGAAATCGATAAGAAACACACTGCACCATCATGCAAATTAATGACAATGACATCAACTGTGGTATACTGTAAATACGTAAGATTATTTTCCCCACTGAAGGATAAGTTCTCCGTATAGATTCACTTGCGTGGAAATTAATGTGCATGGGACTAATCATACACTAAGAAGTAAACATTCGTAACTGAATGCTTGCAGCCTACTTATCAAGCATAAGCACCCTCGTATGTAGACACATGCTTACACTCAGTCACGTGACAGCGGTTTACATCAATCATTTGCCCAAACAGATAGCTGCTACTAAAGTGATATCAAAACGATATCAAAGAGTCATCGCACCCGGTCGTGGCTGTCTCTGATGTGCATCGCGTTTGTTTGTATGTCCTTCACCTTTAACTCTAGTTATCTGTTTAACACATTGGCCGACCCAAAATATGAAAAACACCCCCTTGCATAGAGCCTCGAAAAAAGTAGGGATATCTTGCACAAAATTTAGTCGCAATTATAGATAGGGCAGGGACGTTGCTGATCAGATAGAGGTCAAAGCTACCCTCGTACAAAATTTAATCGGGATATCACAGGAGAAAAGGAACGATTCCACCAATGACTTATCACCTGCACACTTTTGTCTGTTCCAAGAAATGCGGAAGTAGGACTGTGCATCATTCTGAGACCGTTCCCTGTACATGAGGTCAGCTTGAACACGTTGAAAGTGAAATCCACCCTTTTCACGGTGATGACAAAAACAAAAAGGAAAACAAACGGACAAACATATAATGCCAAGAGTTTCATTAGAATCTTCAAAATGTTTTCACCAAATAATGATGATAGTAGCTAGAACAATAATTACAAATAAATATGTAATGACGTAAGGCCTCAAAATCTCATATAAACCTAAAGAGTAGTTTTTGTCTATTTTCCTCTTCTATATGAAATCAAAAAGAATAAACCTTATGGATAGCTCGCATTAAAGCTTTGACGTGGTACAATTGGACAAGAAGAAGAAGAAGAGGAGGAGGAGAAGTAGAAAAAATGAAATAGCAAAGGGGAGACCGGACATCTGACATCTGTGCAAAGAAGAATAAAGGAAGAATGTGTTTTAGTTCCTAAATTAAAGCCCAAAATATATTGATATTTTTGTTCGAACTCCCTGAAAAAAATAATGAAGCTAGTAACGTTGTCACCTTATCTATATAGTCATCTATGCTAATCTATACGTGTGGTTACAACCAAAATCGCTATTCTGTATAAAAGGGCAAATGTTATACTTTGAAATCCCATAACTTGATTTAATGTCTTATTGTGATGAAACAATAATTCTGCCATTATGTGAAAAAAAAACACTTGTCGAACTTTGCTTTAAAAGAGCTGTATAAAGAAGTTAGAATATTTGAAGAAAAATTCACGCATGTAAAATTAAAGTGCTGAAAATGACATTGTCACTCTCAAGACATCAGATTCTGTAAAGACAATCTAAACATGCTGGTTAGCCACTTCCGAATGATATAAATTCAAGACCGTTTGTATAGGCAAAATTGAGGAAATGGCAAATATGGTCACTGGAGGGATGAACTTGTGAGAGCACATGACAGAACTCATTTTCAACTTCACACCGTGATTATCACCCAACCCCCCCCCCCACACACACACACACACAAAACCAACCAACCAACCAAACAAACAAACAAACAAACAAAAAACGAACAAACGCAGAGGCGTCGAAAGCATATTTGACTTACAGTTCATATCATGTATCAACTAGGAATGCTGATAAAGAATGCCTGTATAAGGACAGAGTATAATATTCTGAGCAGACCAGAATCACAAAATTCCATTATTATTGTACACTCTTTTCATTTCACATGGTTTTACTTGCCTACCAAAGAAAGAAATTTCTAAAAACTTTTGTCGAAAAAGGAAATTTAAAAAAAAAATGAAATGGAAATTGAAATTCGTTTAGCACCAAAGAGCTCTCATGTACTTGTTCCGGCAATTACGAGCGAATTGAGTCGAAGCCGGCCGAAATCAGGGCAATTTTAAGAGCCTTTGGTGTTCTTATGATTATCATTCATTATCATGCTATGCGTGAACCACTGGCGCACTGGGTAATTCGGTTGGTGACATCGACAGATGTAATCGATAGATTTAACATATTTCTTTCCTTTTCTAAAATTGTTTGTTTATTGAAATATATCGTATGTGCCAGTTTGTGCAATGCTTGTATTTTCCTATTGAATCAGTTCTTTGTGGAATTAAAAAAAAATTGTTTTACCAAAGTGAAAAATAGAAAAAATAAATAAATAAACACAACTATTTTTCTGTCTTTTGCAGATGAATTCATCCTGACTGTGTTTTGGTTATATCATACGAGCGATGTAAGAGTTATGCCATTCATTGTCGGAGAACATAACAAGTAACTTCGTCATGTTCGTGATCTTTCCAAGAAAATCTGGATCATTTCCAAGACATCCTCTTTATACTAGCCATTTGGCATAGAACACTTCATCAGTAATGCATGTTGGCTGAATTTCCCTATGGATAGCAAATGTTTTCTTTTTAAATGTAAGAGTTAAATTGTCCTATAAAACGGTCTAACAACAACCAGAATCTGTGTTTGCTTTGTAGTCATCAGTGATGAAATCACAAAGACCTGTTGGATGCAGAAGATCTACTCATTGCAGTCGTCTTTGTTTTATGTTTGTTTGTTTGTTTGTTTGTTTGTTTGTTTGTTTGTTTGTTTGTTTGTTTGTTAGGGAGAGGAAACACACAGCCAGACTATCAAGTTTACCTTTTTTTCGAATTAAAATTCATTCAGGGTTTTCTGCATTGAACATATCACAAATGAAATAGCGTCATGTTTTGCTCCCATTTTTCGAAAACAACTACTTTATAAAGATTGTGATCATAAGCACTGTACTACCTTGAATCCAATGTACTGAAGTGTAAATTTAGTGATTGTTTTACATTTACTATTTTTATTGATTTAGAGCATGCAGTCCTGCGTACACGTGGATTTGAGCAAACCCTCACGTACAAACACGCACGTACAGAAAAACAGAGGTATACGCTTACTTCTCTCGCACAACAACAACAACAACAACAAACAAGCAAAATCTTTCATGCTCATTTACACACCACAATTTCTTGGAACAAGAAGTAGAAAGAGAAGAAGGGCGAGTCGTGCTTTCTTGTGAAAAGGACTCGTTGGCAAGAATCCAGTTAAAGTTCTCCAAAATGACGAGTTTATTACCGGAGTGAGTTTCTGAAAGATTAGACTAGGACATTAGGATGAAATGGTAATAATCTTCTGTTCTTCTAAACGAGCACCAACGCGTGCCACGGATTAAGTAATCGCTGTTTGACACCTTAATTGCTTGGTCTGGGTTTCTAATCTAATCGAAACATTTGTTAGCTTACCTGCCTATCACTGACTTTTTTTCCATCCTTGGCCGTCCCATCGAGAAGATTTAGGGAGATTACAGTACTAACCATATCATCGCGATGTACAAGGAAGTTAGGATAAACCACTATGCCAACGTTTCATTTACGAGGAAGTCAAGTGCATCGAGAATTTATGAATGCTTTTTTGTCTTTGTTTTTGTTTTTTGGGTTTTTTTACGGTCAGAGAAGAAAGCAGAAGGGGGAGGGGTCATGCTGCTGGAAGGCTTTCAAACTTTATTCAAAATGTAATTTTACACAATATCTTATTCAGCTTGGTTTAATATATCTCGAGTAAAATCGGACAAATAGAATGGCAGAAGTGTTTTAGAAAATATTAAATGAAATGAGAAAGTTATGGAGTTTTAAAGAGTTTCACATGCTTTTAGTGATACAAGGATGTTTTTAAAGCATTAGGTGAAATTGTTCCCATTATTACGCTTCTTGAATAATGTTTATGTCAATTTCAAATCACGTATCTTTTTTTCACAATTATATTCATATGTTTCCATGTGAGATTTAATATAACACAACCATAGACGGACAGAAAATAACGGTGTGAGCAGGATGCATCACACGTTTTTTCAATTTCAATCTTAATTTCTATTCATATTTCTCAAAAGATTTTTGTCCAAAAAATACAATTATACAATACAAAAATTATAATGTAGGTTGACCTACAGATTATGTGAAACCTTCACTTGAATGTACAACTGTCTCGATATGAAAGAAACCTAATGGTCTCTTTTATGTAGTATTTTACTACAATTTTTAAAAGTAGAAGAAATATGAATGGGCACACATAAATGCAGCTCATTCAGTCTTAGGTCCGAGAACCACCAAAGCTTGGCGAGTAATGGGTTAAATCATTGTTAAACAGTCTTGCTGTCATTATGGGGCGACTTCCAGCAAAAGGTTATCATCGAAGCATCTAGTATTTGTTTTTGATTCATGGTATCCTCATTTCAGAACAGCTCTTTTCATTTGATTTCGTTTCATTTCTTTTCATTTGATTTCGTTTCATTTATTTTCATATGTTTTCATTTCCAACAAATAATTTCACACAACTATAAACACAACGTAATTGCATGGGCCCAAAGTTCATCAAATATTCACACATTGTTATTGTTGTTTAATATAACATTGTTATCTAATAAGGTAACAAACATGAGCATCATATGCATCGTGTATTCCATAATAGACTCTGTGGGAAACTTGATTACTCGTAATGGGGGGAGGGGGGATGAGAGCAATATGAAATCTTAGCCCCGAGTAAAATATTATTCATTTCAGTGAATATGCCCTGTAGGACATGTAGGAGCGGAAAGATGCGTAATTTTCAAGTTG